>NC_043714.1:29971321-30134482 GCF_006229205.1 Suricata suricatta
GTGACTCTTAATTTGGGTTCCTACATTTGAGCCCTTCATTGAGGGTAGAGATGACATAGAAAAGTAAAAATCTTAAAAAAGAATTAAAAATGCCAATGCAATTGAGTTTGGGGGAGATATAATTAATGTAAATAACACTCCAAAGGGAGACTTCAAACTGGAAAAACATGAATGATATTCTGAGAGTGTTTAAAAAACATGGAGAAAGAACCTATTAAAATATCCCAGGTACTCATTGTATTATATGTGTAACTGACATTACTCTACAAATATAAATTAGCATAAAAATAATATTCTTTTACATTGTTAGGTTTTGTCCAAGCTAACAAATATCTGGAATACCTATATGCAGAAATTATGTAATTTTACTGAAATATGTTAATGAAGACCTAACCAAATTAAGACACACTATGGACAGAGACTTGATTGGATAAAGATATCAATAATTTACAGATATAAGAAAATCCTAACCACAACAGCAACAGGATTTCATACAGAATTAGAAGAGTATATTCTAAAGTTAATATTAAAAAGTAAAATTCCTAAGCTATAAAAGACCATTCTTACAGGAGACTTGCCGTATCTTATATCAAGATTTAAACCAAAATGAATTAAGATAGTGATATTGGCATATGAGTATAGGGAAAGATCGATTAAGTAATGAGGAAGTAATACATATAAGAATATATGCATGAATATATATACATATATATGAAACTTCAGTATATGAATACAGTGGTATGGGGATGTCTGAGGAAAGAACAGACTAAACAAATAAGAAAACTCATTATCTATTAAGAAAAAAGAAAAGCATGAAAGTAAGTCTCAGCCTCTGCACTGCACAGAATTCACATATGCAAAGAATTCAAACATTGCACAGAATTGAAGCCCAGATCATTTAAAGATTTAAGAATCTAATGAGAAAGTTTAATATTTAGCAGAAAATAAAGAAGAAGGTCTTTCAGACCTTGGTATAAGAATTGTTAAACAAGGCATAAGAATTATAACAATAACACCACCAAACCATGGATCTTACTAAAAGACTGCTAAATTTAACTATATTAAAATTAAAATCTGTGGGGAAACAACCTACACCTACGGAAAATGTGTGTCATACACATGTCTGATCAAAATTGATATGTAATGCATATAGGTAATGGGGGGGCATGAAACCTTGGGCTAATGTTCAGCCAGTGTACAAAAATATAGGCTCCCTATCCATTATACCTAGCTTCTTTTGTGATTGTCCTGGTATCTGTTCATATTGGTTGTTGTCTCTCCTGTGTCAGTTGCTAAATGGTTAGAATATCATTCCACGAATAGGCATTCCACAGCATGAGAAGCACATATGGCCAATAAACATATGAGAAAGCATGTAATGATGGAAACACAAATCATGGCTTTAATGAGGCCATTTAACAACCAGTGGATTGGAAAAACAGGCTTTGATAATACTGAAAGGGTCTACGGCCATACCACCCTGAATGCACCCGATCTCGTCTGATAATACCAAAAGGTGAACAGAATACAAGTGAATGGGAACTTCTATAAGTGGGTTATGTGAGTTTAGATCCACAGAGCAATTTTGGAAAAATAATATGGAATTTTCTTTAAAAGATGAATCTCACTGTATTCCATGCTCCACTATTTCACTCCTCAGAAGATATTAAAAAAAAATGCTTGCACGTGTGTAGCAGAATATACTTTCCCCTTTCTTTAATGCTTCTTCATCTCAGGGAATCTTTTTCTCCATTTCATCTTTGAAAATACTGTCTCTTCACGTCTATTAATTCCTTCAAGCCCATGGCAAAAATTCAAGTTGTATGAAAATAATTTCTGCATTTATTCCTGTAACACAAAGGGAATACTAACACATGACTAATGTGATTAATCGAGTGTAAGAAAAATAGTATGTGAAAGAACAAAGAAATCAATATCTAAATAATGATTCCTTGTTTATGGTGACGGCAATATCAGCCACCAGTTACAGAGTCCTCACTATATGCCAGACATTTCACACAGCGTGTGCAATGATTGACATAATCTCCATAACATGTCCATGAAGTTTGGGCTATTATTACCCCTTTTCATAAATTAGGAAACTAGGACACAGAAAGGCTAAATGACTGGACCAAATTCCTTTTTAAAAAAACATTTTTTTTTGTTTTTATATATAAGAGACAGAGAGAGATAGCATGAGCAGGGGTGGGTTAGAGAGACAGGGAGACACAGACTCCGAAGACAGGCTCTAGGCTCTGAGCTAGCTGTCAGCACAGAGCCCGACGCGGGGCTCGAACCCATGAACCGCAAGATCATGACCTGAGCCGAAGTCGATACTCAACCAACTGAGCCACCCAGGAGCCCAGGGACCAAATTCCTGTAGCTTGGAAACAGAAAAGTCAGGAAACCAATCTAGATGATCTGACTTCACAGCCCCAACTTTCAACCACTACAAAAAAAAAGCCCTTCGCAAGCTCTAGTACTAGTCCCTCTTACCAACATTGGTGGAGCCTGGTAACCAACATGCAAAACATGAACTAGATCGGGAACATGGCTAATTGGATCACAGTTGGATAGATTATCAATGTAAGTCAATTGATGACCTTTCCTTAGGACTTTGGAATTGGAAATGAGCAGTGGGATCCAGGAATGAAAAATCTGAGAGAACAGAGAATGAGAAACAAAAAGGTAGTAACTATAACAAAATAAATGCACCATGAAGGTATCTAGCTCATCAACAAATTATAGTTACTAAAAATAGTATTATTGTCTGCTTGTATATTGTCTGCTATGTTTATTATGGGTTCAGACTTGATTTCTCAAACATATGTCATATCATTATTGATAAAATTAATTTTCAGATGCTATCTAGCATAATATTGTAATGGTGCTCCACTACTCCTATTACTTCATTTTAACCTGATTTTAAAAATAAAATTAAGTATTAGTCAATGAGGAAATTAAGGTCAGAGAATTGAGATTATTATTTAAAGTCACTCTAATCAGTACTTCTGAGTTCTTTGCTCATTCTACATCTTCAAATTACTATCTTCAAAAGTAAATATTTTCTTACACTTGCATTTTCTATAACTTATACTCTTTGAAATTTAAACAAAATGTTTCGTATTTAGCCACACTAGTTCATTTCCATCGAAATGTCTTTACTCTTGATTTTGTTGTTGTAAGTTGTGGGTGTTTGCATTTTCTTTCTTCACATTAACCATAAAAAAAAAAAACTTGCTTTCATGCCATAATTCAGGGTCTTAAGAAATTAAAACTGCTTAACACAGAATATGACCCCAGGTAGCCCCTTACTGAGATAATGTACAAGGTAGGAGAGTCAAGCTTGATAGAGCTTATTCAGGAGGCCCTCATTCAAGCACAGCTCTGAGGCACAATTCAGACTTCACAGCGTGCTATGAATTCATTGTATCTCCATGGTGAGGTGGAGGAGGGGATAAAAAATATTAAGAATTATTTTGTGACTGCTGCCAGAGGAGCATGGAACTGCAGTCAACAGTAAGATATAAAATGTTAAAAGATAAAACAGATTTCATTATAGTGTTATATTCGTTTAACTCTGCTATAATTTCATTTGAAAAATGTCATATGTAAATATAGCTGAAGAGCTTCCACACAAATTAAAGTAAGAAAAGAATCTGTATAAAAAAATACAGGATAAAATAACATGAAGCTAAATTGGAATAGGATATAATTTTTTTCATTTCTAATTAGGATTAAAAAGAGTCCGGACATAATAACATTTATTATTTTAGTGCATTGACCAAAATTTCCAAGAGTTATACTGTTTTTGGAGAATAGATTTTATTTCAGGGTTTTAAAATATTTTGGTATCACTGTAAACATTTTAAATATTTCATGTAACATTTTATTTGAAATTGTAATTGTTTCATAAAAGTTCTATGATAAGCTAGCATACTAAATTTTCTTTGATATGCTTTAAATGTTTACAAGTCCTCTCATTTCTAGATATCATTGCAGAAACACTTACTGATAATTTGTCTTTACAGAATATTTTTTGAAAACACCTAGTCTTCTAGGAGAGCAACTTTACACAGATGTGTTCTTCCATATTCACAAATTCTTTTTTCGTAAGTTTATTTATTTTGAGAGACAGACAGCATGTGCGTGCATAAGCACGAGTGGGGATGGCGGGGAGAGAGGGAGAGAGAATCCCAAGGAGTCTCCATGCTGTCAGTGCAGAGCTTGATGTGGGGCTTGAACTCAGAAAACTATGAGATCATGACCTGAGCAGAAACCAAGAGTTGGACCCTTAATAGTCTGAGTCACCTAGTTGTTCCTATCCACAATTTCTTTTGTTTTTAATTATTTTTGAGAGACAGAGAGAGACAGCACGAGCAGGGGAGGATCAGAGAGAGAGGGAGACACAGAATCCAAAGCAGGCTCCAGGCTCTGGGCTAGCTGTCAGCACAGAGCCCGACGCTGGGCTGGAACCCATGAACCATGAGATCATGACTTGAGCCTAAGCTGGAAGCTGGATGCTTAACCAACTGAGCCACCCAGGTGTCCCCTATCCACAATTTCTTAACAGACAGAAAGAGAAGGTAACAAACATACATTCAGGTGAAATGGTTTGCACTTAATCCTCCCCTGAGTTCTATTTAATAAAGAACAAAATTCCTGATTATTTGGCATGTAACACACTATATGTCCAGTTTAGGATAAAATGACCTCACACCAACAGTATCATACTCTATTATTAACAGTGGCAAAAGTTAAGTGAATTAATAGTAACCATGTTAGTTGCTGGAGGTCAACTGAGTCAAGTGTAACAGAAGTAGCTTAGAATGTGTAAGATGTTTGGGAATATTTAGTGCAGATCAGAGAAGGTGATATAGCAACAGAAGTAGAGGTCAGAGAGATATGGCCATTATCCAAAGAATGTGGGCAGATTTAGAAGCTGGGAAAAAACAAGGAAATGAATTCTCTCCTTTAAGTCTCCAGAAAGAATTCAGCCCTGAACACCCACTTTAGATTTCTGACCTTCAGAACTGTAAGATGATAATTTGTGCTGTGTTAAGCTACTGAGTTTGTGATCATTTGTTACAGCACCAATAAAAATTGAATACATCAGCTGTTCGGTCACAGTCTGAAATGGAAGGCATCAAGTGTTCCCTCATATTTCTCTAGATATAGGGAAATGTGTTATCGATGCCTAATTGTTTTTGTTCAAACAAATTGAAGTTTTTGATGAACAACTAAAAAGCTTAATGCAGAAGCAAAATAGAATATAATCTATTCATCTATGACATTTTTTACTAAAATTAACAGGTCCAACATAATTTCATTATTCTAATCAAAGGCAGTTTTCCTATGGAATTCTAATAAGAATAATCTACTGCTATACTTTAAAAAGTAGAACTGAGATTCTATTTCCGCTATAAAATTTCATTGACAGAGTTTTATTTAAGTATCTCAAAATGTCTCCTGGATTGTTTCGCTCTAAGAAATGTGTTTAACCAATTTAAATATAATAGAGAATAATGATTATGTGCAGACTTTTGCACAGAAAATAATGACCTTAACCATAAGCTTCAATAATCTGAAGGATGTGCCTTACAGGCTTCAAGGAATGGTGTATGCAAAGCTGTGCTTCCTTCATCCCACTGTGCAAAGCCTGTAGATCCGGTATTTAATTTCACTGTATTAGAATTTCATTTGTCTAGATTACTTTCTTCAGAAATACATATTATGAAGCATCTTCTACAAAATTTCTTTATTAAAGTTGAAGACATTTTCTTACTCAAAACTTTTGAACTAAAAGTCATCTACCTGCATGTAGATTTGATTAGTGTATAAAGGTAAAATGAGAGAATTTAGCTGCTGATGATTGGTAAGCCATGTCACAAAATGTTTGTTTGTAGACCTAAAATTAGAAATATCAGAGGATTTCTTTAATCAATGTGGAAGTAGAAGTTAAAAGGTGAATATGTGTACTTGAAAATTCATCAATGGGAACTCTGATTAAAAAATTAAAGTTCTTAGGTGCTTGAGTGGCTCAGTCGTTTGAGCTTCCAACTCTTGATTTCAGTTCAGGTCATGATCCCAGGTTCATGGAATCAAGCCCCACATTGGACTCCATGCCGCGTGTGGCATCTCCTTAAGATTCTCTCTCTTTCTTTCTCTCTCTCTGTCTTCCTCCCCCACTAATGCTCACTCTTACTCTCTCTCAAGAAAAAGAAAGAAAGAAAGAAAGAAAGAAAGAAAGAAAGAAAGAAAGAAAGAAAGAAAGAAAGAGAGAGAGAAAGAGAGAGAGAGAGAGAGAGAGAGAGAGAAAGAAAGAAAGAAAGAAAGAAAGAAAGAAAGAAAGAAAGAAAGAAAGAGGAAAGAGAAGGAAAGACAGAAAAAGGAAGGAAGGAAGAAAAAGAATGAAAGAGAAAGAAAAAAGAATTATAGTTCTATAGTTCTTGATAATAAATCACCTTTTTAATTGACTGTCATGGGTTAAATTATCATATTCTGAATCAAAGTGATGTCAATAGAAAAATAATGTATGTTAAAGAAAAATACTTGAAATCCACCTCCCATTATATATATATATATGTATATATATAAATGTATTTGTAATACTTAACACAATTCATTAAATCCACAGAAATCTTTTCATGTCAGCTAACTACCTATAATTTCACTGAAAATCCTTTCCCTCCTTTTAAAAGTTCCATATTATCCAGCTTACCTGTTGTTAAAAGTCTTTCAAAGCTTTTGGAAATGCAAGATAATCATCTTCTCCTTCTATATGAACTCTAAACATTTTTTTAACCTCATTGGTTAACTTCAATATACTTCCTTCAATTAACTTCCTTAATCATTGCTAAAGTTATTAATCATGAAGAAAAGAAGGCCAATCTTCTTTTGCATAAAGTGTACTATGTGTAAATGGATACGAACTGATCATCAGAAATAACCTAGTCAGGAAAACTGTATAATCTCAACCCCTGCATCCTTTTGAAAAGGGATCTGCAGAGAGAATATCACAACTCGGGAAGTAAAGTTGTAGAAAAATAAGATAGTCCCAACTACAAAATAATGAGATGTCAGATAAGATGGTTAGTTTTAATTTTGTCAGCTTGGCTAGGCCAAGGTACCCTTATATTTAGTATACGTGTTGCTGTTAAGGTATTTTTAAAGATGAGATTAATATTTAAATCAGTCAACCTGGAGTAAAGCAAGCCCCCCACAATGTGAATAAGCCTCTTCCTATCTACTGAAGGCCTTAGGAGAAAGAAGACTGATGTCTCTCGTGAAAGGGAGAATTCTCTTCCAGACTTCCTACAGGCTTGTGATACAACATCAACTCTTCCCTGGTTCTCCAGCCAGCCTCCATAACCATGTGCACTAAGTCTTTAAAATTTCTCTCCCTGTGTCTTTCTGTATTCTCATGTAAAAATATTTCCTCTAGAGAACAGAGACTAATATACCAGGTATCATTAAAAATAGAACAAAAGAAATATAACGAGAATGGATATTGGCCTTCTACATCCTCTCTTCCACCTCAATTAAGAACTGTGAAAATTCATAGAATTCTGGAAATAGTCTAGAAATTAACATTGAACTCACTTGCTAATTACACATCATGGCTTATCAAAAATGTTTGCTGGATTAACAAAATCTTTGTCTACACTTTTTGTTAAAATTATAAGATCAAAAATATATACATAACCCTCATAAAAAGAGGGAATATGTGAGACTTTCACATTTGATAGGAAGAGGGCAGATTCTGCATCAGAGAGGGATAGCATGTTCTAGTTGTGCTGGAAAAGAATATGATCTGGTTTTCTCTGTATAGCAGTAGCAGATATAAGGTTTATACTTATGCTGCCTCTAGTTTGTGTGGATAGAGCGAGACGCTCAGTGAGATATTTTTCTGTTTTCTAGAATCAGTGACTAAAGTCCACAGCAAATGACATTTAATATATTACATTCTAGTTTCAGACAATTTCTTACTAATATTGTGGGGTGTAGATGCCAAAATTACAAAAATTCTGTGGAATTCAGGGTCTAAGAAAATTGTTTGAGTTCCTAGTCTCTTTAAAATTTTAAGAAAGGTAGTTATCATAGGTAAATTTATTTTCTTCAACTTAGACCAATTAAAACGAATTTTTCCAAGTTTTTGAAAGATGTGAACTAATTCCTAGAATTAGTTTGAGCCAGGTTATATTACTTTTCTATCTCTAGAGCAAGTACAATGCTTGGCATTTTGCTATGTTACAAAACTATGCCCTTTCCTTAACTAAAAGAATAAAAAAAATGATTGTGTGATTCTCCGATCAAAAGACTTAAAGAATATTCTTTACACAGAAATATTTGTTAAGATGATAAGAGGAAGTGAATTAGTGTAGTTATCCCTTCCTCAAACAGGAAATTCTAGTTGAGGCCCTGCACTGCAATTAGGATAAAATTTTTGTTTCCTTCCAGGCTACAAAAAATTGAAAGAATTTTTTTTTTTGCAAAAAATTGAGATATACTTTAGATCTTGATATCAAGTAGCTTTGATGGACTTTCAAAACTCCTTGTTTCTCAAGGACCAATAAGAATACAGTGATACTGAGATTTCAAGAAGCCTTTAGAAATTGAAGAAGATATTTCTTTCTTGTTTTTGGTGATCAACTGTCTTTTTTTTAATCTTATTTTTTTTTAATCTTAATTTGACTTATGGAAATTAGTAAGGAAAAATTAGTTGGTTTAAGTTAAAGACTACTTGCTTTTAGCCTCTTTCTGAATATTATTGGAATGGCTAGAAGGAATTTTACTTTAAAAACACATCTTTACTTTAAGGGTATTTTGTTTTTCAGTATTTAACTGATGGTTAGCTGTTCATCTGTGGCCTGACATATATGTTTACTTTCAAAGACTCATTCAACAAGTAGTACTAATTGGGTAGCTATTAAAAAGGGAAGAAGGATTACAGAGAAAAAAATATCAGAAACATAAACTTTTTAAAAAATGAAGGCATTGCATGAGATCTACTATGTGTAAATGTATAGTCTTTAATAAATACAAACTATATGTGCTAAAATTAGAATTAGGTATATAATTTTGAAGATATTTATTAAAATGCTTAAGAACAAGATAAGGTTTTTCCATATCATTTCTTTGAAGCTTAGCAATTAAACAAATGGATTTTCTGGAAAATTTCCCAGACTCTATCAATATATAGCAAATCCAATTTCTAAGATAATGTTATTATTTAGTCAATAAATTCATATGGTATTAGTTGAGGTTCTCCAGAGATCCAATAGAATATACATTGATATATAGGAATATTTGTCATACAGGAATGGGTCACATGATTATGGAGGCTGAGATCCCCACAGTTGGCTGACTGAAGCTGGAGGGCCAATAATGCCAGTGGCGCAGTCCAGTCCAAGCCCAAAAGGACTGAAGACCAAGGGAGCCAATGGTAAAAATCTCAGTGTGAGTTTGGAGACCTGAGAACCAGGACACCAATAGTGTAAGTCCGGGTTTGAGTGAATTTCAAAGGAGAACAAGGAGCAATGATGTCTGAAGTCAAGAGAGATGAATGTCTCCGCTCAAGCAGAGAGCAAATGTGCTCTTCCTGCACCTTCTTGTTCTCTTCAAGCCTTCAGCAAATTAGATGATGCACACCATTGGTGAGGGCAATCTTCTTTACACAGTGTTATCAGTTCAAACCCCTTCTGGAAATACCCTCACAGACCCACCCAGCGTTTTGGGCATCTTAGTCCAATTAAGTTCACATATAAAATTAACTATCATAAACATACACACACACACACGTGTGTGAATATATATGTGTGTGTATATATATATATATATATATATATATATAGAGAGAGAGAGAGAGAGAGAGAGAGAGAGAGGGGTAAATAACTCAATATCAATAGGTTTTATGAATATTTATGAGTCATACCATAATATGTATTTTTAAATAAAAGAGACATATTTCTAACAACATATATATCCTTAACTATGTGTGTGTGTATATATATATATATATATATATATATATATATACATGTATATGTATAAAATTTTTTTATCAAAAATGCTTAGGACTTCTTAAAAGGCTTTACTATAAATAGTTTAGAAGATAAATAAGCAAAATGTTTAGTTCTAGTGACATTAATTCTATGGTAAGAATTATGGAAGACTGATTGGCTGTCTTGCTTTATACTGATTTAATGTCATCACAATAAAATAGTTATAGAATTCCTCTCAGCCTGAGGTTTCTCACTGATACAATGAAAATATTAAAACATGCTTTCAAATTAGAAATTGATATTGAAAATGTTATGATATTGTAAGCTGTGTTAATAGTTTTAAGAAAATAGGATCAAAACACAGCATGCCAATTTACTATTAAATTGAAAATAAACTGAAGGAAATAGGCCTTATATATCCTAGTATATTCATAATAATGTATTATAAAATATCATTTATAAATTGATAAGTGTTCATAGTGTTCAAAAACTTTCTAATGCACTGTTTTATAAATATTCATCATTCCTTAAGTTTAGAAATTTATATTCTAATGGATATCAGTGAATTAGACAATAACAAGGAATTTATGTTAAGTCAAAAAAGGGACAAAATGTGAAGTTGGGAAAAATTATAGTATTTTAACAAAGGAAAGAATAATCAAGAAATATGAAAAGAATGAATAACTTGGTTTAGTGTGTATAATTTTAAGTTTAGATTTGAGATGGCTAGAGAAAAGTTTTACTTTGGAGAAAGTAAAAGAAAAGATGGAGTGAGATTTTATGCAGGAAAAATGTGCTTTTTTTCCTTAGGTAGTCTAAGCTCAAAATAATAGCAGGACTGAGTGAAAAGACTAACAACCATGTGGTTAGAATATTTATCTCATCATAAACAATTATATTATTCTCGTACCATGAAATTAATCCCCTATCAGAAAGAATGAGAACAATAACGGTATCTAGAAATTACATCTTGGCTATCACAAGCTGCTCAACTTTCTTTCAAAATCTAATTAGTTACTCACTAGGATTTCTGAAAATATCATATGTTTAGCAATGAAAATGATACTGTGAAATTGAAGTTACATTTTTTTTTTACACTTACATCCTATGTTTACTGATAACTTTCAAAAGCATGTATTCGGAGCTGCTTCACCCATGGTGCTCTGTGCAGTACTAAAAAGCAAAGAAGAGATATCAGTACCCACATTGTGATTTAAGTGGCCTCTTTCCTAGGCAGGAAGGAGCAAGGCAGATCTTGTTCCTTTTCCCACTCTCAGTAAATCTTGTTCCCCAAATCTGTACTCCCCAAGGCAGCAGTCAGCTGGACAAGGATAGATTTGGCCGAGATAGATGGATCTAGCTTTAAATAGTGAGTGAAAGAGAGATGAACTGATTATTTTAAGGGTCTAACTAGCCATTAACTACATATGCCTAAAATCTGAGATTTGGTGTTCATCTTTGGGCTTCCATTTTACCTCTCTGAACTTGAGCTTCTTCAGAAGAAAAATGTTAATATCCATCTAATCTGGATTTCTTGAAGACTAAAAATCATGGCACATTTTAAGCAATTAGCACAATGTCTAACAAATATTGAGAGCTCAATACTAAATTGCTGTTTAACCTCCTTATACCGGTTGGGAAAAGTCATACTTTCTCTTTTCATCTCAAATCCAATCTCCCTCTAGAAATAAAACTTTACAGCTTCTCCTGTCTCCTACTCACCTAGCAATTCTACATCTCCCTCCACCACACCATTAATAATGACAACAAAATTGTATAGTATCCTTCTGGAGGGAAACTGATCTTTATCACTGATTAAGCATAACTCCAAGGTCAATGTAGCCTAGCCACTTGAGTTTAAACTCCAACTATAATGTTTATGGCTGTGTGGGGTTATGAAGTATTGTATGACATACAGTATAGCAGTTTTACTGAGCTCTATTTCCTCATCTACAGAAGTGGCTTTATAGTACATGTTTTATTTTTTTAATAAGATAAAGTCAGTTAATGAAGGAGAAGCATCTAGCAATCAGCCTGACATAATTTAAATGTGCAGTAAATAGACTCTATATTTTTACAAATTAAGCAAGAGAGAATGGAGTCCCAAAGCCACATTTCACATTTCACAGAGACTCATGTCTACTTCCAAACTAAGATATTCTGCATTTCAGGTGACACTAATGAAATTATTTCAAATAATATGTTTGTATGCCTACCCATGGATTTCTGTAGCATATGGGAGGGAATTTCCATCACTTTATTTTAACCTCTGAATGTTTTTAATGTTCTCAAGTTTTGTACATATATTTTTATACCCAAAAAGAACTATGTGCAAATAACTTATAAAAATTAATCTCAAAGTCATCATTTCAGATACTTGAAAACACTTCTCAGTCTTGTTATAAGAAAATGATGTTGACAAATCTATAGTTTTATAGGCTGTTCCTGGAAAACTGAAGTTGATTACATGAAACCCTGTCAGATATGATTTGTATTAATTGTTTCAGGTTGATATTACTATTGTTTTATTTTATTTGTTATGTTTATCTGCGCAAAGGTAGTTCAGTCAGATTTTTATAAAATTTATTAAAGATAAAGTGTTGTTTAAATAATTCAGGGAAATAAATATAAATTTGATTTCTTGAAAACATAGCTACCTTCTCTCGTTCCGGATAATCAAAAGTTGAGAACAGTCAGAACTATGACTATTTGATCATTAAATACTGTTTGTGAATATAAAAGTATATACCAAAAATATCTCAAAATTTTAGTGTTGTTATTTCATATGTACTTAGATAAAATCAATATTGTGTTCAAATAGTCTTTGCATACTACTAAAAACCAACAAAAGTTTTGTTCAAATGACTTATGTCAACAAACTCAGCATGTTGGTCTCAAAAAGCAATGGGCTGTTACTAAGTCTATATGTTTGAGTTGTTGAAATAATTCACATTCAGCAAGATGAGAGGCTATTAGTGGAAAATACAAAATCATTATTTGCCATAAAGCCAAGTTTTTCCCTCTAAAACAAGACACACTCAACCTTCAAAATTTGCTTAAGAACCCGTTATGTAATAATACTGCCTGACTCCTGCTCTGTAACTCTAACCTCAAAATTCTTGGGGCCAGATTTCTATTTGCTAAGTATATTGATAACATTTTCATCTATTCAGATGTTCTGGTTTTATTGTAGTCTATATCTTGAAGAAGCCACTTTGCTCTGCCTCTCCAATAAAGTAGTGAGCTCGAATAAATTAGTAAGAAGGTAATTCCTTTTGCCTAAAGATGGAGGTATTGACATTAAGAATGATTGGATGCACATGCAGCCATAGGCGACAGGAGTGAAGATTGGGGAATGGGAGGGGCACGCAATAAACAGCAGACTGTTTAAACATTTACGAAAAGAGAAATTTAAGTCCTCAATTTATATTTTTTGGTGTGTACTCAGGTGGCTCTCTCTCCCCTATCTTTTAGGAGGTCATTCCTGATTCAAAGATGACACAGGCTGTTGGTGTGGCCATGGGAAGAAGACAGAAAGCCTGAAAATTAAGTAAAAGTTCCCAGACTCAACTGTGAGACTCTAGTGCTCACTGAAAGCTTCAGAATATCCACATCTGGGCTCTTAATCCACAGGCAAAGAGACAAGTTTATTCTATAATCTTTGAAAGAAAATTAACATCCAAGAGAAAAAGCCTAAAAAAATTCTTCAGTAAAAATCCAATAGCAACACTTTCAACCTATACTAGCTCACCAGCAGCAAGCCCTGTCTATAAACAGACACCTTTTCATTGTCTCATTGTTAAATATGAGTGAACGAAGATTTCCCAATTCATAAGAGAAGATGGCAACACAAAATATAAAGACTAAAACAATGAAACATTGCAAAGGTAATGTTTAAGTATATAGATAGAGATATATAATCTAACAAATTTTAGATTAAGAACAAAAAATTTGATGAGGAAAAAATTATTTTTTAATATCTTTTCCATTTTTTTAATTTTTTTTTCAAAACAAAGGCTTTTCTTGGGATGCCTGCGTGGCTCAGTCAGTTAAGCATCTGACTTACACATGGGTCATGATCTTGGGTTCAAGAGTCTGTGCCCTGCATCGGGCTCTGTGCTGACAGCTCAGAGCCTGGGATCTGCTTCAGATTCTGGGTCTCCATCTCTCTTTGCCCCTCCCCTGCTCATGTTCTGTCTCCTCTCTCTCAAAAATAAATAAAACATTAAAAAATTAAAAACAAAACAAAACCAAAAAAAAGGCTTTTCAGGGAGAGTGTATAGTGGTGGCAAACAATTATCACTTTGTTAAATCTTAGGACATTGAAGATAAAATAACATTTTTACACTTTCCAAAGAGGAAAAGTATACAAAAGTTCAAGAATTCAAAAGACATATAAGTCAAAAACAGTAACACTAGAAGGGAGAAGAAAATTAAAATCATTTGCAAACTGGAATTCTAATCTAGTAAAATAGAACTCAAGTGTGAGAATAGAATAGATACATTTTTAGAGAAATGGAACCTCCCATTACCCCTTTCTCAGAAAGCTACGGAAATGTCAAAAAAAAAAACAAAACATTTACAGAGTGTATAAAATTTGGGATGGCTTAGTCAAAGTTTCTAAGAAAAGCAAGTAGATTTTTAAAGAGTCAATTATTAACCTCAGGAAAATGCAAAATACATAAAAAAGAGCATACCCATGGTATGCCACTTAGAACAGCGGTAATATTTTAAAAGTCAGAAAAATCAAAACACTGAATATGTATTTATTCAAATTTGCAATATAGCTATTTTGGGAATATGGGCTGAGTGCCGTAGTGGTTGAAGGGTGCTGTGATAATAACGAAAATGCTGAATCAAGAGATAGCACAATGCTAATATTAGTTAGAAATGCCAAGAAAACACACTGGGTATAGTTAAAAGGCTTTAAAGTAGTTTGTTATGAACTGGAAAGTATGGCAGAGCATGGGCCAGGGGTTGATGAGTTCACCTTATTATTTTTGTGAGATTTTACCATTGTCTTTTTATACTATGTGAATGTAATTACTTGGTGAAAATTATATTTTAAGTTAATAATAGCGGAATATTGACAAAATATCAAAAATAATACATATAAGTCTAGGTTAATAACAAAAACAATAACATTTTCTCTCCTGTTCCTTCCTGTTATTAAAACACAAATGAAATCAGAGAAAAAGAAGAGATTGGGTAATGACCACCAGGCAGAAAAGGGCCTATAACTTGCGACTCTTTGAGATGAAGTTTCACCAACTTAAAAATAGAAGAAGCTAAATTTTAAAATCTCTACTGGCCAACTCATAGACTATAGAACCACAGAGAGAAGAAAATGAGTTAACAAGTACAGGCATGTTTGATGGTAATTCCAGTGGACAGTCAGTGTCTATGAGATGGAGCCCATCTTTTGTTTGTACATCTCAGTATGTCTTTGCCAGACAAATATCCAGCATTAAATGCCAAGATGTAGACTTTGGGAGAACAACAGGAAAAATACATACACTATAAGGATTATCAGAGACTATGTTATTAATGCTTTTGTTTCAGGGCAAAAGAAAAATTCTTAATATCCCAGAGTACTTAAAAATGTATTTACCCTCACACAAATAGAACAATTAACAGTGAATTTTCTATCTCAGTCTACCAAAATCACAGAACACTGTCACTTGGCATGTTGACTAGCATGTGGCACATCTTGTATCTCAGCCTACTATCTAAAAGGAGGCTGCCATAAAGGCTATAGGCAAGGAATGAATTGTTGAGAAAAAGTAGGAGATAAATCAAATTAATACTTAAGGGGGAAAATGCAGACTCTATTTATTTTGGATAAAAAACTCAGACAAGAATCAACAAACAATGACAAGCATGTAGGAGCTTGAATATACCAAAGAACTCCATAATGTATAAGAAGGATTACTCTTTAGATGCACAGAAAATGAATCCTGAGAAAAAGATACACTATAGTTTGTCCTTTACAGTAGATCTGTTTATGTTCTTATATATTCATGCAACAAATCTTTACTGTGGTGCTATCATGTGCTAGGCATACACTGATGATGCGAGTGAAAGTGATACAGCACACGCAACCATTCTAGAAAACTGCATGGCAGTATGCAACAGATTGTATACTTAATGGACAAGCAATTTCATTCTTGAGTATACACCAAACTGAACTGAGTACATACGAGAAAAGACATAACACAAGAATAATTACAGCAGCATTGTTGGTAATAGTCTTGAAAAATCCAAATGTCCACTTACAGTAAAAGTCATAAATAATTTTTGTGATATTTATACAATGGAATGCCACTTAACACTGGAACTCTTCAAGCTGTACTTATAATAAGTAATACTGATAAATGTCACAGACATAATTCTGAATGATATAACCCAAAACCAAAGAAAATATAATATGATTCATTCACATAAAGTCCAAAAATGAGAAACGAAAAATGACAGATGGCATTAGAAGTCAATAGAGTACTCACCTTTAATGAAAAGGAAGTGGTAGAAATTAAGAGTGGCTATGACATCTTTGTAGTAGAGGCCAAAGTCTGGGATAAATTATATTTTAAAAAAAAGAGTGGCTATGATAATGGGGGCTGATAATGTTCAAATTTTTAAGCCATGGTCATTGTCACATGAGTATGTTTAAGCTGTGATTAATTCATTGAACTTTACCCTTATGTTTGTACTTTTTTTTCTATGTATGGTAAACTTGTATAAAAATGTCTATGTCAAAATATATCAGGGTCTTTGAGAAGAAGCCAGAGTAGATGCAACAAATGTGACTCAAGATTAGACATTCTGAACATCCCACCTAAAGAGAAAATCAGAGAACTAGAGTACACATAAGTAGATGTACCTTGCAGTCAGTCAAACATGGAAAAGGTCAGTTTGGTTAAGAAAAGAAAGGGAGGAAAGAAGGAAGAAGAAGAAAAAAGACAAACATATGCAATAATTGAAGAAGGTCTAGCTTATCTCATAAGAATTGCAGAGGGGTAAAAATAGAGAGTGGAGGTGTGAACTTCAAAGAGATAATAGCTGAGAATTCTCAAGAATTGATAGACAACCCTAGTCAACAAAACAAATCTCAAGCATGATAAACAAACAAATCAACCAAAAATCCTTGTCCTTAGATATCACAAAGTGTGGAATGCCAGAAACAGAAAGTCTCAAAAGCATCCAGAGAGAGGAGATGAATTGTCCACAGAGTGGAATTATCAGAGTGACAGTAACAACAAAAACCAGGAGACTTGAATATTATCTTCATGAAAGGAAAGAAAATAGCTAGCTGATGAGAATTCTATATCAAATGAAAATTGTCTTTCAGGAATGTGTTTAAGGAAAAATATAGCTGAACAATGAAGGAGAGAGGCTCCCAGATCCATGATCGATCTTGGTACCTGTGTTGTTATAACAGATAGTATGTGTCTGCTGAAATACAGAATCATAAATTGTGCATTGATGTATTCTGGCTCGAATTTATCAAGCCTTTACTATCTACCAATATTTAGGAAATAAAGGAGAGCAAGGAATAAACTAAATAATACCCCAGGAAGCAGTCAGAAAAGCCAGACCTAGCACAGTATCTTCAACAAGTCGGTAACATGAAAAATATAACTTTAAATTAAGTCACTTTAAGTACACAGCAAGTAGATGAACTGAATGATCCTGGCTTGGTTCTTATTTGGACAAACCAGCCATAAAGGATAGATCTGACACCTTAAAATATTTGAATGTGAAATGGTTACTAGCGGATATCATGAAATTATTTTTACTTTTTTTAACTGTAAAAGTGTCATTTTGCTATGTAGAAAAATATATTCATTTTAAAAGATGTATTCAGAAGTTAAAAATAATGGCTTTTTAAGTTTTGAAATAACGCATTTATTTTTTAAACAAATAATGAGAATTTCTGATCAAAAATTTTTCACAGGAATATCTAAATAATGTACTTTAGTAAAACAGGAGAATTTCATCCCACTTGGTTTCGGTGAGAAGGACTTCTGTAAGCATATCCACACACCTCAGCTGCACACCCCACTCTGGTCCTCCTCCGGGAGGCACGGTGATTAATATGGAGGTTAGGTGACAGATAATGATTTATATTCCTTGAAAGGATGAGGCATTGATCACATGGGGGGAGGGGAGACACACTTGGGATTTGATTTATGTTCCTAGGTCCATGGGAACCAAAAATCCACGGACACTGACTGTTCTGCATGCCCAAACATTGTGTGGGCCATTAACAGGCCTGTACTTACAGTAGGATATCAAAGAGCCGATTTTTGTGTCTTGACTAAACTATGTTATCCAACCAAGCTTATCAAGTAATTAAGTTGATAATTTGTTTCTCCATATTTTGTCACTTTAATTGTATTTCTAAGTTATTTTATTTCTCAGGTGCAGAAGAGTGGCAATTTTTTCCCCCTGATACCACAAAACCGTAACATCAGATACACTTTGCAGAAAAACTTGGGAAATAAAGAATAGAATTTGAGAAACCAAATAACTTGCAGTGATACTCAACTTTGTACACAGCTGAACAGAGTTGCTGTTTTTACATAGGCAACTATGTTTATTTCTAGAGAGCTTGGGTGTCAGATTCATGCCTTAAGCAAATATGTGATCCTAAGCAAAATCTGGTGTCTAGGGAAGGTGCCAGATGTCTCAGAGTTAGAGACATGGAGACACAGGCACTCTCTGTATCCTGAAGGAGAGGCCTGAGAAGTATAATTAGTGGTCTAAAATAACACACACTAATTTTATTATAAGGGAGCAGGGCAAGATAATGGCAGATTTAACCCAAGTCCAGGTTAGAAGACAGTCTGATGGGAGATACTGCCTGAGTAAGATTGTCCATTTAAGGGGTACATGGGTGGCTCAGTCGGTTAAGCGTCTGACTTCTGTGCAGGTCATGATCTGCCGGACCATGAGTCTGAGCCTGGCATCTGGCTCTGTGCTGGCAGCTCGGAGCCTGGAGCCTGCTTCAGATTCTGTGTCTCCCTGTCTCTCTCTACCCCTCCCCTGCTCTCTCTCTATTCCCCCCCCCCCAAAAAAACAAACATTAAAAAAAAGATTGTCCATTTAAGCAGGTAAAGGTGGGCATAATTTAATTGAACCATGGATGTTTTCGGTAGACCCAGCACTTCTTGATGTTGTATATCAAGCCGTAGAAGACTCCTCCAGACAAAATGTCAATGTTCATGTTAGGAAATCATCTATTTGATCCAGAAGACAAGGCAAAGGTAAAGCAAGCACTTACATACAGCATAAAGTACTAGTTCTCTAAGTGGAAAAGAGAAAGACCACGCTAATAACTGCATTCACATTTTAGCAATGGAACAGAGAGCCTTCTGAAATGACTTTCAAGACAGCAGAGGTAAACAACATTCCAGAGGCGCCACCCACTTCAGCAGGAAAAACGCATACAGTGCAGTGCAACCAGGGTAGAGCTCACGGAAAAAGGGTCAGTGCTCACCAGACACCCCAGACCCCAACCTTGGAAGCAACACAGCAGCTTTGCCTAGGATGACTACTCAGCTGAAGCGAAAAGGGATTGAGGGAGAAAACAGGAGGGAATTTCGCAGGTATGGGACATTTTTTTAACAAGGTCAGCAGAGCCTGTCATAGGTCTCAAAATGCCTGCTTACAAGAGAGTGAGAGCTGTTACTAACCATTAGCCCACCCCTATGCAATCCGAGGGTACCGGAAATATGGGCCTCAGGAAGTAGCCGTGAAAAGGTTTTGAACCCTAGAAGGGAAACAAAGGATCTTTATATTAGATGCGGGTTGACATCACTGTAATCTTAAAGGAGCAACGAAGCCTTTTCCTGCCCCATTTCTTAAACACCATTCTCTGTGAGAGGAGAAAAAGTGGATGCATGCCTCTGCTCCACACTTTTGGTAAATATATGTTGTGAGAAGTAAACTTGAGTGAGTGATTTTGCCACGTTCATTTTAGTTTTATAAATTGTGGAGTCTATACAAGCAAAATTAACTGACTGGCACCTTAATTATCCACAACTTCAATAGGTACTTGAGGTCTTTCCAAAACCTTGGTATTTGATTCCTTTTACTCCCTTTCTCCATCCTCTTTCAGTCTGCTACTTTGAGTCATCACACAGACCATATAATCACCAGTACCTGCAGCTCTTCTTTGTTCCCAATTTCATTAAGTCCTTTTTCTGACTGCCACTTTCTCCCTACAACACCCAGCTTAAATGCAGTGGTAGATCCTCATAATTTCTCCTTTGCCTAAACCTTCAACTCTGTTGCCCATTCTTTTGATTAATTGTACTTCTTTGTCAAAACCATAAACCTGGTAAAATTTAAATCTATCCCTAATGTAAATGTAATGTTAAGTGGATGCTATTTATAATTACAGCAGGGCGACCAGTAAAAATTAAGTCCGCCTCTGGAAGATCAAGCTGTAAGGTCACTCTCAGTATAAGAAAATTAATAATATACACAAAAATTAGAGTCAGTAATTTTGTGAAGATACGAAAATAAAAAATAAAGATAAATTTAAGATACCTCTTCATCAAAATAACCAATAATATATTTAAAATGCAAATCATAGAGTGAAAGAATGATTACAATATTTTGAACCAATAGTTTTTTTCTAGCCAAAATAAGTGAAGAACTCCTTCAGATTATTTTGAAAAAACAGACATTCCAAATTCAAATACTCAATAAACTTGAAGGTAATTCACAAAAGAAATGAATACACTATGGAAAATAAACATATGAAATTTTGTTTGACCTCATTAGAAAAATCAGAGACACTTGTAATTAAGCCTACAAAGAAATGCCTCTCCCACGCATAAGAAAAGCTAACAAAATAAAAACCAGACAACGCTGGTAAAGATGTGGAACATGAGAACTCTCACACACTTAATGGAAGAAGCATAAACTAGCATAGCTACTTTATAAAATAGTTTGCTTTTGCCTACTAATTTATGGTATCTTCAAGTTAACAAGTGTCGTATATCCTATGACCTAACAATTCTGCTATAAATATATACCAAATGGAAATGAATACATGTGTATAGCAAGAAGCTAAAATATCTTAGATATGTATTTTTTAATATTATATATTTAATTTTGACAGAGAGAGCGCATTTGCATAGAACGGGGTGGAGAGAGAGGCAGACAGAGAATCCCAAGCAGGCGCCACACTGGCAGTGTGGCGCTCAATGACCTGAGCGGAAATCAAGCGTTGGGCAGTTAGGGGCACCTGGGTAGCTCAGTGGGTTAGTGTCGATTTTGGGTGAGATAATGACCTCACGGTTCATGAGCTCGAGCACCGCACTGGGCTCTGTGCTGACACCCTGAAGACTGGAGCCCGCTTGGACCGTGTCTCCCTCTCTCTCTGCACCTCCCTTGTTCACACTCTGACTCTCTCTCTCTCTTTCTCTCTCTCTCTCTCACAAATTATCAACTTGCAAATAAGAAATAAGTAAATAAATAAATATTGAGGCACCTGGGTGGCTCAGTTGGTTGAGCATCCAACCTTGGCTCAGGTCATATCTCAGGGTTCATGTGTTCGAGCCCCGTGTCAGGCTCTGTGCTGACAGCCAGAGCCTGGAGTGTGCTTCAGACTCTGTGTGTGTGTCTCTCTCTCTTTCTCTGCCCCTTCCCTTTTCATTCTCCGTCTCTCAAAAATAAACATTAAAAATTATGTTTAAAATATTAAAAAATTAAAATAAAAAGAGTTGTTTGCTTCACTGGCTAAACTGCCCAGGTATGCTGCTTTAGGCATATTATTTATAATAACTGCAAACCAGCATAACTAACCATTAACAGTATAACAAATTAAAGTATGCTATTTTTTAAGATCTATGAAATACAACTATATGCAATAGCATGAATTAATCTAGGTATAATGGTATAATATTGAACAGAAAAATTAAGAAAAGAAGAACATATAGTCAATGACTCCATTGGCTAATGGTAGAAATATACCACGGCATTTGTTACATGATTTAAATAAAAAAGAAAAGAAAAGAAAGGAATTGATTGGCAAAAACTTCTGGATTATGGAAGGGGAGAGAAGAGAGCTACAGAAAGAAGGGAAGATTTGGTGATTACAAAGAGCTTTCTAGGAGGTTTAGGATGCTAACAATATTCTGTGTTTTGGTGTAGATGGTGGTTACATCAGGGTTCCCCTCGTAGCTTTCGGTAATTCATTAAGTTATGCATTCTTATGGGCCTATGTCAGGTGGCACAATATAAAAGTTTTTAAAAGTTCATATTACCTTACAGAGATATGTCTTACATACTAATCAGTTTGCAATATAATATCTAAATGAAATTCTATAAAGAAGGTACAATGTCTTAATAAGGCTACTCTAATCTAGGAAAAGGAAGCCAAATTGCTACAATGTGGAGCACAGCTTCTTATAAGATTTTCTCTTGCATTAAACAAGGAGGTTCACTGTAGTCTCACTTGATTATTTTTACTGTTGTTTCCTGGTTTTTGTTTTCGTTTTTTGTTTTTTTGGGTTTTTTTGGTGACATGTCCAGAAAATTATTGGTGAGACCAATGTAAGGAAGTTTTTGCTCTATGTTCCCTTCTAGGAGTTTTATGGTTTCAGGTTTTATATTTAAGTATTTAATTAATTTTTGTATACCATATAAAAGTCTGAAAAATTATAAGGTTTGCTGTTTTAGAATTATGGAGGGAAGGCATAGAAGCAGAGGGAAGAAACATTCATAGGTCTACTGCGCAGTGTTCTAATCTTTCCCATTCTTGCTTTTCGAATCTTAAGATCCTCAAATAAAAGTCTTTTTAAAATTTCATCAAAACATTTTTATGAAGCAGGTCCCTCCCATGTAGTCTCTGACAAGCAATAACAGCATCGAATCAAGGATTATTGGATGATGCAAAGTATCAACTTGGAAACAACTAGGAAAATACAAGATCAATTCTCCAGTTCCAGCTAGAAGTGAAGAGAAAGCAAGGAGGAAGGCAGCAAATGCAGAGCCAACAGGCATTCAGTTTCTCAAGAACTGCATTCACTAAGTTATAAGAATCTGTAGATGGTAGGAGTGTTTACTTGTGCCATTTCAAATATTAGCTCTTATTTCTATTATAAATTATAATGGTATAGCTCTGGGAATTACTTTATCATGGTTTATGACACAGAAGCAGTAGTAAATATGACATTAAAATAAAAATATTTTCATGTTTAAAAAAAGTAAAAGAGTGGACCTCGGTATTTATTTTTATCAAAAAGCAATAGGCATTAAGCCTCAGGAAAATGAGTAGTCAAGATGAAAAAAGTATAGGTTGTAAATAAACACTTCTGGAAAGTTTTCTGCTTTGTCTTTTTTTAATTGGAAGCACCTATATTCACATTACCAAATTACATTCAAAGCTTCTTAGTAGTTCTGCATGTTATACACTGTCCTAATTTCAAATGCCAAAAATGCATGCACAAAACTGTTTAGGCTTATGTAGCAGAAATGAAACCAGGGCTAGAAATAGGAGTTGTATCCCTGTTAGCACGGATATTTAATATGGGACCTCTTGAGTGGTTTCACTTGAACCTGTTGAATCTTGAGTATTCTTTTAAGCCTAGAGTTCATAGGGAGAGTGTAAGTATATTTGCTACCATGACTTAAAGATACAGTTTTTTTTGTTTGCTATTTGTTTTGTTTTGTTTTTGTTTTTAAGCCAAAATATGGTACTGATGATATAAAGTAAGATTATCTTCATGCAGCAGATTTGCCACACTTTTTTTTTTTTTTTTTTTACTGTAACTCCAAGCTTTTGCCACAACCCCTTCTTTCTGAAAAGGCTCTCTAATTGGGAAGGGGAGTTCTAGATGTCATGTCCACTCACATTAACTGGACGGTCCCTATAGTCTGCCAGTGCTGATGACAATTAGTGCCAGTCTTCACACTAGTACGAGGTGTGGGATTCCTACTGAGGAATTAGGTAACAGTTTGTGCAATCTGAAATGCCAGACTGTAGTCAGGCATCTCACATAATGATTTTCACATGTATCTGTAGTACTGACAATATATGTAGGTTGTTTTATATCAAAGGATGGAGTCAACTTAGCATTATAAAAATAAACAATATGTATCCAAACAGCTGAAGTGTCAGTAAAAGTCAAATATAAACAAATAATAAAGCAACAGTTAAACACATTTTAACACCCAATTTAAACAGTTAAACACAGTCAATGAAATCAATTCTTTTAATCATTGTTTCACTACCTCAGTTCAAATTTTTATTTTATCACTGGAGTATGACTGGACCAGCCCTTAACAAAAGAATCTTTTTTTTGATAAATGTAAAATGACCTCTTTTCAATTCCAAATTTTCATCTATGATATTGAATAGACTTGGGGTTTCATTCACAAGTGAAACTATTTTAACTCAATCAACTTGTAATTAGATTCTTTTCACTAGGGAAAAGAACCAGCATTTTTTAAAATCTTATTTTGATCATGAAGTTTTGCTCCTAAGAACTAGGGTCATCGGGAGGTCTTAACAGAACCTCACAGTATCCATTTATACTTGCAGAAGCAGAAAAAAAATGAAAGAAAAAATTATATATTTGTAAAGTCTGTTTATAACTGAGATAGCATCCAAAATACTTAATTTCTGAAACTAGTACTATTTTTTTAAGTTTATTTATTTTGAGAAAGAAAAAGGGCAAGCAAGGGAGAGGCAGAGAGAGAGGGAGGGAGACCGAATCCCAAGCAGGATCTGCAGTGCCAGTGCAGAGCTCAATGTCCTTGAACTCAAGAACCAAGCGATCATGACCTGAGCTCACCGAGTCTGACGCTTACCAACTGAACCACCCAGGAGCCCCTCTCTGAATCTATTTTATTAAGTAAGCATCTAGACAGTATAGATCTCTATAATATTGAGTACCACTTTAAGTCTTAAAAAATATTACAGGATTTAGTCAACAGTGTGGAAGTGAGAATTAAATTCATCTTAAGGCTCAAATATCTTCCCCATCAACCCTGTATCTGTATTTTATTGACCTGATCGGTAAGATTAACAAAGGTAGACAGATTACAACAAAAGAAGATACTCAGCCTCTAGATTTGTTCATTGAAAAGAGAACATATACAATCATTTAGCAGAGAAATATATTTATCAATCTAAAATATGATTTTAAGGAAGAAATCTGAAATTTTGAAAAATAATTAAAAATTCAGCTGACTCGGGGTATCTGGGTGGCATCCCACTTCAGCTCATATCATGATCTCTGGTTCATGAATTTGAGCCCCATATGGGGCTCTCTGCTATCAGCACAGAGCCTGCTTCAGGTCCTCTGTCCCCCTCTCTCTCTGCCCTTCTCACACTCTGGCTCTCGCTCTCTTGCTCGCTCTCTCTCTCTCTCTCTCTCTCAAAAATAAGCATTTTAAGAAAAAAATTCATGCGACTCTTAGAAAACTGACAGCATACGTAGAAAAATGGATGCCCTTTTCTTCAAAAGCTAAATACTATATACACATACGTCCTGGATGTTTAGTCCTTCAGATGTGCTAAATGTGCCTTCCTCTCCGTACTTACAATGGCTCCTCATCGTCATCTTCACACTAAGGCTGATCCTCACCTCAGAGTTTGATGTTTAACAAATTAAATGGAAATTGACATAGGTAAAGCAGTTACAATTGTATACTTTCAGCTGTGGCAAAATGTCTCCTTATCAAAGTGGGTGTATTAGGATGTTCTTATAAAGGTACTGCCTCAAAGTAACCAGCAACTATCCGCTTTGACCAGTAACTATCCGCTGGTAAAAGTGGCTATAATTTTCATTAGTTGTATGTTTTCCTTCCATTAGCCACTCACTTTCTTATAGTGAACTCACAGGTTAGTGTCTAGCTGAAAGAGGAACCTATAAAAGACTTAAATGTAATACATGATTACCAAAAACATCATTTTTAAGTCAGACATTGTTGGATCGAAACACTTAATTTCTGTCTTAAACGTCCCTTCTTTTTCACATCCCATTACCAATTTATACAACTAGTAAAGAAACAAGGACAAAGAACCTGAACTAAAACTCTGTATTAGAAGATGCTTCCCTTTCCAGCTTACAATTCTAGAACAAAGCATTATTAACAACGACTCCCTGTGGTGATGTCTACTGGTGGTTTGGCCAGAATCAATTTAAACAGCCTGGTTTTGGAACTAATAGCGTTGTACTCACAATACGTTACCAGACACATCTTTGAGAATTCTACACATAATGACAACATTTGAGATTTAAAAAACTAATTGTAAACAGCAACAGAGGACTCTGCAAATGCATTTTCCATAAAAGTCTGAGTTTGAACTACGCAATATTCAATTTTTTGCCATCACTAAAAATATAGAAATTATATCATGAAATGTGTGTATATACATATATATACACACACTGAGTTAGCATCATATATACATATGTGTATAAATATGCACATTAATATATATGCTTTCATGTACACAGAGATATGTACAACTGAGGATATCATATGTTTATACATAAACTTAAATATTTCTAAAATATCAAATAAAAATCATATTCATATCTTTTACAAAAGTCAAAAGAAATGTATTTTGATAGTATGTTGTTAATGTTCATGTTTTTATGCAATAGAAACTGTACATTCAAATTTAAGCAAAAGGAGTATTATTAAATATGTGGCATATTACATATTAAAATATGCAAAATAAATAATATCTAAGAGGCCAAAGAAACACGCTTAGATAACATGTACTCAAAATAGTACCAAAAAATACCCAGCACTGATAGGTCGGGTTACCCAGGATGGAATGAAGATGAACATTCAGTAAATTAACTGGAGGAGGTTTCTGGATTAACACTTACATAAAGATCAAGGAACACGGTTTAAACAGAGACCAAGTCGGGAAGTGATACCTCACAACCACCTTAGCCAGTTCCAGCGGGAGCTATGAAGCTCCTTTACAAGTAGCCTGACCATCCACAACCCTGCACGGCAAAGTATCATATTTAGGTTGCCCCTGGGAAGGGCATGATGTTGGAGGTGGCTTTCTTCAGCAGGCAGATGGAATTCCTGGAGAGACTGCTGAGAGCTGCCAGCACCTGAAATCAGGGCTTTCTAGGTGACGCTGCATAGAGAATACCACACCATCCATGTTCCAGTGAAATGTCACTGCCAGTGCAGGCCAGCATCTGGCCCTGTGACATTCGGGGCTAATGCTTACAACTACACCAGTTTCCTCCGAAGTTCCTAATGTCTCTGCCGGAAGGCTTCAAAGGGTCACCAGGGACTCCATAAACAACTACCCCTTCACATTTTCTCCTTCACCTCCAAGTTGCTCACCAAAGATTCAGCTCCATGAAACTTAAATCATATGCAGGCCTCATATTGTAGTTGCTGGAAAAAATCAATCTAGGATGACACTGCAGTAAGTACTGTATTTGAGTAAATACAGATTTGGCCTTTTGACTATTCAAATGCTATGTTCACTTTCATTTAGCCGTTCACATAATAGCTATAACAATCTGATTCCGCCTAACATAATGCAACTATTCTTCATACAAATAAAAATTTAATAGTACTCAACTCTCCCCAAAAGAGATGATCTAATGCTCATTATTATCACATATCTAGCTAACATTAGTTTCTCTTTCTGGTTGGTCAAAATTTTACTTCTAGTTTCTAGAAATTTTTGACCAAAGGATAAAATCAACTACGTCTGTAGCAGAGGGGGGAAAAAAGCCTTATTCCAAATTTTCTACAAAATGCAAATGTGTGTGTGTGTGTGTGTGTGTATCTCAGATGGGCATCAGCAGTGACAATTTTAAATTAGATCGATGAGGGGGGTAATCTGGGTTAAGTCTATCTAGCCCTTGTACCTTTTATCATAATCACTCAGTTTACGAGGCAAGAGTTTTTGTTGAGGACCACAGAGCATGTCATTTGTTTCACCTGAGCTTGAATGCCTTCTTTGCAAAGGTATTTCTTGCTGAGTGAAACATCTTTATATTCTATATCCATGTTAAGAAGGGAGGAACCCATATGCCTTTTTCCCTAAATTTCCTTATTGCACATCCTCCACGCTTTTTCTTTCCAAGCCCCTGATAATCTGTCAAAATCATTAGCCACTGCACTGAGTCGGGATATATTCACACCTTAGACCTTCTTGAAATGTGCCAGGCTGCCAGATGGTTTCCCACCAGAAAGATTTGCTTTCTTTGCTTTCGGTGAGCCCACCCACCCTTTCCCAGTGTGCGCCAGGCATTATAAAACTACAGGATCTACCTTCCTCTTGCTGCTAACATATTAAGCACAGACATCAGAAAACCAAGTCCATTTACACCTCATTCAAGTCATAAAGAATTTCCCATAAAAATTTCACTATAAATGTGAGTTGTGTGGAAGGAGGCAGTGAAATTGACATATTAGCAGTTTAGCTCTTTGTAGGTTTTCAAACCCAGTCTTGAGATATAATGCCGTAAGATCATGACTAACACACAGATTTTGTGGATTGGTGGACCAGACACCCTCAAGCCATATGATTGTTAAATAATCTGGGGTCAGGTTAGGGTTTTTACATGGGCACAAAAGCAAACCAGGGATTGCCTATCGAGAGAAAAATGGTTAGTCGCTCAACAAAGCATTACTTTGTTAAAACTAAAACAATACCAATCACAGTAAAAGCCCAGATTCTTCTGTGATTACTCTTGCCTCAGAGTGCATATGTCACAATTTGCACACCCACTAAGTTTCAGCAGTGTATGTGTCCTCAGGATAAAGTACTACTGCTACGTGTCCTTCAGCCTCGATCAGACTGAAATTGCTCTAGCTCACAGCCTACAGTTCACACAGGAAATGTGACAGACCAAGTTTGATATCTGGGGGCTCTAAAGCAAAAAGAGAACACCCCAAATTTAGCTACTTCCACATTGAAGAAGAGGATATGCAGCATGTACTCTGGAGGACTGCTCACAAAGTAACTGAGACAGCGAGAGCCTGAATTTTCAGGTGGCTTATCGGCCTTCCCCAAACACAACAGGAACTTCACAAGGAATTGAAAGCGCCTGTGACTTCCTATCCACCTGGACATATTTTAAGTAATCAATACAGAAAACTAATGGAATGCCCTACAGGAGGTTAAAGTGATCAAAGTCTCTCTGAACAAAATTATCACGAATCTAGATAGCTGATATCAAGCGGAGCCATTTTGTAAAGGTACACTGTTAAATCTGTCAATTAAAGAAAAATAAACAAATAAAAGTGCTGCCAGCATTTTAAGAGAGAGGGGAAAATCAAACACAAAAACAGTTGCCAGATCAGTGCCTGTATGCCAAGCTAAGCCTGGCTTTATTCACCTACCCAAAAAGGATTTGTGTTGCTGTGGTTATTGTTGTGCAGATAAGTAAAACCTTATCAGCATTCCCAAGTCATTAAAGGACCCCAGTCATTAGGCATAGCCACAGATCCCATTGGCTTTAATTTTGTGACTATTTGTCTACCTCCTCCCCTATTTATGGTAACTATACGGTTTTATTTTGGGAGCCAAATCAATGCTCTGAGACTGTCTTTGGTGACAATTTATTTAACACAGGCTCACTGCAGTTACTTCACAAGCTAATAGTGTTATGTCTCCTAACAAGCTGAAGAAGAAATAAATACTAGAAATCAATGATAGATTAATTATACTATTGTACCAAGTGAGGAGATATAAAAGGAATAATGTCTACATTTAGTAGAGGTGTACTTTTATCCAAGTTGGTACTTAGGAGTGACTGCTTAGTCGACTAAGAGCTTATGTCCAGCTGCCAATACAAAAGTAAAAGTTCCCTGCTGCTAGAATACATTGCCAGAGATCATCAGTACCGGTGTTGACAGACAAGATGACTTTCTTTAAGGGGCCTCTGCACAGCTTCTGTCACTTCCAACTCAGGCACTACTGGTGGGAATACAAATCGGTACAGTCACTGTGGAAACCAGTCTGGACAGTCCTCAAAAAATCAAAAATAAAAATACTATATCACCCAATAATTCCACTACTGGATATTTACCCAAAGAAGATGAAAATGTTAATTCAAAAAATGTATATAGCCCTAAGTTTATTCAGCATTATTACAATAGCCAAGATGAAGGAACCTGAGTGTCCATCAATAGATGAATGTATAAAGAAGACGTGGTCTATACATATACAATAAAATATTATTCAGCCACTAAAAAATAACACTGGGGGAGGGGCCAAGATGACAGAACAGCATGGAAGGGTTTTTTTGCATGTCTCATCTCTAAAATACAGCCAGATCAATACTAACCCATCCTGCACACCTAGAAAACTGATTTGAAGATGAATATGACAATCTGCACAACCTGAACCAGAGAAGTCAGTGGGTATGCAGTGCGGAGAGGTGAACTGGGGGAGGATGATGCCAAGGGCAGGGAACTGTTTTTGCTTGCAGAGAGAGGATAGAGATGGGGCGGGGGATGGGGAGAGTAGAGAAAGCATCCCCCCCCCTCACCCAAAAGCAGCTGGAGAGAAAACAAAGAGTATGCAAGGGACTAAACAAAACAGGGAGAAAGGAGAAAGGAGGGGGTTTAAATTCCATTAAGACACTAATTACCAGAGGAGTGTGGTTCCATACCTGGTGGTGTTCTGGTGGGAAGGATGAATCCCCAAGAGGAGATGAAGAAGGTCCTCGGGATCCTTGACTCACAAGGGGAGAAGCAGTTCCCCCCTGAGAGGACGCTTGGTAGAGGCAGTGTGACCTCCATGCAGGCAAAGGTCGCAGTGAACCTTGGAGAACAACCACAGTCACTGGTACTGGAAGCCTGGTGCCAGGTGTGTGTTATAATGTTCCATAAACCCTGAAACGCTGCTGCTACAGGATTATATGAACTTTTCCTGGGTGGGTGAGGCGGGGGTGGCTTTGGCACAGAGCTGCAGGCTCGGGCCTTGGCAGCAATGTGGTCTCCCCAAAGTTTCTGGGTGGAGCCAGCACCCAGCCTTTGCTCAGAGACACCCTCCCTAAGACGGTCTGAGGGGGTAAAAGCCACAGTTCCTCAGAAGCGAGGGGTTAGGAAACAGCAGCATCTGAGATAAAACCAGGTGGAAGGTGCCACCTGGCAACTTGAGGGCTTGGTCACGGACAGTGTAAAAGCGGGTAGCGGATAGAAGACAGAGACAAAGGAGGGGTGAGTAATGGTTGGTCTGGGAGAGCACAGAGTTCTCAAACTAGAGACTGGGTAGCTGGGTGACGTCATTTCCCCCCTTCCGCGCATGTGCATACACAGACGCCACAACAAGCTACCCCAGTAAGCTAAGCAGCGCTATCTGGTGGAGAATGGAGCCATTACACTAAGCCCCTCCCAACCCGGCCAACCTTGCTCTTCAGGGAAAACACAAGTCCTTCTGCCGGCTTAGTTTACAGAATATAAAGTGCTTCATAGTTTAACTTCCAGGGGAAATTGATATAATTTCAATCATACTACAGTCTATTTGCTTTTCCATCTATTCTTTTTTTTCTTTTCTTATTCTTGAATACAGAAAAAGAATTTTTTTAACTTTCCATTTGTATTAAAATATTTTTCTTTAATTTTTTCTACTATATTTTTTATTTTTTTGTGAATTTTTCAAATGCTATTTTTTTACTTCCATAATTCATTATGTCCTATTTCATTGTATTCATTTTTTCAAATTTTGAAACATTTTCCTTTTTTTTTTCTTTTCTTATCTTTTTCTTTTTTCTCTAATCTATCAAACTTCTGTCAACAACTAGACCAGAACACACCTAGGATCTAGCATCCTTTATTTAATTTTTTGTGTTTTGAAATTTTTTTAATTTTTTTTTTTTTTTTACTTTATTGATTCCTTTTCTTCCTTCAAAATGACAAAACAAAGGAATTCACCTCAAAGGAAAGAAGAGGAAAAAATGACAGCCAGGGACTTAATCAACTCAAATACAAACAAGATGTCCAAACCAGAATTTAGAATCATGATAATAAGAATACAAGCTAGGGTTAAAAACAGATTAGATTCCCTTTCTGCATAGATAAAAGCTAGTTAGGATTAAATAAAAAATGCTATAACTGAGCTGCAATCTCTGTGATCCCAAAGAGACTAGGAACAAATAAGCTTATTCTTTTTTATTTGTTTATTTATTTTAATCTTAATTCAAGTATAGTTAACATACAGTGTTACATTAGTTTCAGGTGTACAATATAATGCTTCAACAATTCTATACACAGCCCAGTGTTCATCATAATCAGTGTGCTCTTTGTCTCTTTAACCTATTTTACTCATCCTCTCCCACCTCTCATTATAATCATCTGTTTGTTCTGTATAATTAAGAGTCTATTTTTTATTTTTTTCTTTGTTTATTTTGTTTCTTATCTTCTACATATGAGTGAAAGTAAATGGTATTTGTCTTTCTCTGACTGACATATTTCACTTAGCATTATATTCTCTAGCTCCATTCATGTTGTTGAAAATGGCAAGATCTCATTCTGTTTTATGACTGAAAATATTCCATCACATATATGGATTTTTCTTTATCCATTCATCAATCATTGGACACTTAGACTGCTTCCATATCTTGGCTATTATAAGTAACACTGCAATAAACACAGGGGTGTATGTATCTTTTCAAATTAGTGTTTTCATATTCTTTGGGTAAATAACCCAGTAATTCAATTCCTAGATCATATAGTAGTTCTGTTTTTAACTTTTTGAGGAACTTCCATGCTATTTTCCATGGTGATTGTACCAGTTTACATTCCTACCAGCAATGCATGAGGGCTCCTTTTCCTCTTCATTCTAACACTTATTGTTTCTTGTGTTTTTTATTTTATCTGCTCTGACAGGCATAAGCTGTTATCTCAGTTTTATTTGGATTTTCATTTCCCTGATAATGAGTAATGTTGGGCATTTTTCCATGTGTCTTTTGGCCGTCTATATGTCCTCTTTGCATAAATGTCTGTTTGTGTCTTCTGCCATTTTTAATTGGATTATTTGAGGGGTTTTGTGTGTGTGTGTGCTTGTTGAATTGCAGAAGGTCTTTATATATTTTGGATACTTTTCTTTTATTCGATATGGCATTTGCAAATATCTACCTTTGACGAGCTATTTTACTTCAGCAAAGTTGCTTTGCTTAGACCAAACACTCTGAGAGTCCTCACAAACTTTTAGTGGTTATAGTCTAAATGTATCCTTGCCAGTTTCTTCTCCATTTGTTTTTATTGATAAAGCCCAGCAGGGCTCCTCAGCAGCTGAGGTACAGAGTTCTTTTTGGTAAGAAACCAATAAAATGATGACATTTGACAAAACTTGCTTCAGTCTTAGATTAAAACAACTCTACCTCCAAAAAGAACTTTTTTGTCTTTGTCATGAAAAAGTCTCACTTAAGTCTTAAAAGAGTAGATTTGAAATCATATCAAATTAATACATAACACATATCTACTAAAAATTCATGATACTTGCACACTTGAACCTACTACTCTGAGAGCCCATACTTACCCTGGAAGCAGGGATCTCGTCCAGGAACAGCATTTCAGGAAGATCATAATGTAAAGCAAAGAGTCACTACAAGGAGTTACCTCCTCTAATGTGTTATCAATGCCACAATCAAAGAAGTGTCTTCTGTCCTTCTCCTGTGACACAGGCAGGGAATAGATCAACATCAGTAATGATAAATCTACTCTACCACTCCCATCTCCCCAGGACGTTGGATTATTGTTTCTATAGCACAAAAAGAAATATCTGGGATCTCACCTTTATTCAGCCAAGGACACTGATGAATTAAAAACTCAGTGAAACAGTCCAATGTTTATAAACTATTACTTGAGTTCTATTAGATCAAACCCAGATTCTGGTTAGTGTACTGGTACTGGGTATTCTCATCTTTAAAACTTGAGAAAATAATGAGAAACTAGAAAAATAACTTGAGGAGAAACTAATTAAATGTGAAGAGGACATTGAGCCAGGGGTAACTCTGAATTCAAAGGGAAAAAAATATGTTTTTTATAAAATAATGGAATGATTAGCCATGCTAAAAGCAACTGGAAAATTGAATAATATGAGAGAGAACTGACCACTATACTAGCAATATCGAGTTTATTGTTGAAATTGACAAGAGCTGTTATTAGTGGAATGTTGGAGATAAAAGCCTAATAAAACCGTATCTTGGGAGAAGTGATGAGAGGAGCTGGAGGCAACGAAAGCAAATTTGTAGAGAAGTTTTGCTATCATGGGGGAAGGAAAATAATTTCCCTTCTACCCTTCTAGGCTCTTTGCTGAGAACCTCCTGTAATAAAAGACAAAATAACAGAAGAAAGGCAGAAGTTTCATCATATGTATACCTCCTGTATACTTGGAACATATCCAGGAAAACTGGGTCACTCCTGGAAATGGCCCAAGATACCACCTTAAATATCATATCCCCCTGGGAGCACGTGGGTGGCTCAGTCGGTTAGACAGCCGATTTCAGCTCAAGTCATGGTCTCACTCCCCATGTCAGGCTCTGTGCTGACAGCTCAGAGCCTGGAACCTGTTTCAGATTCTGTGTCTCCCTCTCTCTCTGCTCCTCCTGCACTCATGCTCTGTCTCTGTCTTTCAAAAATAAATAAACATTAAACGAAAAAAAATCATATCCAGCTAAACACAAAAGATGCTGCCAGATGTGGGGAGCCAGTTATGAGAGGCTATTGGGAAAAGCACAGCAAAAAAACAGTAGGTTGTTATGCCGATTTATCTTGTTTTCTCCATGGAGAGGCATTTCTAGAGATTAAGTCATCATTTTCTTCCACATACAGAGTGACACCCTTACAAATGGAGATTTTCCTTATAAATATAAATGTCTCTTGCAAACAAGTAACATCTACTGAGTTTTCAAAACTTTTCCTATATCTGCTGTTTCTTAAAAATAATCAGCCTAGGGGTGCCTGAGTGGTTCAGTGGGTTAAGCGACCGACTTTGGCTCAGGTCATGATCTTATGGTTTGTGGGTTCGAGCCCCGTGTCAGACTCTGGGCTGACAGCTCAGAGCCTGGAGCCTGCTTTGGATTCTGTGTCTCCCTCTCTCTCTGTTCCTCCCCCACTCATGCTCTGTTTCTCTCTTTCTCAATAATAAATAAACATTTAAAAAAATAAGAAAAAACATTTAAAAATAATCAGCCTAAAATAATCCTTATGCCAGAGAGAAAAATTCTGTTCACCTTCACTTTGTAAAAAATAATAGAAGTATGGTAGAGTCTGGACTAGTTGAAGAGAAAAACGGGGTAAAAAAAAAAGTCTTCATTTTGAGGGCACCTTGGTGGCTCAGTTGGTTAAACATCAGACTTTGGCTCAGGTCATGATCTCATGGTTCATGGGTTTAAGCCCTGCATCAGGATCCATGCTGACAGTGTGGAGCCTGCTTGGGATTCTCTCTCCGTCTCTCACTGCCCTTCCCCAACTCATGCTTTCTCTCTCTCTCAAAATAAATAAATAAAGCTAAAATTTTTAAAAGCTTGTATTTTTAAGATAAGTGATATTACAGGGTTACTTTTCAATTTTTGTTTGTTTTTTCTTATACCGTTAGTTTTTTGATGGAAATGATACCAGTAACTTGTGAGAATATGTTCTACATAAATAATGAAACAATCAGGGACGGGTGTTCCTGAGGAAACAGGGAGGCTGGAAATGACAAAGGAATAGTTTAGCCTTAGAAGGAAGGGAGAGTTCTCCTATAGGGACTGCAAGGAAACCAAGGAAGAGAGTATATCTCCATGTTTGTGTGTCTAAATGATAAATGTGGTGGGGAAAGTATGTGGAAGGTCTTCTCTCCTTGCTTCTCTTTTCTCAGTGAAAAAATGACCAAGAATACCAGCTGAGAATGATAAGTGTTGGAAATATGGGAGGCTTCAAGACCTGAGATGTGACTTGAGCCCCTCAGGCTGTGGAGGATGAAAAGATAACAGGAATTTATTCAGAAAGAACACCACTGAGAGACCAACTGAAGTCAGTGTAAATGAACTTAAATTAACCGGCCATGGTGGCTGGATTTTTGTTTTGTTTCACTTTGTTTTGTTTTCTTTTCTTTTCAGCTGTGTGGAGGAAAAGCTGAATAAGGAAAGAATCCAATTAATTCAGGTAGATATCTATTGTGTCAGTTGCTCCCTTGTAAAATATAAAGTTTATAAAACCAAGGAGTTCATTCTCTTGTTTTTGACTTGTTTTGTTTTGTTCTGTTCTGTTTTTCAAGTATCCCCACTACCTGTAATAGTCACTGGCTTATAAACTCTTCAATAAATATTTGTTGAATAGGTAATTAATTAATGGATCCATGGGGAAACAAACATACTAATTTCATTTGTAGATGGGGCTAGCCACAAACAAGCCCTCAATTTAAAATTTTCCAGACTTTTCTCTGAAATTGCTTCTTTCTCCTGTCCACTAAATTTCTCCATCTATTATTGCAACATGTTATGAGGGAAAATGTTACTTGTAGTATTCATTAAAAAAAATTAGAATTAGTGGCACAGCCTGTTAAGAAACAAAAATTCAACTGAGTAAGTCTGGTGATCTAGTTGACTTTATTAAATGATTCATGAATTGGGCAGCATCCCATCTCACAAGTAGAGTGGAACACCAAGAAGTTGTACAAAGTGGAAGGTTTTTATAGGAAGGAGGGTAAGGTAAGGAAGATTAGTCAAAGGAAGCAAAAGATTTTTTCAGGCAAGGCCACTTTCCCAGAGGAGAAAGAGCATGTGGAATACCTAATTTTCCTTGGGGTAGGAGTACGGAGAAGGTCAATGTGAGATTGCCTCGTAGGTGATGACCAGAATTTTCCTGACTGACCAGGTAAGACTAAATTTCTGAGGTTGAACCCAAAATTAGGTTGGGGATTAAGACCTGGTTTCCACCAAACTTGGCCTAGCAAAAAAACAAAAAGTATAAATTGATTCCATCTTCGGCCTATGGTTTTCTTTTTAATAATTCTGAATTAAAACTTCCCCCACAGAAAAGCACTTTTACTATTTTGATAATATGAAAATGAAATGTTACTAAAACGTTTAGAATCGGTCACTGATATTCTGAGAAGCCAGCTATCTGCCGAGCTGGCAGGTATTGGTCCCCTGTGCGTATCCACGAAAGCAACCGTATTTCTGTTAGTCGCCACTTATAAGCCACAGAAATGCCGAATATGCTTGACCCTTACTTATCAACAAAATTTCTTTTACATGAATCTTCCTAGAAAAAGACAACTCAGACTACATGGACACAAATATATGTACTTACTGGGAAGTAAACCTTCTGAGAAATTACTTATATTTCCCTTTCTGTTCAAGTAACACAGAGAGCCTCAGAAAGGAAATGATGATGTGGTAGGTGTCATTAATGTCATACTTTTCTAAACCTGTCTCAACTTTAACCAGAATACCATCCTTGATTCAGTTTTATGACACACAGTAGTCATTCGATAAATGTGTGTTAAAAATTGACAATTCTCTTATAACTAATGAGAGCTAACGTTCATAACACCACTTGCCAAGAACTCTTCCAATTTTCATGTTAACTCCCTTAATCCTCTCAAAAAGAATAAAGCACATGATTGCCTAAAGAGTGTACATTTTTCATCCATTTTTGTTGCTTTATTTTTAGGTAACTGTTCTATTCTGGGACAATTAACATTTTGTGAGATTTAGAGGAAAGTAGATTCTAAATCCTATTAGATGAAAATTTCAGATAATGGCTTTCCCAGCTTCCCTTGCAGCTTTGCTTTGAACAGGTACTCTGTGTAGCCACATATACCCCAGACATAAAATCAAAAGTTAGAGACAAAAAAATATATAGTGCCATAAAGAATCAAGAATTGGAGTGTCAGCTATAATCAGCTTAATTTCCTAGAAGAATCATTGTCTTGTTGCAGCAAACTGCAAAGCCCGTTCCTTTGCTATGGAGGCAAGGGTATCTTAACAAAAAGTATAAACAGATTGGACTTTTGTTTCCCTTTGTTCTATCATAATTGTATGATCTGGGCTCTCTAGGTTCTCAGCTACATAATACTACTTAATTAGTTATCTTTAAATTGATCAGCCACAATAAATTTGTTTCTTGCAATATCTTTGATACATCTCACATTACCTTAGATTATAAAGACATTTTAAATTAATACCTCATTAATAAAATTAATTAAATAATTTGATAATATATTGATTGTATGCTGTCTTGAACCCTGTGGGAGTACAATAAGACCCTTATGAACTTATTGTACTTTAGATGAGTTAAGACATGTTAATGATTAACTGATACATTATAGGTATCACAAGGAAAAATAAAAAGTATTCCAAGAGGGAAAAAAGTATTCCACTTGAGGGAAAGATTGTTAATCAGGAATTTTCTGGAAAAGTTGACTGGAAGTACAAAATTGACCTGTCTCTTAAAGTTTGGAAATTCATAGGGAGAGAGAGAGGGAATACCCATGAACTGAGCTAGTAGGGTGAGATGGTTCAAAGTTTACCCTTTACTTTGCCAGGAGCAGAGTAAGGAAGGCTTAGGAAAGGCCCCAAACATCAGGGATTGCCGAGGCCAAGTATATAATACAAGGGTGTAAATAAGCCTGTTTATGACAATAGCAGTGATACAGTCTGTAGTAATAATGCCTCATTCCCCCTAAAAGCATTGATCAAATAAAAGAAAGTTTCAGATACTGAATTGAGACTCTTGTCCTTAAATATCTGGTCTTTCTACATAGTCCAGGGATACTCTGAAACTTTATAGAGTGATAGAATCAAATAAGTAATTCAGGAAACTCAATATGATGGTTGTCGTTAAATAAATGTGGGAACAAAATTACTTGCATTCCTCTGTTTAGGGAACTTTAAGACTTATCTGTGAAAAAGGAGTCATTATTAGGTTTGAACTCTACCCTTCCACCTCTCTTATTTTCCTTCTTTGAGTCAGTCACTTTGTGGTATTTTCCTCCTTTTCTATTCATATTTCTAAGTTGCTTATAGTTAATCTTAGCTACAATACAAAGATACCCAAAATGCATTGGCTCAAACAAGGTAGAAGTTTATTTCTTACTCATGTAACAGACCCTCCTGGGCGGGGTAGCATCTGCTCCAGGATTTACTTCAGGGTCATTCACCAGTTGGGAAGCTCTATCATCTACAACATGTACCTCCCAGTTCATTCCAGCCATCACTGTTTTCAGTGATTATAGCATACTTGGGATTTTTAAAGAAAATAAGGTGGGGGCACCTGAGTGGTCCTGAGCATCCGACTCCTGATTTCAGCTCACATTATCATCCCAGTGTTGTGGGATCAAGCCCACATAGGGCTCTGCATTGAGCTTGGAACCTATATGAGATTCTCTTTCTCTCCCTCTCTCTGCCCCTCTCCACTGCTCATGTTCTATCTTAGAAGAAGAAGAAGAAGAAGAAGAAGAAGAAGAAGAAGAAGAAGAAGAAGAAGAAGAAGAAAGGAAGGAAGGAAGGAAGGAAAACCAAAGAAAGAAAGAAGGAAAAAAGTTGAAAATAAAGTAAAAGTTCACTCATGCTCACATTCCATGAGGAAGAATTTAATTGTATAACCACAGTAAGTCTGGGCAAAGTAGTCTGTCCCAGAAATCAAGTGCCCAGCAAGGCGAAAACGAACTGAGAAGGAGAGATCTTGGCAAACTGAGTTCTTCACCTTTGTTTTCAAATTAGTCTTCTGTCCACACAAACTGAAGCATAAATTGATGGAACTCACTTCACTTCCATCTTTCTCTTGAAGATGTAGTGATAGAGATTTCAAAAGAGTATATTCCGTATTCCATAATAGCTTAATAGAAAAAAGGGATCTCTAAGAATATTGAATGTCTTGGATTTTGTACTGCATTTTCAATTTTACTTTGGCCTTCCATATAGAAGAACATAATTCTGAAAATTTTATTTTTTAAATCTTTTTAATTTGAGATATAATTGACATATAACATGATATTATTTTCAGGTTACAACAAATGATCACTATTTGTATAAGTTGTGAAATGATTACCACAGTTAAGTTTGGTTACCCTCCATCACCATATATAGTTCAATTCTTTTTCTTGTGATGAGAACTTCTAAGATCTACTCTCTTAGCAACTTCGATTTTTAACTTTTAATTTTGATGTTCTGAATCTCAATATTTTCTAGAAAAATATCAATGTCTTTATTGATACCTGAGAATATTTTATTTCATTGTACTGTACCTAATAGATATTGAGAGGGGGGAAATGGCTTTTATATGCTTTTTGTTTGTCGCCTTAAATTTATTTGAAGGTTTTGGGTTGATTGGTCTCTTGGTTGCTTATTTGGTTAAGGGGATGAGAAATGGAAAGGTTTACCAGTAAAGCTCAAGTCACAATTCATTATTTTCTTCAGATGAAATAGGATATTTTCAACTGTATTTCTGCGGTATCCTGCGCCAAGAGGTCCCTGATGAACCTGCCTCCTGATATACATAGCTATTAGCAGTTCCTTTCACATTAAATAGAACTAACTTGTGTAACAAATAGGATATTACAGAAATGGTGAAGTGTGACTTTGAGGCTCATAAAAGGCATGGGGGTTCTGTCTTTCTAAATGAGGAGAAGAGCGTGTCATAAGATATGTTAGGTGAAAATTAGCCAGTACTGCACAAGTGAGCCATTTAGAGGCAGATCTTCCAAACAATGTCAAGCCTACAGATAATTGCCATCCTGGTTGCATCTAAACTGCATATCATGAGATTATCCAAGCTCAAAATACCCAGCTAAGCTGCTTCTGGACCCTAGATCCACAGAAACTATGAGGTAAATAACAAATATTTATTGCATTAATCCACTGAGTTTTTGAATGATTAATTACACAACAATAACAAACAAATGCAATTCACAACATATCAATGACATTTTTCTTTGTACATCTACCAGCTTTTTATTCTGCACTGAATATAACTTTGAAGTTGTCATACTTTTTCCACTGAATGTTGCTATTCTTTTTGTAGGCACTATCTTGTGTAGGAATTAGCTCATGAGTTTTTCCAATAGACAAGTTTTGGGTGACATTTTATCACTGACTGAAAATTGGCTCAAGTACATTTTGTTTCTTTCCAAGAAGGTTACCTAGAAGAACAAAGGGAATTACCATGTTGCAGAATCTGAGAAAGATGGTAACAAATGAATTGAAGGAAAGAACACCATCTGCAGCCAGAGAATTCTACATGAGATACTGTCCAAAATATCCATAGATTATCCAAGGACCCTATAAGAACATCAGTGAGAGAATGCTCTTTTTATAATTTGCCCAGCTCTAAAGTGTGCTGCCAGCTTACAACATTACCAATCATAAAAGGATTTCTGCTCATCTTTCCCCATATCACTCTGCTCCAAACTTGGTGGTAGATACGGATTGGAATCAACTGTTACCAAAGTGGCAAGTTAGAAGAAGCCAACTGTATTCATTTAGTACAGACTTCCCATTGCATGCATCCAAACTGAGAGGTGGGGGTGGGAAGGTATCATTGACTTTGAATTAAGTTCAAAGTTTGATTTTGACATGGCATTGAGAATTCTAAAAATAAATACAGTTTTTATTACTGGGGGAAAATGTGATAATTGAAGTCATAAGAATAGAGTTTTCTATATTTTATCCAGTGGCAGTGGAAAAATGAGCTCCCTGTATCTATGTAAAGGAAGAATGGGAAACCAAAGTAAAATTGCTTTATGATTAGGTCCCTGAAGTCATATATTTCACTATAATAGTTTGATGGGAAATGTGCAGAATTACATAGACCAAAAATAGACAATTTGATTGATGGAACTCTTTCCTGAAAACATGCATGCTAAAATAATCATTTTTGCTTTAAATAGGACTGAATTGAAATAACATATTTTATAAAAGTAAATAGCTATCTTCCTTCTGTGTTTTATTTTGTGAGCTATACACAATGTGAGGGAAGGGTATTTTCCTTCCCTCCTCAGTGTAATTAGTTGGCAGAGTTTGATAACTGGACATAAAAATCTCCATAAAAATTTTCCAAGCACATTCCACTGTGCCATATTTCTTTGCAGTTTTTAGTCACATTCTGAGGGGCATAAATAGATGTATTACCTTATTTACATAATGGGACCATGAAGTCAGCATAGCTATTGCACAGGCTATCATGTCAGTGAGAGCTTTAGAGACTCAACTCAGGTTTAAGAAGAAATTCCAATATGCATTCAAATCAGTTTGCTATAAATACATTTTTTTTTAAAAATTCAAACAGGAACGTGAAATGGTTGAACTAAATTGATTTCTAGCCCAGGCAAACTTGTTTAAGTTGATAGACTAGCAAGAAACACATAGCATACAATATTTTCACTTCAGTTTTACTTTATTTTGAATGATACTATGCTAAATTTTTTTATATTAATCTAATATAATGCAAACTCCTCCAGTAAATTAAGTTTCCATTTTCAATACCTTTATAACTTACTAGACAATGCTGCAGTTTCAGGACTAAGTTAAAAATACATATGTTAGAAAAAAGAGAATTCACAAATGATCAGATTTAAGTATACACATTTTAACAATGTTTCCATATAGCTGTACATTAGGAAAAAATATTTTATCTATAGTCTAAGCAGCTTGGTTTTAGAATCATATTTTCATAGTAAGTCAGTTAATTTCTTTGGTTGATTAGATAATGTTTTATAAACCTACTTCCTAAAACTAACATAAAAAATAAGGAGACCCATAATTAGCACATATTTGTAGTCTCATATCTATTTCCAAAAAGACCAGATTAACTTTTAATACTGTAAATGCACGGTGCTATAGGGTTGTCATTTAAAAGCTATTCAGGGGTGCCTGGTGGCTCAGTAGTTTAAGACTCAGACTTCAGTTCAGGGCATGATCTCAAGGTTCATGGGTTGAAGCCCTGCATCGGGCTCTGTGCTGACAGCTTGGAGCCTGGATCCTGCCTCAGATTATGTGTCTCACTCTCTTTCTGCCCCTCCCTCACTCGCTCTCTCTCTCTCTTTCAAAAAGAAATTTTTAAAAATTTTAATAAAAATAAAATAAAATCTGTTCTGTAAAAAATTGAAAACAAACACAGAAGCATGGAATGACCAAAGTGGAAAAACCTTTAAACTCATTAAATCTAGCCCTTCACTTTAGGAGAAGGCAAGTAAGATCCAAAAGCAGACATATTCTTTAATAGCAGAAGATGATGAACTTGACTGACAACATTTATTAAGCAATATTAAAATTCTCACAATTATGAATTATTAAGCCAGTATCTGGTTTAATTCATATCATCTTTACTTGACCTTAGTTGGTGGCTATGCTTTATGATCCAGTGAAAGCAAAGCATTCTTTTATGTTTTTCTCTCTTCTAATTCCTTTCTAAAGGAAAATTAAAAAGGCATGATGTCTGCTAGGCTCCATGTCTTGATTGTCTTTATTTTTTCCCCCACTCAACAGGAACAGTGTTCATCTCTATCACTAGAGTAACTTGCTCTGAGGTGCCCCTGGAAAATTAGCATTATCCTTCCTTAATGTACAGCAGAACCTATTAAATTCACAGTTGACTCTCTACCTGCAGCTGCTGCCAATTATAACATCATTGCTTCTTAAAGCAACTGTTTAATTTTAAGGCTAAATTTGAGTTAAACAATATAAAACTTGACATATAAGATGCAAAGAAGCAGTTGCAATAATTTTCTTGATCATATTCTAAATATAATATATCTAAACTCTACTTGTATATCTCTTTAGACAAGAATTGAAGAGTCGTTTATTTCTGTCCTTTAGAATGAAGGCAAGTTGAATTAGTCCAGAGACTAACTTGGACTTCTGAGGGGTTGAAGATACGCAGATTTTACTGGATGAGAAAGGAGAGACTATGGCATTGCTGACTTGAAGCAACACAAGCTCTTTGGGTCTTGGTTAAAATATGTAACATGAAGAGAGATGATAATTCTCACCTCATGAAATTGTTTGAAAGAATAAGAGAGCTTATCTAAATACGTCTGGGACACTTTCTGATGATAGATATCATTTCCAATTCTTTCTGTATCAATAGTTGTATTTTTCCTCTTTGGAATTTTTTATTCACTTTTTAATTGTTAGTTTATGAGTGAAATGTATATGTGAGTTGTATACATTTTTGAAAATGATTTCTTGAAGGACTCTTGTCAATTACTTCTTACTGTAACATTTTTAATTAAATAGATGTTTTAATAAGATTTCTCAATGTATTTAGTACCATATATAGCAAAATGACTCCTAACAAAGCAAATGATAACTTAAAGATTTTAATTATTTAATTAATCATATTTAATTATTTAAAGTTATTTAATATTAAATCATAGCATTTATTTAATTATAAATTATAGAATTTAATTATATATATTACTTAATTACTTACATTTTGATAAATTCACATCTCAATGTAATCTATGAATTGGTAAACTGAAGTAAATTATATCATATTTAACTATATCAGTAATCCTTAATATGTTTTAAAAACTATTTATATAAGCATAAATATTCATAATATCACTATGAATAACAGGGGTAAGAACTTCAAACATAGGACTTTCAAATGACTTGTTTTGCCTCAAATTCTATAGAGGCTCTTGTCCTGTTATTTTAAAATATTGCATATTTACAAAAATGGGTCCACTGCATAACAGTGGAGTAGAATACACATTCTTTCAGACTTTATAATTCACAGAAATAAATATTTGTGGATTTTTTTGATTTCTAGATCCCATTTCAAGAACAAAGAGTAATTTCAAAAACAGAGTAACTTGACCTGATAGCCTAAAAGCTTTTGATGAAATGTATTTATCTTCCTGAGATCAGCATTTTCAACAGTACATGCTGAGGTAAATTACTAAACACAGAGAGTCATTAGTTTCTATTTATCTCATGATATCTTTTTGAACCACTATGTTGAGGTATATAACAGACATATAAAAAGTTGTATATGGGATGTCTGGATGGCTCAATCAGTTGAACTTCTGACTTTGTGTCAGATATGATCTCAAGGTTTGTGAGTTCAAGCCCTACATCAGGCTGTCTGCTGTCAGCACAGAGCTCCTTCAGATCCTCTGTTCCCCGATCTCTTTGTCTATTCTCCACTCTCTCTCACTGTCTTCTCTCAAATATAAATAAATAAACATTAAAAAAGAAAAGTTGTATATATTTAGGGTATATAATTTGATGAGTTTGGACTTAAGTATATATCTATGAAAACACCACCACTATCAATGCCACAAATATATTCATCACAGGCCAAATTTATTATTTATTGTTATTGTTGTTATTATTAAGAACACTTAATACAAGAACTATCCTCTTAAAAAATTTTAAGTATACAATTAAGCATTGTCAACTATAGGCACTATGACATACAGTACATGTTCTGGATTTATTCATCTTGCATAACTGAAAATTTGTACCCTTTGATGAACAACTTCTCCATCCCCCTTCCTTACAATGCCTGGTAATCACTATTCCACTTTCTGCTTCTGTGAGTTTGACTATTCTAGTTTCCTCATGTAAGTGCATAATCATGTGGTAATTGTTCTCCATCTGGATTATTTCATTTACCATAATATCCTCCAGGTTCACCCATGTTGCCACAAATCGCAGTATTTCCTTCTTCTTAAAACTGAATAGGGGCGCCTGGGTGGCTCAGTCGGTTAAGCAACTGGATTTGGCTCAGGTCATGATCTCACAGTTTGTGTGCTGACAACTAGCTCAGAGCCTGGAGCCTATCTTCCGATTCTGTGCCTCCCTCTCTCTCTGACCCTCCTCTGCTCATGCTCATTGTCTCTCTCTCTCAAAAATAAATTTTAAAAAATTTAAAAAACCAAAATTGAATACTGTTCAATATTATATAAATACCACATTTTCTATGCTTATTCACCTGTCAATGAACATTTAGGTTGCCTCCTATTTTGGTCGGCTATTGTCCATTTTGCAATGGACATGTGAATGCAGATCCATTTTTGAGATCTTTATTTCAATTACTTTGAATATAACAGAAGAAGGATGGCTGTATTGTATAGTATTTTATTTTTAATTTTTTGAGAAAACTCCATATTGTTTTCTATACTGGCCTCACTAATGGCATATCTACTACAAGATACTTATTTTTTCACATTTTCACTAACACTTGCTATCTTTTGGTTTTTTGACAATATCCATTCTAACAGGTATAAGGTGATATCTCATTGTGATTTTAATTGGCATTTCCCTAATAATTAGTCATTTGAGCATCTTTTCTTGTACTTGTTAGCTATTTGTATGTCTTCTTTGGAGAAATGTATATGTTCATGTCCTTTGCCCAGTTAGAAAGAAAAGAATTTTTTTCTTCTTTTTTGCTATTGAGCTATAAGAGTTTCTTATATATTTTGGATATTAATATTTAATTTTATCCATGGTTTGCAATTCCAAAAGTTGCCTTTTCACTTTGTTGTTTGTATCCTTTGATGTGGAAAAACTTTTTAGTTTGATATAATCCTACTTGTCTATTTCTGCTTTTGTTGCCTATGCTTTTAGGGTTATAGCCAAGAAATCATTGTCAAGGCTAAAGTCAAAAAACTTTCCCTTATGGGTTTTTTTTTTGGAGTTTTTTTTTGGTGTCAGGTATTTATTTAAGTCTTTAATCTACTTTGAGTTGACTTTTGTGAATGGTATAAAATAGAAATTTATAATCTGACAAGACTGAATCAAGAAAAATGGAAAACTTGAATGGACCAATAGCAAATAGGGAGGTTGAATCAGTGATCAACAACTTCCCAACAAAGAAAAACCCAGGACTAGATGGCTTCATAGGTGAATTCTGCCAAAAATTTTTAAAGAAATGATATTAATCCTTCTTAAACTCTTCTAAAATTAGAAGAAGGAATACTCCCAAATTCTTTATGAGACCCACATCATTATGATAACAAAACCAGACAAAGACACATATGGCCATATCTTTGATTGCAAATATAGATGCAAAAATCCTCAACAAAATATTAGCAAACTGAATTCAACTGAACCATAAAAGGAGCATATACCATGACTGGATAAATTTACTCCTGACATGCAAGGGTAGTTCAACATACACAAATCAATCAGTGTGATATACCATGTTAACAAAATTAAGTATAGAAAACACATGATCTCATTAGATGCAGAAAAAGCTTTTGAGAAAACTAAATAAAATTTCATGATAAAAACTGTCAAAAATTAGGTATAGAAGGATCTTACCTCAACCCAATAAAAGCTACATATGAAATGCCCACAGATAGCAAAATGATCACAGAAACAGAAAAACAATCCTAAAACTCCCATAGAATGCCTAAAGACTCCAAGTAGTAAAGCAGTTTTGAAGAAAAAGAACAAACCTGGAGGTATCACATTTCCTGATTTAAAACTATATTACAAAGCTACAGTAATCAAAAGAGTATGGTACATGTATAAAAATAAACACATACGCCAACAGAGCCTAATAAAGAGACCCGAAATAAACCCACACATATATAATCAACTGATCTTCAACAAGGGTTCCAAGAATATGAAATGGGGAGAAGATAGTCTCTTCAATAAATAGTGTTGGGGAAAAATGGACATTTACATGCAAATAATTAAATTGGTCCCACAATTTCTTTATAACCTTATCCCAAAGCATGACAGAATCTAGAAAGAAATTGACTTGTTCTTTGATGCAAATACTGCATTCTTTCTAGGGGTGCATATGTGAATCAGTCAGTAGAGAATGTAACTCTTGATATAGGGATTGGAATTTTAAGCCTCATGTTGGGCCTATTTTAAAAAAATAAAGCATACTCCATTTCTCTTGTACAAGTCTCAATATATTTTTACTTAAAGTATGTAAAAATATAATTCCTCATCTGCTAGTTTAGTTGGCTTCATATTTCCAAATGTCTTCTGTATTTTAATTACAAATAGATACTTTTGACCTGTCATCTTATCCTCCTAATTTTTTCCTTTCAAAACAATTTTCCCCAATTCTGATATTTTTATAAACCATCAAGCTTATTATAATAATAGACTGAATTAATTAAATATTTATTTTTATTTATTTTTTAACATTTTATTTTAATTTTTGAATGACAGAGACAGAGCATGAGCAGGGAAGGGACAGAGAAAGAGGGAAATTTCACACAACTTTCAAACTGAGTTTTTTTGGAATTTTCTGTTCCCTACGGCATCAGCCCTGGTCAATTATTTTTTTTTATTTTTTTATGCTTTTTATTTATTTTTAAGAGACAGAGAGAGACAGTGCGAGCAGGGCAGGGTAAAAGAGAGAGGGAGATACAGAATCTGAAACAGGCTCCAGGCTCTGAACTAGCTGTTAGCACAGAGCCTGACATGGGCCTCGAACCCACAAATGTGAGATTATGACCTGAGCCGAAATTGGATGCTTAACCAACTGAGCCACCCAGGCGTCCCTTGGCCAATTACTAATAGCCAAAGGATTTCATAAAAGCAAACATTGGCCAAAAAGGGAAAAAATTGCATCTTAATTCAGAATATTCCATTACTGTAATTATAATCAAATATATTTTAGAAAAAAAACAAAAAGGTACCAAATATGTTCATTCTTTTCTTATGTGGGGAAGACATTTTTCTGTCACATCAACTAAAAGAGAAGTGATGAAAATAAAGTAGATGAGGAAACAAATAATTTTCAAAATATTTCTGCTTTAAAAAGAAAATTCATGAGAAGCAGAAGCACTCCAGGGACAATGGCATACCTATCTGGGCATTCCAAACTAAGAGTATAAATGAGAGGACTTTGCTTTCCTTCATTGTCCATCAAATGACTGATCCTATAATCAATAGCTTGTGAGTGCTGGGCTAAAACTTGTGTTGTTTTGTTTTGTCTTTGTTTTTTAGTGTATGTGCTTCCGAACCAAGTACTTGTTTGTTTTTTTTTAATCATCAGAGAAGCAGAACTCTAACTCTAAATAACAGAATTATTTTAGTCTTTCTCTATGGTGTCTATATGTTAGGCTCTCAGAGCCTTTCAATGTTTTTAACCTATAAGTCTACTCATTTAACATTTAGAGCAAAAGAAAAAAATTGTCAAGTAGGTTGCAATCCCTGCTTGATGCCACAAAGATATTTAAATACATACATACCTTCATACATTTACTATAACACGCCTGAAGAATGATTCATTTTTTGCCTTTCCCAGGAAAGCACAACTCAAAAAATAATACTCTTGCTCAAGATCCAATTGTCTAATGTCCTCCTAATTTCTACATAATTCCATGAATGATTTTGTTATAAGGCAATTTCTGTTCATGGAAATGTGATTCAAGTAAACAGAAATCCAGTTATGCTTCACTAATAACAACTGAAATATAAGCCAAAAAAATTAACCTTTTGACCTTACTTTTCTGCATTGAAAATCCTTTCTACAAATATGATTAGCAAAGTTAATTTCATAATTTCACAGTAGTTTAAACCTAATATAGTCACTGTGGATGAGCAAAACCAATTTAAAAACAAGTGTTTGTAAACACAGTGCATTTAGCTTTAATAACTGTTATTTGGAGGAAGAGTTCTTCATGTATTTTGAAACCTTCCAAACTACTGGATCTATTTTACTGCTTCTGGATCCTATAATCTGCAAGCCTCTGTTGACATAGATAGAGTTCAGGGCAGGCTGCCCCAAAATATGCCACTTTGGCATATTGATTATTTTAAATTAAAGTTTCTTAAGAAACAACCAGTACAAGAAGGACACCATGACCCTCTTCTTTGCCTCTGAAAGCAGGAAATAAATCTTGAATGTGAAAGATATATTCCCTGTATCAGGAGACATCCTTATCACCCAAGAGAGGAAATTCAGGGCCACGAAGACTGTATAAACAAATCTTGTTACTTCACTAATTTACTACCCTAAGCCCAGACTTTGTCTTGTCGATTCTTCACAAATGTATTTCTTTGTCTAAAAGATATAAAAGCCGCTTGCTTTAGTCACTTCTCTGAGTTTCACATTTTTATGAATGCCTATGCATATAATATTTAGTTTTTTCTTCTGTTAATCTGTCTTATGTCAATTTAAGTATTAGACCAGCCAAAGAATCAAGAAGAGAAGAAAGGAAACATGTTCTTCCCCTAAACACCTTTAAACCTGTTTTCCTGCAGTGGGTTTTATTTATGCTCCAACCAAAAGGATTTGCAGCATTGAGCTATTCAAAAGAAAATACGGTTTGACCTCTTTAAGATTTAAGAAATCCTATGAAAGATATTTTTTAAATATGATCTCACAGCTACCTTAAAATATAGATTTGGGTCATGAACTCTCTGACTTTAGAAAACTGATAACTCCTAACAGTAAAATGGCAAAAACATCTTTCACCCATCTGTCATTAGGAATTTATGTAGATAAAAGAATATACCTATTATAGTACTTTAGAAATACATATCCTTTGTCCCTCTCAGATATCATTAGATTAAGAAATCTTAATATAATCTTCTTATAAAGTAGCATAGACCCCATTATCCTCTGTTCAAAAAGCCTGGAGAGGTTCCTATCATACTCCAAATTTGGTGCAGATCCTCAATCTGGCATTTGCCTTCCACAAAATGGCTACAACCTGCTTTTACAGACCTGTATGTGCTATTACTATGCAGACGCTGAACTGCATCCCTCATCAGATTGCAAGTACATGTCTCATGACTTGACATATCAGAATCTTTTTTTTTTTTCATTATCTACCTTTGTCCTAAATGTATCTTCCATCTCTACCCACAGGAACTAACTTATTCCCAATTCCACCCACAGCAGCTGGTAAAAGGGCAGACAGACAGCATGAGTTCAGCTAATAGTAACTGAATAAAACTTATATTGCTAACAGTAGCCAGTCTTATGCCTACTTCTCGAATTTATTTGATTATTTGATGTCTACTTTCCAAAAATTAAAAAAAAAGCCTCAGACAAAATTATTTTCCTTTCTGAAGTCAATTCATAGTACTAAGGTTATAAGTCATGAAAGGAAGAACAAGAAAATAAACCCAGGTTTTTTTTTTTTTTACCTTCAGGCTCCCTTTTAAAATATTCCTCAGAATATATATATATATATATATATATATATATATATATATATAGTATCATTATGCCGTAATTATAATATATTTTCTAATTCTCCAATTTCTGTAAAATCTGAGGTCTTTTATTGTAACAACTCTCAAAGCCAATGTATAAGCCACAGAAACATAATCAATTCCCTTGCTTTGTACCCTGCTTTGGAAAATCTATGCAGCTGAAAAATCTAGTAAGAGTGTGAGCTAATCACACACTTGTGGGGGAACAACTGCCTTCTTTCTTTGTGTACAGTCACCTTCACCAAGCATTTAGCCAACAAGTCCCAAATGGAATGACTAGAGAAGAGGGGATGGAAATGAAAACCCAAAACTTGATATTGAGTCTTCCAATAGGTGTAAATCCTAATGTAAAATATAAAATAAAAATAATTCTGTTTTCTAGCTTTTTTTGCTCCTGCAGTATGGATATATGAATATGGTTCTGGCAATCTAATGCACTTGAATGAGACTTTGCTTCATGACTAAATGAACTAAAACAAATGCAAAGTGTGGGACACGTATTTTCTCCTGGTGCAGATTATGACTGAGGCAAAGCGGTTCTGGACCTGGGATCTGTGGAGGCAGCTTTCTGCGCTGGCAGACTCTTGATTATAGAAGAGGCGGTGATTCCCTTGGGTGAGCAACTTTTTATATTGCGGATCTGTGTCATTCCAAAAAGCTCAGCTTTGAATCCATTTCCTCAGGCAATTCTCTATATATCTTAAATCCATTTCTGCTCAAACTAGACTGACTAGATGTTCTTCACTGCAACTAAGAAATTTGATCAAAGTCATAATTGGCAGCAGAAGTGATTGCATGCAAAAACCCCTTAAATAAATACTCGGGAACTGCGTAACTGCTTTACAGGCTCCGCCTTATATCTGAAAGTTAGAGCATTCCTGTGACACCTTCTGTCAAACTGAGTGGCTAAAGCCAAAAGCAATTATCGTTAATTTACACGGGAAATTTTTTCTCTCCTAGGCTCGTCCAGTAGCATAGGAGCACCTTGCTAAGGGAAACACAAGATTAACTGAGATACAGTGAAGATACTCACAGGCACGGTTGTAGCTATGGGAGCTTAGTGGTGAGATGCCAAGTGTCGTTCTCAGGAAAGGACCTTGGTGGGCCACTCTCGCTTGGGGTGTGCACTGTCTCTATCATGGCCTGCTGCAAAAACGTAATAAAACCAAACACTGAATGCGATTTTCGCTTTTTCCTGCCTTTTTTGGCAAAAGCAAAACTTCTCTATGGATTCTTTTAGTTAGCAAAAACAGGTGTTAAATGTAGGTATTTTATAGAGGAGAAGTGGAATAATGAGAACTTCTGAGAACTTTATGGGGTTTAGATGATGTCATTTGTCTCTGACTTCTTTAAATTAAATGTATTTTCTTTGGCCTTCTGTGGATTCAATAAGATGTGTTTGGGGGCTTCTGGGTGACTCAGTTGGTTAAGCTTCTGACTTTGGCTCAAGTCATGATCTCATGGTTCATGGGTTCACCCAGAGCCTGGAGCTTGCCTCAGATTCTGTGTCTCCCTCTTTCTGCCCCTCCCCCGTTCATCTTCTATCTCTCCACTCTCATAAAATAAACATTAAAATTTTTTATTTTATTAGTATTTATCCTAGAATTATTTTTTCTGTTAATTTTAGAAAAATTATAGCAATTGTTATCTAAGCTTGTTTTATTTTTTCTTTTCCAATCTTCTAGTTAAAAATGTTAGACCTTTACATCCAGTCTTAAATATCTCCTATTTATTATTCCATATTTTTCACCTTGTTGACTCGTTTCAAGTTTCCAGGTAATTTCTTCAATTTAAAATTTAGGTTTCATTTCACTAATTCACTTTTGGGCTATTTTTATTTTGAATATTAACTTATTATTATGCCATAAGTAATTATAATTTTTATTGTATACATATAGATTTATTTGTATTGTAAACTTATAGAGATTTGTATTACATGCATATAGAGATAAATCTGTGTGTGTGTATTTACATATATGTATGTATATATATTCATTTGTAATAGGCTTTTGTTGATTAGTCATATGTGACTAATCAACAAAATCCACTTACTTGTTTAATCATTTTATACATATATATTCTATATTATATACCAGGTAGTTCCAGGATCTACAGTCCTAGAGGTTCATATCTATTGTTTGTTTGGTTTTTTTTCTCTTGACTCTTATTCACATGCTTTTTCATACATTGAATGATCTTTGCTTGCAGGGTCTATGCTTGATCTTGACTCTGAGTCTAGAGGACTAACTGTGGAGTTTGGACATGCCTTTTCCGTAGAGGATTATTTTTGCTTCTTATGCTTAGTAGCAGCTGCCACCTGCCATGGGACCACTTCAGAACCTCCATGAAGGTCTGATTCGGCACAGGAGTCTAGGTTGCCTCTCACCACAGTGAGCCTGGCTGAAAGATCTGTTTCCTTGTGGCAGCTGTCAGTATGCATCCTCAGGCAACCTCTCCTCTTGGAAGCTGGTTCCGTCACTGCCCAGGCCCAAGCTTTTCCTCTCTTTGATCTCATTTCACTCTGTGTGTGTGTGTGTGTGTGTGTGTGTGTGTGTGACAGAGACAGAGACAGATACGGAAAGAAAGACAGTGATACCGAGTGGGAGAGTGAGAGGGAGACAGAAAGGAAGGCAGGATAATGGCTACAAAAGTCTAGGTCTACTAGTAACTTGGCTGACGGAAGTAGTATCTCAGAGTCTTCTTTTTTCAGGGTCTAATTTTCTGCAGAACGGTCTGTTGGAATGGCTCGTGGCCATAACACTAAAAGCGGTTTGTTGCTCTTCTTTATCCATGAATTGTTAGTGTCTTAGTAATTTCAACCAATTTACGCCACGGACACGAGTATTTTACTGATGAATTTCAATCTTACACCTGTATCCCTAATCACTCCCTTTAATTCTGGGGCCATATGTTCAACAGTTTACCAACATTTCTAAATGAAGAAATAGAAAATGTTAATGTATATATGCATAAAAATACAAAGATAACAACAAGAGAGTCCTCGATCTTCTACCCTAGCTCTCTGAAAAAGTTTGTTAAGCCAAATATATTCCCTGTAATTAACCACAACTTCTTCCCCCTCTGCTCAGTCCAAATGCCTCACTGATTGTTTCTCTGTCACACTCCACATTCAATTACTCAGCCGATCTTGTTTATTCTAACTCAAATCTCTTCTTGGAACTTATCTAAAAACATCATTCCCTTTCTGGCTTAGTTTTCTCTTTTGTTTCCTCCTTTCATCTCTCCTCTCTTTTTAATCTATTCCACAGCTTCCCTTTTAATACACAGTGAAACCAGTCATTGAAATAATCTCCATGATCTTAATCCCATTGGCCTGCCAACCTCGTATGCAGCCATCATCTGCCTGAGTCAGATCCCTGGAGCTAACTGGCATGTTGGTAAGCTCTCAGATACTCAGGCCCCCTTTATTCACTCTGTGTACTCTTCCTCTAGCACTCTTCTCACACACACCTGCATAGCCAGTTCTTTCATTTTTTGTGTGTTCTGGCTTAAACACCGTTGTCTCATTGAAGCCTTAACTAGTTATCTTATTTTAATATACTTGGAGAGCATTTCCTATCTTCCTTTCCTGTTTTATACATTGTCTCCATGCTGGACACAACCTTATCAGTACATATAATATTTATGTGAGATATGCATCTCCCTTAAATCTTTTTCTCAAATTAGAAAATTCTGAACTCTGTTATTTCTCACTGGTGTACTGTCCATTGTTTAGCAGTATCAGTTTTTTTTAGGAGTATCTTATGTGGCCAACCAAGTCAGAGAAATAGATGATTGTGATCAATAATGTGATAGTTGTAACTTTCATTCAGCACATTCTAGATTTAACTATAGAGGAGTATTGTCACACCAAAGACATCATTAAGTTTTTCAAGAAACAGCAAAAAACGTTTTCAATTTTTTCTAAAACAAACATTCAAATTACATCTTTAAAGATGACAACACTATTGTTATCAATATGTTGTGACTTAAAATAATCACTCAAGAAGTGCCTGGGTGGCTCATTTGGTTAAACATCCAGCTCTTGAATTTGATGCAGGTCATGATCCCAGGGTCATGAGATCGAGGTCCACTTCAGGCTCTGTGTTGAGCATGGATCCTGCTTAAGATTGTCCCTCTCCCTCTCCCTTTGCTCTTCACCCTGCTCCCCCACTCACTCGCTTGCTCACTCTCTTCTCTATCTCTCTCTCTCTCTCTCTCGAAAATAAAACAACAACAAAAAGGATGATAACTCCAGTGACAACACTTACTTGGACTTTAAAATTCTGATATACTTAAAATCTTTTACATTTACTATCCTTAGTTACATGTCATAAAGTTATTTCAAGCAAGATGCAAAAAAAAGTGTTGTCAAGACTATCCTTAAATTTTACACTTACAAATTATAAAAGGAATGACTTTTTGCAGCAGAATGTTAGTAAACCAAAATTATGACAAAAGAATATTTGTATTCATAGATTTATACAAACGACTACGGTATTATAAAACTAGTTCATGAAAAAGTCACACCTTCTTATTGCTAGAAGATACAATTTTTATCTAAACTAAAAAGGGCACAATTTTTAGATGTTTTATGCCCAAAAGAAGCATAATTATTGTTCAGTGTGTACAGCTAATGTGCTGACACCTGAAGTCACAAACACTAGCTGGCCACGGTGGGCCAATTCATTTTTCTTTGGATGCCAAGATTGGTTCCAAGGCTAGAAATAAAATAACTGATATAAAAATCAAAGAATTGGTCTTTTAATTTATTCTCAGGAGAAATCCTGGGTCTTGGAAAACATGTATGAAAATATGGCCAATGCTGATGTCTATTCATGCTTACTAATAGTACAGGGAAGTTTGTTGTTCTTTTTGCCTTTGTGTATGCTTGGAAATATTCATAACATAAAATTAAAATTAAGAAATTACATACAACAGTGGTACAAGAAGTAAAGAAGAAAGCTTAGTATTATCATCTTCATGGTTTTACAACTGACTGCTTGACCACCCAGTATGCTCCTGAAAACATTACTGCAAAGCACAGTACTAATCAGAATATGCATTCTCACACTCAAAGTCAAGGCTGTTGTTGAATCTCCAAAAACCACACACACACACACACACACACACCATGATATTCTGATATTTATTTTTTTAGAAGATTTAAAATATTAACTAGAATAATATAGCTGCCTACCCCATTAGTAGATACAGAGAAAGGACAGTATATATGTGAAATCTGTTATTTTACACATGAGCCACATGTGTACATGTCTACATGCTTACATCAAAATCTTGCACAAAGTTTGCTGTTTAAAGGGATGAGCATGACCACTTTGGAGATTATAGGGAGCACTTAAGATATGTCCTAATAGAGAGATGTATGGGCATGAATGAGAACGAGTCTCTCATTGAGAAACATTTTAATAGCAATTATATTGCATGGTTACACATGGAAACTGGACTATATTCCTGTGATTTAGTTATAAACTATACTAGAATGTAAGGTTGCCAGACTTCCAAAGCAGAACTTCCTGATTTATCCAGTGAGTTACACCTACTAAAAATCTAACTCATTTGCCCAAAAGAAAGCAGATTGGCTGAAAACTAAGATTAGAAGGTTTAGCTTTTGCTACAAAAAATTTCACAGTCTGAAACTCTTTAATAGATATTGTGCCCCACCTTTATTGACTTACATAGTGACCGCAAGCTGTCAAATTTAGCCAATATGTCTTAATAGATAACACCCTCCTAACTAGCTTCTGTAAATAATTATTATAAATAATCACTTGAATTATAGGTAAAGAGGTATGAGCATGAATAATAAAGCATGAAAATATAAAATATTAATAATAATTAAACATAATTGTTCATTATATCTTTGCAACAGTGTACAAAGCCATTGTTTATTAGCATAAGCAAAACATACTATCCTGACAGAGAACATTGGAATAGCATGTGTGGCTATCAAAATTAGTAGGAGTTTGGGAAGAATCAGCTTCCCGCATTCACTGAGTATCCACTGTGTGCTAGGACGTATCACAAACACCCTTTCATAGTTCATCCCAAAACATTTTAGAGAGAGTTGATACGATTCCATTCTATAAATTAAATATACGAGACTCTGGTCAAAACATTTGCAATACAGCACTATTGCTTGTTGCAGCTTAGTATTGGTGGTTTTCATCTTAAGAAAAGTATAAGCTTTTAGCTCAGTAATTAGCATATCACCATAACTCCATTATATTTTCAAAAGAAAATCGAGAACTATGACTTAATTTGGAATATACAGTATCATCCAATGAGAACAGAGGATTTGGTATTTTACTTGCTAAATAAATCATTAATAATTTCTCATTTTACATTTGTCATTATTTTTTAAATTGGATTATTGTTTTATTTAAGAAAAAATAACCAGTGTAGCATACTATAGAATTTGGAATGTATTTCTTTTTGTTCTAATATTTTCTCATTATGTTTGATTGCTATTATAAACAGAAATTTTATTTAAGTGTTGAGCCAATGAAAGTATAAAAATAAAATATTAAGCCCTTTAATGTTCCACTACAGTTTAGAAACTCCATTTATTTATTCAGGGCTAATGTGCTTTAAAGCTTATAGCACACTGCACTAGACTAAGTCCCTTTGGGTTATTTGTTTTCCAATGATTAAATGTTAGTATTTTAGCTAGGCTACAGTTACATATATCCATTCATCTTTAAAATGGAAGTATATCATCATATAAGTTGCCAAAGAATAAAGACCATATATAAGGATTAAAATCTTGTATTAAAATCACGGTAAAAGGATTAACTACCTTGATATTGAATTCTATTTTTTCTGAGAATGCCTACCCCACAGTTTTGCTACCTTAGCGCTCTAAGAATACTTTTATTTTAATATTGACCTCATTCCATATAAAGCATCTGTTTACTAGAAGGAATAAAAGCTCCTTCAGGGCAAAAATTATCTTACATATCTTTGCATCACTGACATTTAGCTAAATACCTTTAGGCACTTAGAATGGAATCGTATCAACTCTAATTGCGGAAACTTGAAAAATATGTTGAAGGAAGGAAGGAAAGAAGAAAGAAAGAAAAAAGAAAGAAAGAAAGAAAGAAAGAAAGAAAGAAAGAAAGAAAGAAAGAAAAGGAAGGAAGAAAAGGAAGGAAGGAAGGAAGGAAGGAAGGAAGGAAGGAAGGAAGGAAGGAAGATGGGTTGAGAGAAGGAGAAAGAAGGAAAGGAAAGGAAAACAGGGAAAAAGAAAGAAGGAATAAAAGGAAGGAAAGGAGGAAGGAAGAGAAAGAAAGAAAAGAAGGAAGGAGAAAGGAAGGAAGGAAAGAAGGAAAGAAAGAAAGGAAGGAAGGAAGAAAGGAAGGAAGGAAGGAAGGAAGGAAGGAAGGAAGGAAGGAAGATAAAAAGATGGATTGAGGGACTGAGAGAGGAAGAAAGAAGGAAAGGAAAGGAAGAAGAAAGAAGGAAAGGAAAGGAAGAAGAAAGAAGGAAAGGAAGGGAGGAAGGAAGGAAGGAAAGGAGGAAGGAAGAGAAAGAGAGAGAAGGAGAGAAAGAGAGAGAGAAAGAAAGAGAGAAGGGAAAGAAGGAATGAAGGAAGAGAGAGACGAAGGAAGAATGGGGAAGGGAAGGAGGGAGGGAGAAAGGGAGGAAGGAAGAAAGATGGAATAAAGGAAGAGAGAGACAGAGACGAAGGAAGGAAGAAGGAGGAAGGGAAGGAGGGAGGGAGGAAAGAAGGAAGGAGGGTGGAATGAATGAAGGAAGAGAGAGACAAAGGATGGAAGAAGGGGAAAGGGAAGAGAAGGAGGGAAGGAGGAAGGATGGAAGGAAGAAAGGAAGGAAGGAAGGGAATTTTTTAATATTGTGAATTAGCATATTGTATAAAAAATGTGACCTGGAAAAGTACATGCCCACAAGCATAAGGGCACATTGAAGCAGAACTATTAAACTAAAGATATGAATTAACTGTGACTTTGGTTTCACTACTACTTTCCTTTTGGAACTTTGTCCTATTGTGCCCTAGAGCATCCTTCATTCTACTGGTAAAGTACCATCAGGCAAGACAACGTTCAGGACTTTTTATCCTTCATAACTTACTTCTTATTAAACCTAATGTTCTGAGATCAATTCCGCTGACTGCTTACTGTGAAGGAGACTCTACTCTTTTTTGTCCTATCATAGAAGGTAATATTCTTCCCTGCACTAATCCTAAATTTATGGGTATTAAGAAAAATTCTACCTACTCCACTATTAAGTTACACAGGAGGATTCTGAGGGTTTAAGAATATCCTGAAGTATTGTGATAGAACACCTTCACAGAATTGCTGAATATTTGATATGCAGTGACTCAAAATCCAGGCAGGGCCAGATCTTGTTCATGCAATTTGTTAAACTGTCAGGCAAGTCTTCCATAAAAAGGCATATTAAGTAAAATATTATGAAAATGCATTGTTTTTAGTATTGTCTTGCATTAGGCTTTATTCCAGTAGAATATGTCTTTATCTCTTTTTACTTAGATAACCTTACTACTGTATTAATCAATATCAAATTGATAATTTACTATCTCTTCACCTTCTTAAGGGTTTCATTAAGTAAGCAACTTGCTATAATTGTAGAAATATTGTATTATTAAATTTCTAAAATGAACTCTTCATGTTTTATGTTTCTCCCATATACAGAGAAACAAGGTAGAGAGTTTGTTAAGAAAGTGGTATCCCAGGGTGAAGATACAGCTCAAATCAATAAGCCTAGTAACACTTTCACGTCTTGAAATTGAGTTTCCTGCAGACTAGTTTTTCATCAATTTTGTGCATCAAAATCAAGTTCCTTGAAAATTTCTGCACTTTTCAAACTTTGATAAAAGAAGTTTCGTCATTTTGGGAATTGAGTCATTTATTGATCATATTTGGAAAAACAGTCAAACCACAAACAGAAGTCCAAGAAACTTATCCATTCTGGAGATTAACTGGAGGTTGAAAATGTACTTAAATTCGCAAGCAAAACAATTTCCATCAGTTTAAAAATGTCACATATTTCAAATGTTTATATTATATATATAATATTCACTAACTACATTTGAACAAAAACCTTACATTTAAGATTATATTATGTGCCAGGTACTGCACTAACTACTTTATTTCTTGGCAAGGTATTGTGTGTGCACACACATGTGGTGCACGCACATGCACTTGTGGTGTTTATCATCAAAAGCCAATCCAAGTTCCTAGGAAATATATGGAATATGATTTAGCAATTCTTGGCTGAGGGAAACATGGAGATACGTTTAGCATATTAAGTAGGGAAGATGTGGTAAGAAGAGATGATAATAACAAATTTTAAGGAAATTCTTTTCTCTTACCAAGAGAACCAGGAGAAACATGGATAAGTGAACAAATCGTAGGGACCAAAACACAAAGAGAATAAGAAGGATTCATGTGGAGGGTATAGACAAAAGAATAAAGGATCTCCTAATGTCAATGAATAATCTCCACATTGACTCTCTTGTTGATTTATTATAATTTGAGAAATACACTTTAAATTTAATGTGAAGTAAAATTGCACACATTCTTTATGACTCCACAAGTGTGCTTGATTGGTAAGGTTGTTAAATAATGGACAACACCATCCTCGCTCCTGAGATTATGAGCATATGAGTAATGCAAAAATCAACTTCTTTACCTTTACCAGTCACCACCTAAGGAATTGTTTCTCATTATGCAGGTGAGATAACTGAAGCACAGGCAGATTTTTTAAAAAAGAGCAAATTAGAAGAAAAGATTTAACTCAAGTCTCTCTGGTTCACAGGTACTGTTTTCAAAAAGTGTTTCACAGTAACATATCATATTCAATATTTTGTGTATGTATGTCTGACTCCTTCACTGCACTGAGCATTCTGAGAATAGGAATTGTGCCTATATTAGTTTCCTGGGGCTTCTGCAACAATTTAACACAAACTCAGTGGCTTAAAGCAAGAGAAAAATTATTCTTGAAAAATCCTCAAGGACAAAATCAAGGTGTCAGTAGGGCTCTGCAGCTTCTAAAGGCTCTGGGGAGAACCTTCCTTGGCCTCTCCAGCACTGGTCATTCCAGATGATCCTTGGTGTATGACCGCATAGCTTCAATGGATGCCTCTTTCATACTATTGCCTCCTCCTCCTCAGTCTAACATCTTCTTCTTCTTCTTCTTCTTCTTCTTTTTCTTCTTCTTCTTCTTCTTCTTCTTCTTCTTCTTCTTCTTCTTCTCTCTCTCTCTCTCTCTCTCTCTCTCTCTCTCTCTCTGTCTCTCTCTCTCTCTTGATGTTGCATCTCCCTCTTTCTCTTACACAGTTACTTGTCATTAGATTTAGGCCCTAACTGGATAATCCAAGATGGTGTCATTTGGAGATCATTAACTTAATTACATCTGTAAAAACCCTTTTTCAAACTATGAGTACCTGCAAAGATCCTGGGAATTGGAACATGGGCATATTTTTCTGGGATGCCACCATTCAACCTACTACACATGAGTAGAGTAGACTAGGAATTTTGCCTAGTTCACCTAGATAGTTTGAATGCAATGGAAGGGGTTGGCACATAATTAACTCTCAAATTTTCACTGAAAGTAAAACCAATGACAAATAACTACTTATTGATTTAGTATAACTGGAACTTCAAAGCCACGGGTTATTTTTGAACCAATATGAAGGAATCATGGTGAGTTACCATATAGTTTATGTTATGGTAAAAAGGTCTTAAAATAACTACATTAAGATGTAGGAAAACTACAGATCCACACAACTGTCTTTTCACTTAATAATGAATATACTGAAGTCATTTGGTTCTTAGAAAGAATAAGAAAACCTTAAATAATTATAATTATTATCATCATTAGTAGCAGAGGTATTAGATCATTAATCTTTAGTTTGAAAGAACATTGCAAGCATAGAACCCAAAATACCAGCACACTAATGGAGACATGCCTCATTGCCCTTTTCTCAGCCTCCCTTGAAGTGAATTGGAGGATCAAGTGATTTATTTATGGCCAAAGAAATGTGAAACATAAGCCTCTTCTAAACATAACCTTGAAAACCAGTCTTGTAATACTCCAGCTTTCTGTTCCCTTCCTCAGCAGCCTCACTATTACGAGTTCCATATTGCATCACTACGTTATGAAAACTGTGAGGTTTAGAGACACCTGTTTTAGATTTGTAGAAGGGCCAATGGATGCTGCCATGTATTCATCCTTTTGTGATGTGAAAGAGATAAAACTTTATTGTTTTAAGATTATGAAATATTGGGATGTCTTTATTATTACACATAACCTCACTTGTCCTGATTTAAAAGAGAACTACTTGAACAGAAAAATGCTTCAAGTAGACGAAAGTAATTCATGACAGACAAGGTAAAGACATTCAAGTTTATGCATCAACATTTTAAAAACTTTTAAAAACTTTTAATTTTAAAAAGTATATAGTTCACTTCTAAGATTCACAAAGTAAGTAAATGTGTTAATTAATTCATTATAAATACAGTAGTATTCTCTTCTCATTAGAAGATAAATAGGCAAAATAATTTCTTTTTAAAGGACAGTTTCTCATAGATATAATATGGGGGTGATTTGAGTGAAAACATACCCAGAAATTTATCAGAAAAAATGATTATATATAAATTTTAAAAATTTATATAACAAGAATATTGAATCCTGCATTGTTTTAATCATTAAAACATTTTAAAAACTAAATGGCCATTCATAGAAAAATAAGCTATTGTGCATATACAATGTGATGTGTTTAATAGTTTGACTTGACAGTGTGGATTAATATATTTTGGGAGAATAGTAGATTATAGAATAAATTAGTATATTTGTATTTTACTAAGAAATAAATCAGTAAGATTAAACAAAAAGTATTTACAATAATGACTCTGGATTTTTTTCCAAAAGATGTTTTCACTTCTTTCTACATTTTTACTGTCTGACAATATTTATATTATTTTATAACTAGGAAAAAATTTTAAATAATTTTATGAAAAGGAGAAATAGCTAATGGTTTAGAAAATTAAAAAAAAACCCACCTTGTCAAACTGACTACAGAGTGTTAACATCTGATTGCTGTGTCACCTAGGCATTGCTAACTTGTAGAGTCACTTACTGAAAAGACAAAGGTTGTTTTTTTTTTTTTTGACATTTTTAGCCAAGTACATTTTGGCTAAAAGCAGTTAACATACTTTTGTCTTATCCCATAGACTACACATTTTTTGCAAGAACTCTAAATTACTTGATAAGTTCACACAAATTCTTCTAAATTGATCATTTCAGATGGGTCTCACAATAATTAAGACCAAATGTACCATGTTTTGTTTTGTTTAATTTTACCACATTCTTTCATATTCCTATAAAAAAGTTTCACATGAATTGAGCATAAGTATTCATGGCTGGATTCTTTTTCTTCCTGAAGTGCTCAATTTAAATACCTTTCTTTTAAAGCAAACTTCTGTGAACACTTACTTATCCAAAGTAGTTCAAGTCAATATTAATCTCTATTATTCCTGGTTAGAAATCCTTATTATTGTATGTTGAATTGCTTACATGTCCTTTCCCTGTCCATTAGAATGTAAAATCCATGAGGGCCATATATAACCCATCTAGCTCACCTTTGTATTCCCAACACCTACCACAGAGTTTAGCACACAGTATTTGTGTAATAATTGAGGGACAGCTACATTGGAGTAGATCAGGTCTATAAAACAGTAGATGACAGCAAAAGTTCAGATGACTTTTCATTTACTCTACTATTTATAAAAGCTTTCTCCAAAACTCCTCTGCAGCAATTACGTGAATGTCAACACATCTCCATGCATTACATTTGGTCAGCCTTATTAAGGGTATATAGTATTTTTAGCTTGAGGATAATTATTAGAGTTAATCATTAGCTAATCCTTATTCCTATAGATTGTCTCCAAATCTCTTCATTGCAATTTCCAGGAAATTGGACAGTTATAACCTATTTTCACACTGATTGGTTGGATTATCTTTCCTGTTCCCCTGATTTAAGTCAAGCTGTATTTCAGGGGCAAGAGGAGACATATAAGAAAAGATATTTGCTTTCCTCTGAATTTTATTTATAAAGAAGTGTCTATAAATACTACTTTGCTCATATATCAAAAACAAATTCATTTTACTCTAGGTATTTTCAGGATTTTACTAGCAGAATTTTCATTTCTGATATAATTGGCATTATATCAACATGATATGTTTAATATTACTACCTTATATAAAATAACTATAAAAATCTAGATTTGTAAAAAATGAATTCATTCTAACTTTTGTTATTGGAATAATATAGTTTACAAAGAATGAAGTAGCTATAGAAAAATTGTTTCACTGTACATTGTAAAGATTAACACACTTTTACAAATCCATTTGTTAAAACCACCGTATGTCTTTCCAGTTTAAGATGAAGTAACTTGAATATCAGTTTGTAGTGTTAATAAAAATACCACAGGGAAGAATTGTAGATTAACAACATTGAATTTTAAAATGAAGAGGAGCTGCAAAGAGCTGAATCTTTAATCAAAATATGCTTCTTGCAAAGATTTGCTCTTATTAACACCAATGGGGAAATAAAATATTACTTTTTTGCCAGAAAAGTGAATTATGGTGATCACAATTCAAAGGAAATGAAAATCAAGCAATATCAGTTGCACAAGTATAGGAAAAATTATTCAGGTAAATTCCAAGAATATCTGGAGACATAGAGGCATTTGGCACCTTAAAAATAAAGGTGTAATGTAGATATTAACTGTTAGGATCTACCAAGAATTCAATCATTTTTTTAAGTGAGCCAGACCATTATCGACAAGTGTTATCATCTGTGAATTAGTCATATTAGATATGTTCTATACAGATTACTACATAAGATAAAGTCTTTTCCTCATTTGTTCTCTGATAAATGAGCTTTAAAAAGCCCATCTTCGCCTCTTTTTTTACAGAGCCTTTCAAATTAATGCTCATTATTGATTTTTTTCAGGGCTCTAGTATGTTAGGTTCCTTTTTTCACTATAAAATAAAATGTCACATAAAATTACAAAACAGTTACCCATTTTAGGTTGATAAAACTTCAGTATTTTACATTTATCATTAATTTGCAGAATAAGTGGTTCTGGTATGTTTTTTTAAAGCTATTTAAGACTTAAATTTTATATAGTATATATAAAGTTTTCATATTTGTGTGTGTGACAGGATACAAAAATTTGATCTACAAATTATTTTCAAATTCTCTTCAAATATATCTAGTATTTATCAAAATCTGTCTTTGAGGGGCGCCTGGATGGCTCAGTCGGTTAAGCATCCGGCTTCGGCTCAGGTCATGATCTCACGGTTCATGGGGTTGAGCCCCCATCAGGCTTTGTGCTGACAGCTAACTCAGAGCCTGGAGCCTGCCTCAGACTCTGTATCTCCCTCTCTCTCTGACTCTCCCTTGCTCGCACTGTCTCTCTCTGTCTCTCAAAAATAAATTTTAAAAAACCATAAAAAATATTTTTAAAAATCTGTCTTTGAGATCACAGAATAAAAGTTTCAAAAGTCACCAACATATTAACATTTATAGAAAATGTTAATACCTTATTAAATTTTAATACCTAAAATAAGGTACACATCAGGTTATTTCTATTGAGTTTAAGCTCTGTAATTTAAATCTGTATCCGTCTTCTTATTTTGTGTGGCTGTGGGCATTCTTGATTACCTTCTTTCTTTCTCCACACATGCCATCCACCATTAATTTCTGTTGTTTTATCCACCTGACCATTTCTCACTGTTTACACATCTTCCCACCGTTGTAGACCAGCAGTATTTTTCATTCACACAACCAAAATATCCCCATAAATGGCCTGCCCACTTCCACACCTTATAATCTACTCTCCACACAATAGACAGTGTGATTATAAAAATAAAACTTCAAAAGTACATAAGATCACTTGAATCCCATGATTATAATATTTAATAACTTGTTCAAAAAGCTATAATAAAATTCATTTTTTAAATATTACCCTATAGGACTCCGTATAACCTGATGTCTACTTCTCTTACCAGCTTCATTTTTTATTATTTTTCCCCTTTGCAAGCTAAATAATCCAGCCATGTGTGTGTTCTTTCTATTCCAGAAATACTACTGCCTTTGTACCCGATTCCCTTCACTGCAGATGCTCTTCTCTGGAGCTTTGCAGAGTTACCATATTGCTAATATCTGATCTCAAAGGTCACCTCTTAACAAAAGTTCTTCCTGACCTCTGCAACTAAAATAACTCTAACAGCACCCATCATATATACCTATTTTGAAAAACTGTGGTTGCAGTCTCAAGTGATGATGTTTTTGCTTCATTTTGACATCTTCCATCCTCCATGAGAACAGAAATCTTGGATAGCTTACCATTATTCTTCTAGAGCTTAAAACATAGCCTGTTGTAATACAAGTAATTAATAGTTATCTACTGAATGAGTGAATTTGCTAATGAAACTATCTTATATGCTAATGAGAAGTTCTCTATGATTAGTAACCGCATAACTTGAAACAATGTTATGGAAATATACTCATATGCATAGGCAAAATTTCTGTGAATCTAAGCATATCTAGATACAACCTCACTTATTTCTCAAGAATCAGACTAAATGTATAATCAGTTTGTATTGAATTGCCCTAGACTTTAGTTCTTAGCACACACACTGTTTTTGTGTTATAATTTATTGTTTCATTATCCTACTTCATTCTTCTCCACCAGTCAAAATAATGTCAAATTCAATACTGGCATGCTAATAATAACCAGAGCCCCTGCCTGCAGGTCCTTTTTATTTTAATAAACAGACTTTTTTTGTTATTAACAGCAATTAGAAGGGAACAATTGATAAAAATAGGCCATATCTTCAAAGCTGAAAGGAAAAGGTATAAATATTTCATTGAGGCACACTCATTTCCTGAGTGGAAGATTAAAGGAGCGGTGGCATTCTATGCTGATAGATGTTTCTGGGCAGCAATAAAGAAAGTTATTAAAGTAAATGCAAAGTGTAGGTTGATCCCCATGATGACTTATCTTCATAATAACAGAACAATAAAAGCTCCACACTGATACTCTCAGACAAACGAACACCATCATTTGGATCTATGGTGTCCACACATATGAATGAACATTAATATCTGACCTTGAGCTACTGAGATTACCATTTAATTTTTTTTCCTTTGCAACATCCACTGGCTGTTAGGCATTAGAAATTACAATGAATTTAATCAACCAGACTCAGAAAATCTGCTACCCACATAAAAATGGGAGGAAGAAAAAGAAATATATATAGAATGAGGGCAAAGAAAGCACGAAATAAAATGAAGAAATAGAAATACAAAAGGAAAACGAAGGTGATGATGAATCTGGATTTGTCTTGTGAGGTTAAAATTAGACAATTAAATACATAACCATGTTCTCCTCTTCAATTTTGAAAGTAATATCTGAAGAAAATTGGATTCAGAAGTATTATTCAACATTATTTGTTCAACAAAAATTTACAAAACACTATTATGTTCATTGTTCTAGATTCTGGGTGAATAGAATGACAAGTCTCTGTTCTGACATAGTTTGTACTCTAGTGGAAGGAGACAGATAAAAACAAAAAATAAAACAAAGCAAAATATTTTCAGGTAATAAGAAGTCCTCAGGAAAAAGAACTATATTTTTTCTCCCTTTATTCCTTCCTTCCTTCCTCCCTTCCTCCCTTCCTTCCCTCCTTTGCTCACTCTTTTTCTTTCTTTCTTTTCTTTCCTTCTTTCTTTCTTTCCTTCTTTCTTTCTTTCTTTCTTTCTTTCTTTCTTTCTTTCTTTCTTTCTTTCTTTCTTTCTTTTTTCTAAAGTAGAATGACATAGTAGAGTTTGGATAAATAATTATAAGACTGGACAGCCAGGAAAATTATCTGGGGAGAAGACATGTCAACAGAGACCTGAATTATAAGAAATTGTCAACCAAGGAAAGATTAGAGAAGAGAAATTAAGAAAAAATGATAAATAAAGTGCTTCATAAACTACTATGTAAGTAGCTTTTAAAACTAATCAAATAATTGTATTTCCTGTGTCATGAGTGCTCATAACCTAGTATGAACAATATCAGTGTGGCTAAATAAAAAACAGAGCAAAATATTTGGCAGTGAATTCACCAAAAGTTGGAACATTTGATGATGGTAAAGATGTGTCTGCATTGGTTTGGGTGAGTATTGATTTTGTCGATCAACAACCCTCTCAATAACTAGTAGCTATGCGAAAATAATAGTAATAATAATATATGGACAACATGAGCAAATGATCATTATCAATGATATGACAGATATTTTCAGCCACCTAGCAAACATAAATGAAAACTGACCATAAATTAGGGCTATTAAGTAAGTCTTCTATTTACTAACCATGACTCAACATAACATATATAACTAACACTATGTATGAGGTCTTTTAAAAATGTTTCCTGTATAGAAAGGAAAATGAACTTTAGAATAAAAATGAATGAGTTTGATTCTGAGGTTCCTCAGATCTCTATCAACTGGGCACACTTGCATAATTTAATTTTCTTCTCTGAGACTCAGTAAAATCATTTTCAGAAGAATAATAATATTAAGCACTTAGGTTTGCTATTAAATAACACTACATATTTAAATATTTAAAGTACTTGGCATCTAAGAAGTACTCATAACCTAATAGTACTGTCATGCAGTGACATATGGAATGCCAATATCTACAAGAGACTTAAGACTAGTTTCAAAAATTCAATCATTGAATTTATCTCAGAAGGAGATAAAACTCTGTGTTATCAGAAAGAATACTGATTTGATAATAAAGCTGCAAGTTTCACTAGATTAAACGGTCTGGCTGTGGCTACCTTTATTTGTCTGTTTTAATTAGAGGTAGTAAGTATGGTAATCCTGACTCAGAAAATGTATATATGTGTAAAGAAAAAAGAAAAGGAAAATTTATATATATGTAATAAAGCACTACATAGTTCCCTATTTATTCTTTAGATTCTCAGTTTAAACCAGGTCGATAGGTTTACCTGTTGGGATATGTGCAATATTGTTGGTTTGGAAACACAGACCCTCGTTCATATTTTGGCATCACCATTTCCTGGCTGTGTAATCGTGGAGAAGGAATCTTACTTCTCTAAGACTGTTTCCTGAAATAGAAACAAAAGTGTGTAAAAAGAGGGGGAGAAAAACACTATTTGGAGTGCCTGGCTGGCTCAGTCAGAAGAGCATGCAAATCTTGATCTTGGGGTCCTAAGTTCGAGCCCCATGCAGGGAGTAGAAATTACACAAATAAATAAAACTAAAAAAAGAACTACTTAAGTTTATTTTGAGAAACAAGTAAGATAGTGTTGTAAAACAGTTTAGTTTTTGGAATATTGTAAAAGTTTAAGTGCCATTATTATTACTTTTGCCATTATCAATAATATTAATATAATTACCTATTTAGTAAATCTTTCCTTCCTTTAATGTCAGGCAGAATCTATATTGATTGAAAATTCATGCACTGGGTGTTGTATGGAAAACAATTTGACAATAAAATATTATGGAGGAAAAAAAAGAAAAAAAAAGAAAATTCACTTTGCATTTTGTATAAAAGTATATGGAATAAACACGCATATTTTATTTTGCACTAAATTATAAACTGTGAATATATCTATATACTACCAAATAGGGAGGGTGTGGTTTTTGGACACTTAGTATATTCTAGGCACTAAGTTAAAAAAGGGGATGCTTCTGGGGTGCCTGGGTGGCTTGGTTGGCTAAGTGTCTGACTCTTCATATTGGCTCAGGTTATACTCTCATAAGCCCTGCGTCCAAACTCTGCCTTGGCATTGAGGAACCTACTTCGGATTCTCTCTCTCTCCATCTCTCTCTGCCCCTGCCCCACCTGCTCTCTCTTTCTCAAAAAAAACATTAATAACATTTTTAAAAAGGGAATATATCCACTGTGAAGGGCATTATAATGTAAGAAAAAGAGCTATTTGATAAACTGTTTTTCATTTGGGTTTTATAGCAGTTATAAAAGGAGATATTGTAGGTAGAAAAATAAAATGTGATCTCTTTTTTCAGAATATTAACATACTCTGATCTTGTCAGAATCATATCCTTTAACCCTGAAAGTTTAAGGAGCATACTTGGACTATATTTAATAATCATCTTGATTTTTAGTACAGCCACTGTGGAGCAAAAATGTCACACATCTAGATTAATGACAGGGTCAAAAATAATATAGAGGTTTCTTTCCCTCATGTTCCATTACACTTCCATTATCTCCCCAGGTGTTGGCATCAAAAAAAACCTATACGTGCCCATCCAACTTTATTTGCCATTATTCCAAACCCCTTCCATCTTTCTGTTGTTTCTGATATTTTATCATTAACTTTTGTGGTCCATTTATTATTCACGTTTCCAAAAGCTACTTTGGGGAACAAACTGTAGATAGTTGTCTTGAATACACAAATCTATTTTTTCTTCACTAATCCCCTCTGTGGAATGCTTCGACCACCACATCAGACATTTTGGAAGACCTTGTATCTTAAATCCAACAGCTGCTCTCATTTTTCAGAAATATTGGTAGATTTGCAGAATCAGATGTGCCTCTTAACTCTGCCAAGGAAGACCTGGAGGTAGACAAAAGCAGCAATCACAGTTTTCTCTTCTCTAGATTTCCAATATTCTCAATTCCCCTCTGGGCTCACTATATACTTCCAGTGGCAAGTCCTGCACTGATAACCATGCCTAGGCAAGGGGAGAACTGTTCACACTTCAGACTGCACACAAATTATGCACTTTGTGGGCTAAACCCAAGGAGTTGTACTGCTTAATAATACCATTCACTTCAAGGTATTTCTTTGCAAATCTCCTAGGAATTTCTTGGCAGCCTTTGATTACAATGTTATCTATTCAGGAATATAATGAAAGTTCCTAGAGTTTCACTTAGAGAATATGCATCTAGGTTAGTGTTGAGTAATGAAAACTCATAGATGTCTCCAGACAACTAAGTAGTTTCCCTTGTCAGTTGTAAAGAAATATTGTTCTGTGGTGGGAAGGCCAGTAAGAGCCATTAAGGCTAATGACTATAGTAACAGTTTGGATAAAATAAATCCTTGCAGGGAAAATGCTTTCCAATTAAAGTAATATACACGAACAAAAAAATACATTGATAATGTGCACTGATGACTCAGGAGTCATCCAAAGTGTTTAGAAGTTAAACATTTATTCAATTTTCAAAAAGACTATTATAATTACCAAATTTAAGACTGTAGAAGATGACATTTAATGTAACCAGATCTGTACCTAGCAATGGAGACCATTTATAAGAAAAGATGGAGTATTTATTTAAAAATACTAAATATATAAAAGGAAAAGTGAAAGGTCTACAATATTTTTAATTCAACATTTTATCATATATTGGACATGTTAAATGAATAATGCATCAACTAGAACAAACTTCATTCCAATATCTGAGTGATTCTATTGAAATAATCAAGAATCTAAACTTATACTGAAGTTCATGGCAAGATAAAAAGATATTAAAAATGCATCCTTTGAAAAAAGTGCATCTTTGTTTTTAAGCCATGTACATATGCCTATCAGGGGTTGTAAAAAGAATAAATCTTGAAGTAAGAAAAGAATTAAATATCGATTTACCCAAAACTACATGATGCATTTTTATGTAAAAGAATTTAATAAATTAAAAGTTTATCTGTTATGCCTAGCATGATCACCTGGATGATGAAAGATTTCTGTTTTTTTAAGTTTTTATGTATATATTTATTTAGTTTTGGGAAAGTGCATGCATGGGAAGGGCAGAGAGAGCAGGACAGAGGGTCTGACATGGGCTCTGCACTGACAGGCAGAAGAAGAAACCCTGATGTGGGGCTCAAACTCATGAACCACGAGATCATGACCTGAGCCAAGGTGGATGCTCTACCGACTGAGCTACCCAGGGGCCCCGAAAGATTTTTTTTAAAGAGTCAAATTTTTTTAGTACTTGCATGCACTTTATCTCATTTAATTCTAAAGAGTATGAGGAAGCTACAATTACTAACTGCATTTTATTTTATTTTTAATTTTTTAAATGTTTTATTTATTTATTTTAAAAGATTTTATATAGTTTATTTATTGTTGAGACAGAGAGAAAGAGACAGTGGGAGAGGGGCAGAGAAAGAAGGAGACACAGAATCTGAAATAGGCTCCAGGCTGTGAGCTGTCAGTACAGAACCTGATGCAGGGCTCAAACCCAGGAACCATGAGATCATGACCTGAGCCGAAGTCAGATGCTTAACCGACTGAGCCATCCAGGCTCCCCAAAACGTTTTATTTATTTTTGAGAGAGAGACAGAGCATGAGTGAGAGAGGGGCAGAGAAAGGGAGACACAGAATCTGAAGCAGGTTCCAGGCTCTGAGCTAATAGCTCAGAGCCTGAGGCAGGATTTGAACTCATGAATAGTGAGAGCAGGACCCGAGCCAAAGTTGATGCTTAACTGGCTGAGCCACCTAGGTGCCCCTATTACTAAGTGCATTTTAGACAGCAAAAAAAGTTTAAAACGTATGCAAGGCTTACTAGATGCTATGAATATTAATTTAAATAAAAAATTCAAAATAACCTTCTTAAATATCTATAACTAACTTTTCCATTTGTGAATGAAAAAGCAGTGTTTAGAAAATGTAAACAGATTGTTCTCCTTCACATAGTGGCAAAGGTTGAAACCTATGCTCTTAAAAATTACAATGTGCTGTGTCTCACAATTTAATTTTTGGTGAAGGAAGTACCATAGCCAAGGTTACACTAATAGTTAAGAAATAGATCCAGAATTCAAAAAGCAACATTCTGATACCTGGGAAATATTGCCTCTGGATTTAATATCTCCATTATTTTACATCTACATTAATCATACTTGACCTTCCTGTTCCATGGTTAGCTCGAGTTTATATTTGTAGTTCAAGGATTTCCCTTGAAATCGAGATATGGATATCCAATGTCCTACCAAGTATCAGTCCTTAGATGTACATGATACCCAATAACATCGAATTTAGTGGTTCTTAATGGTACACCTATAAATAGCTAGTGGGAAAACTAGTAAAAGTTTTACTTTGGGATTATGTTGGACAATGTATTTAAACTTGTTAAATATCAGTTTTCTTAACTATAAAATGGGAGTAAAATAGCATCTATCTCTTAACATTATGAGGCTTCAATAGATTAATAATGAAAACACTAAAAAATGTAGTTTAGTTCTTAAGAGAGAACAATAAAAACATGAAGAGAAAGAAAGCCATACCAAAGGAAAAAAAAAAAAAAGGAGAGGGAAAAGAAGAGAGTGAAGCATCAAGAAAATAAGGAAGGAATGTGTTAATGCCAAATAGGGTTGGATCTTGGGGTGTTAAACTGAGAAGTTCAGATGGTTTGTCAGAGAATGAAAACCTTCTGAACGTTTGTGTGTCATAAAGTGAATGTTATTACCAGAAATATGCTTTGGAAGTTTAATGTAGATGCCACATAAATGTTAGGTAAGAATGGGAATGGACAGGAATGGGAAGGACCAAGAGTCAATAAACACAACCCAAGATTTAAGGCCATATGTGGGTAGAGAGGCGGCTGATACTTCAGTGTAGGGTTTCTGTAATGGTGGCAGCAGCTCAGTTTGTCACAGATCACTCTCCAATACCACCCCTGTCCACCCGGACCTGTGCCCACCTGTTACCAGTCTCTGCCTTCCCTCAGTGGCAGTTTTGCCCAGTCTTTTTCTCTCCTACTACCAAAAAGAAAGAAAGTTGACATAGTAAAGGAGGTTTTTTTTTTTCATTTTTCTGATTTTTTTTTCTTCCTAAATAAGAATGAGAGAAATTTCTGGAGTGAGAGGAAATTGCACAGCAGGAGGATGCCAAAAAGTATATGATAGAAAGCCCACGAAGACACTATCTCTAGGATCAAAAATCTCAGTTGGCTTTCTCCTCTACTGTGACAGATGAAGAGAAAGACTTGCCAGGTACAATACGTTTTAAAAGACTGGAGTTTCTAAATACGCGGCTGAGGTGAGGTAAGTACGGGCGGTAATTCATCGATTCTCTCCTGTGCTGTCTAGATACCCAGTTCAGCTTCCCTCCGAACGGCCTTAATCTCGGATCTTTTTAAGAGCCGCCTCATCCCAGCACAAATAATCAGAGGAGCAGCAGGTAAAAAGTCTACCCAACAGACGGTCACAATTCTCCTTCCTGTTCTCCAAACACACGCCTCATTCCCAGTACAACCTGGATGTGCATGGGGCCCTGGGACAGGGGCGAGAAAATGAAGAAAAAAGCAATTAGAAAAAGGAATAAAACCAAAAACAGTGTGCATCTCAGTTAAAGGGAATATGTGTTTAAGTGTTAGTGTGTTTAAAATGACTTAAAGTCGTAGGGGAAAGAAAAGGTGTTTGAGGGCGAAAGATCCTAATTTCCAGTTACCTAAAAACAAAATCCACAAGTGCAGCAAGAATTGGAGACTAAACTTTTCTCATTTTTCATAGTTTCAGTGGAAATCAAATGGCAAATTGATAATAATGTTCCTGGCATTCTGGATACAGAAGTTTAAAGAGTCTGGCACCCTGCACATCCTCAGGAAGTGTAAACTACAACACAGGGGAAAACACAAAATACTGTCACCAGATTGACAAAACCCACTGAAAACGAAAACAAAAAAAGGAGTCACATTTAAAAACCAAGTCTTGCCCATCGCCAGAACAGAGCAGTTCAACATTTTATGTCATTTCGTGTCTTCAACACTGTTAACTGCTACTGTTAACGTGCTAATTAGAGACGCAGAGTATGATTATCCAGGCGTTCACATCCATCTTCATCCTGGATATCATGAAGGAGTTGAAAATCTATGGGATTCTTTCATCTGAAAGGAGGTGTACATATAGGATTAAGAAATGGAGACGTAAGATGGAGGCAGGCTCCCAAACTCTGTGGGGCAAATGATGAGTAAGTCAGGTGGACAAAGAGGTCCCAGACAAAATGGCAATGCACATTCACCCCTCCAACTTCTGCACTGTTCTCTTTGTCTTGCCCACATCACTTCTTATAATAACTTTTTAATTTCTATTTTTATTTTCCTTTTCTGATTTTTTCCAGGTAAAATCCCATCCTATTATATATTTATACTCTTCTGTGCCAAGACAGAAAGATAACAAGTGTGGAAAAATTTTAACAGCAGTCCTGGGGCTTGGAAATTAACAAAATTATTGGCAATAATAAGATAATAATTAGTATCTACTGAAGATTCACCATGTACCAGATACTGGGCTAATTAGTTAATGCACATTATCATATTTAATGATACAATATGTTAAAATAGGGGCACCTGTGTGGCTCAGCTCGACTTCAGGTCAGGTCACGATCTCACAGTTCGTGGGTTTGAGCCCTGCATTCAGCTCTGTGCTGACAGCTCAGAGCCTGGAGCCTGCTTTGAATTCTGTCTCTCTCTCTGCCCCTTCCCCACATGCACCGTGTGTGTGTGTGTGTCTCTCTCTCTCTCAAAAATAAATAAACATTAAAAAATTTTAATATGTTAAAACATGTATCAAGTAAAAACTATGATTATTCCCGTTATACAAATAGGTGTACTGACTTTTAGGGGTGAATAGTGGAGAAACTAGCATTCAAATCTAGGCAGACTTTCCTATCTAAACCACTTTGCTATTCTCATCAACTGAATATAAATCTTTTATGTTACTGAATTAAAATTAAACTGCCAAAGTTTTGAGAATGGCATATGAATAATAGGGTGTAGTAATCCTTTTTAAAATTTTTCTATATTTTATGGTTCCTTGACATCTTAGGACTCTGCACATCCTACGGGGCTTAACCTCCCAGAGTTAGTGAATTTGTAGACAGAGCAAGCAGTTTGTCTGGGAGTCAGTCTTTGACAGGCAAACTAGCTAATCCCAAGTCCATACCCCAACCTGTCTCCTTGTATCAGATTCCTGCAGTGTAGAGCACTGTTTCCTGCCCTAAATCACCCCAAGATCAGATACTAGATGGACAGGGACAACCCCTGCAACCCAGAGTCTGCTGAATTCTTGAAACCACACAATTCTAAACTTCTCAGCTCCCTTCACATCATCCCTTCCTTCAAGAGAAAACCACACACACACACACACACACACACACACACACACACACACAAGAAAGAAAGAAAAAGACTGCTGTCCATAATTTCCCTTCTTTTCTTTTGCCTCCTGACCTACCCTGGTGCTTCACCACGTGACCCTGTGTGGTGGGGCACACTGCCTTCTCTTGGGAGCCATGAGCAACAAACTGTCTTTTAAATGATAGGCCTCACCATACCTGAATAAAAACAAATCCATAGGTACATCTCAAAACCACCAGAGAAAACCTGAAAAGACACTTTAACCTTTTTCTTATTAACTTGTTTATGTTTATCTACAAACTGTCCTTCTATCCTTATCTTAAAATATTTTCCCATCAAAAATGGCAGCTAATGAGAATAATAACATCATTGTATTAATCTAGTATTTTAGTATTTTATATTGCCTCATTTTTCCTAAGAACAATCCTGTGAATTAGGTAATATTTTAATAAGTATAGTGATAAGGAGACTAATTACAGTATCACATATTAAAGATATTTTAAGATTATTGTCATTACTTTGAGACCTTTAGATCTGAAGCTACTCTCTTGCTTGTTGTCATTGATAAAGTAAGTCACCAGGTTGTGAGGTCCCACATTGGGTAGTGTCCACATTGGAGTGTATGCTCCAGCCAGTAGCCTGCTAGAATCTGATGCCTCATTCCAATGGCCCTTGAGAAACTGTAATTCTATTCACAGTCGTGAAGTCTTGATAGTTATCCTTCCTTGGTCTGGCCTTCAAATGAGGCCCAACCTTGGTTCACACTTGATTTCATCTTTATGAATGATCCTGAAGATGTAGACTGAACTAAGCCATGTCTGGATCCCTTAACTATCGTAACTATGAGATAAACATGTGTTGTTTTAAGCCACTAAATTGCTGGCAATTGGTTATTCAACAATAAATAACAAATACAGGAGCTAATCCAGGAAGTTTATCCTCATCTCACAGTCCCATATGGCATAGTATTGGTGTAAAGAATTGAATTCCACAGACCAGGGTTGACAAGTATTAGAATTGCCCAAGAAAGTTGGAAAGACAATGGAGAGACAAACCCATAGTCCAGAGAGTTCATGCTATAACTAGGAGACACAATGCAAAATTGATGTGCATATATAGAGTAATGTAAACAATGGCAAATAAAATAAAACGTACAAAAGAGTAAAATGTAACTATAGGGGTAAAATTATTGTTTTGTTAAGATAATTTATTCTGGTTTTTTTTAATGTTTTTATTTATCATTGAGAGTCAGAGAGAGACAGAACATGAGCATGGGAGGGGCAGAGAGAGGGGGAGACACAGAATCAGAAGGAGGGTCCAGGCTCTGAGTTGTCCACACAGAACCCGTCATGGGACTCCAACTCACAAATCAGGAGATCATGACTTGAGCCAAAGTGGGAGGCTTAACTGATGGTGCCACCCAGGTGCCCCAAACCATTTATTCTGTAACTTGCAATTGCTACTGTAGCAAGTCCTAGTTTTCAAAGGATATTGAACACAAAACTGTTTGGGGAATTTGGTTACCAGCTGCCAAGTTCTCTTTCAATGATCATCAGTGATTACAAAATAACTCTTTAGTAGCTATGGTTTCTAGCCCTGGTTTTCCTCTAACTACATTATCCATAAAGAGGCATAAATCCAAAGCCTACATGAATACATTCCTGGAAACACAAGCCCAACTCCAGGTAACTCTTCCCCAGTGAAAGGACCTGTCCAAAGCAAAAATTGCACAGGACAGTTACATAGACCAGAAAGACATTATTCAAGACTCCTGCAGTAGGGGAGAGGGGCCAGAATTAAGGTCTGAATTGAACTCTGCTGAAAAAAAGGCAGGAAGACTTTTAAAGACTGGGGTGAGAGGCAGTTTTTGTTTCTTGGGGGTTTTTCGTCTGAGCTGGCAGCACTCTATTATTATTTCTATTGCTGCACTTCAGTCCCTCATCCTCACATGGATTAATATAACTTCTTCCTAACTGACCTTCTAACCATTGTAAAAAAAAAAAAACACACAATTTTTAAAGTTTAAAAAATTTGGAGATTTATCTCTATCATAATGTTTCATCTTTCCATATAATTTTTTTACATGCAAGTATTTTACAGGAGATTTTATGAGAGAAGTAAAAATGATTATGATTCCTGGGGACCCTGAGTGGCTCAGTCCGTTAGGCGACCAACTCTTGATTTTGGCTCAGGTCATCATAGCACAGTTCGCGAAGCCCCCATGTTGGGCTCCTCACTGCAGCATGGAGCCTGCTTGGGATTCTCTCTCCATCTCTGTGCTACTCCCCCCCACCCATTCTCTCAAAAACAACTTAAAAAATAAAAGGATTATTATTTCTAAGAGAGAGGTTATGATTTTTTTATATAATGTAGGCCATTTTGTTTATGATTGTCTTTTGGTGGATGTTTCAGAATCTTACTATATAAAGAAAGTTGGATAGCTCTATATAAGAGTTTTAGAACAAAACAGGATAGTATTCAGTACTGAGAAATTATGCTTTTGAAGAGTATTTGGTGAAAAGAAAGTAATATTAATAATGGAAAATAAACTACCTTTGGAAGAGTAGACAGGATAGATGATAGATGGATAAAGATAAATACAAATACCTATTTAACCCAAATTTTAAAAGTCAGTAAGCACATACCAAGCCTGGGATATTATAGGTATAAAAATAACCATTTGTTCAATAAAATGAACAAATAGAACTGGGGCCATTGATAATGAATAGCTATAACTACATTTTTTTGTGAACTTACAATTAGAAAGCTAATTAAAACAGTTTCAAGTATTTTTAACTAATCTCTGTTATGCCTCTCAGGAGACAAATCTTAAACATGGAAAGGAAATCGCAAAGACTTGTCATTTATTGAGGGACTGCTGTGTACTAGGCATTATGCTAACTGCTCAGCCTTTGGGCCAGTTGGATCCAAGTTTGAATTCCTACTTTTACACTCTCTAGAAGTGTGAATGGAACAAATATGTTTTTTTCTTCTAAATTTTTATACATTTTTTTCAGGATTTAACTATTACTGGAGTTTAGAAAATTAATGTACTATGATAATTCAAAAAAAGAATAAAATAGTATTTTATTTCCCCCTTACAGACTTACAATAAAAACCCTAGGGTTTACATTTCAAACAAGTCTGAAATTTTATAAATATTTGTTAATTTATGAATGGTTCCATAATGTTTATGACATTTTTATAAAGAAGGCAGTGATAACCATGAAGGTTTTTTTTATCTTAAAATAGTGAAAAGCAGGTAAATACTGTTTTAATAAAAATAAAAATTTAAAAAATTTTTATGCATCTGTCAAAAAAAATAAAATAAATGATTGCTTACTTCTGCATGTGTAAACATTTTATAGAATAGGCAGCTAAATCTATCATTATAATAATTATATACTCACAGTTCATGTAGATTTAGGACATAACAACATAATTCTCTAACCTACCTAAATATGCTAGTCTCCTGGATATCTGCATTTGGAAATAACCTTTTATATATACTGAAAAAAATCATTTTATGTCCCTTGGCAGGAATGGATGGTTACTTTTACTCTAAAGCTTAAATAGAAACGTCCTACTCCTTGACACATTAGAAAGGATCATCAGAAAGGATGATTCATATTCAGTGATTGCATCATCCCAGGTAGATTACTGTACCAAACACTACAGGTCCAAACATTTTCTTTTTCAGATTGAAAGGATTTAGATAGAAAATCATGACAATTATACCAGTGTTCAGCTTTTAATCCTTATGTTATCCTAATACTCATTGTTAAAGGGATTGAAAGTGATACTTAGCTTTCCTCCATAGCCATGTGTAATACAACCATTATCCATTACTCTGTCACTATAATTAATGAGGTCATTTGAATATCAATACATGTGGTTGAATAGCACATGATAAAGAATTGGAATATTGTGATGGATTCTAGCAGCATCATATTTTAAAAGTGTAATTGTTTCAGTTGTATTTCATAGTTACGTGAATCTTCATCTAGATGATGGGCAATAATGTGTCTGCTTGCACTTAAATGAGTTGTAGGTTGAGTACTGAGTAATTTCTATAAGCTTAATACCAAGAATTGGATCATCTTAAATCTAAAAGTTATACATAGAAGCTCCAGGTTTCTCTTGTTTAATCTTAGGCAAAAATGTTATAATAGAAACTACTGTAAAATTTCAACTTCTGTACAACTAGACTGGTAATGGGGTACAAAAATAATCAGTTAAATTTGGGAAACACAAATGCTAAATTTAGGAAGTCAGATTTGAATTAAATACTAGAAGCAGCTTGAAATTTTCTCAAATAGTTTTCAATATTAAAATACTTAGTCTTTAAAAAAAACTCGATGTTAAACAATAAATGTAATGACAATGTTCTTTCCATGCTTGTTATTATCAACAAGCTATACTAAGTAACTGTTACACAAGTAATATTAACTATTTCAAATGAGGAGTTTCTGTTAAAAAATTAGTATCTATTATGTTTTTCAAGTATCTTTAAAACTATATGAAACATAATTTAGCCAACAAGCAGTAATTGACCATAATTTTATCTAAGTAAATAATAAAGCAAAATATAACTGAGTTTCTTTTAAATATGAAAGAAAATTATACCTATGGAATTCCTTCTTAAAAAGAGCCTTAAGTTATGAGGTAGCCACTTGTTTTTAAAAATCATGCTTATGGCAATCAATGTAAATATTTTTATAACTATGTTGACTTATCATTTTCTGTAAGACTTGCAAGTGATTTAAAAAAGTGGTATTTGAAAGAAAAAACAAATTTTAATGTTCATTAAGTCACACTAGAGTATACCTTTCATTTTTGACTGAATTGAGGAAATTTATATTGTTATCCACACTTGATCGCTTATTTTTCTTGCATGGCAAACGTGAGACCCTTTCCTTTCATGCAAGTATTTAAAAGCTATCAACTATGTTGTTTCAATGATTGATTATAACTACCCTTTTATTCTTATTTCTTATATTTGTTAACCAAAGCATTGGACTCACTGTTTTACCTTAAGTTTTACAACTTCGTCTTTTTGACACTAGAAATTTTCTTTAAATAAACTTCTGTGATTTCAGAAGCCCAAATCTTAGGTATCAAACTTAAAAAAAAAATAACTTACCATGATGAATCCTCAAAATATGTAAAATCTTGTAACTTTTCAACAGCATCCAGAAGGCTACTTGATAGCTGCAGTGTGAAATGGGTAAATAAGTTTCGAATGGAATTATTGATAAAATGCTTTATGTCATTATCAACATAGAACTTCTTTTATTTTTACTATTTATTAGATATTTATATTATATGCATGTGGCCAAAATTCTTCACTGTTGAAAAATATAAATCTCTGTTCTACAGAAAAAAAATGCATCTTCAAGTAGTTTTTTATCCATGTTTCAAACAAATCATTCACAATAATTTGTATATTTTATGTTTGCAGAGTTAAATTTATTTTAAGAACTTTAACATCCTCTTTACCCATGCTTTAACAATTCCTTCAAAAGTAAATCCTGTTTGTTAATAACCAGATACCACTGTTAAATTAACTGTAATCATTTAATAAGTTGAGGCAAATTTAGTCCACAACAAGACAAATGTGTTGTCGTGTTTGTTGTCTTAAATTATGCAATACCATAAACTAAAGGTATTTTGATCATTTACTTTATCTGTAAATTGTATTCAACAAGGCTTTGTTGGGTAATTATTATCAAAAAAGAGAAAGACATTTTATAATTTATATTTTTACATGAACTAGCAATATGTCAATCAAAGTATAATTTTAAATTTGATTCAGGATCATGCCATTGGTAAACTTTCCAAAATCTGCTGTGTGTTTATCATTGTTTTTTTTAGTTATTGTCATAACTATGTCATCATTATGAATAAATGCATTCATTTTTTCTGTTTTTCTCATTTTTCTGGCTAAAAGTAACTCTCGTATTTCTGAAATCATGAAGAATGAAATTGTCGTCAGCAGGGCCAAAATTTTATGAGCCACTGTGAAGAGAACGACTGAGTGTTTCTAAGAACAATAAGGCACTGATTTTTTTTCATGTTAGTGTAAGTGCAGATGCATCCCACACCTATTTCTTCAGCATTTCTTACCTTAAGAATAAATTACATAACATGCATCATCAAATATAGACATTCTGCAAAGCGCCTCGGACATCACCGAGGCTCACATAAGATGTTCCTTCAGCTTCAAGTGATGTTTCACGTGTGCAGCAATCTGAGTGCATATCTTTATTGATGTAAAGAACACGATTTAATTATAAGATAATGTTTATGTCCTTTTAGCACAGCATGCACAACATTAAACCCCGTTCTCTGATTGGTAATTATTTTAAAAAAGAAGATACAGTATAACTTGCTTCTATGGAAACTGGATTCACCAAAATTCAAGCTATAATGAAATCATGTAAACATTTGTACTGGTAATGTTACATCTGACCAACACACTATTATTAAACAATCAGTAGAGCATTTCAAATGCCTTAAATTCTTTTAGCAGTGAACTGAATGGGGAAAATGCTCTTAATATACTTAACTGCTCCTATTCTTCCATGTTTTCTGATTTTCCTAACTAGTCCAACGCCTCTAAATGTATCATTTTTATAAGCTGACAATTAATTTACACATACAAATACAAACACATTAGACTGAGGTGAGAAGAATAGGAATCATACTTCTTAATCAAAATCTTTTCATTACTCTTGCCATGTCTGTACTCTTTTCTGAGCTGTCACTTCTAACTCTCACTCTTAAAGGATTACTGGATTCAACCAATAAAGGAAGCCTTGATTAGTGTGAACCATTGCACAGCCGCTGAAAAGTGCTGAGAAAGTAAAAAATAAATCAAAAGGAAGCAAAGTGGCTCTAACAACACCAAGAACTTGAGCCAATCAATAGTGAAAAGAATTCAATGAGGTAAAAGCATAATTCTTTAAAAAACAGGACGCTTAGCAGCTCTGGTTTCCTTCGCTGTTCTATTCCACAGTGGGGTGAACCACAGTCTCTTTAGATCTTTAAACCAAAGATATTATTTTCTTATATTGATGAATTAAGCTTGTGTCCCCACCATAAAAATTTGCTGTGCACACCAGCAGAATAAGATTGGGTAGAGGAGGCCCCAATTATTTTTCCTGGAAATAGATATTCAACAAGTTAAAATCAACAATACTCCATTGTCAAATGCCATCAATATAGACTACCAGATACCGTCATAATAAAAATTGAAAATATAAATGATATCAGAAAGAAGTTAGGCTAATCACTGCTAAAATGAAAACCATATAGATAAATATGTAAAAAAATAATAAAACAATATATCATCCACGTTTTGTGTTCTAAAATCTCAATTTGTTCATAAAAAGATAGAGAAAATACATGTGAAACACACTTTTTGATTTGTACTTTGTTTAATGCATTAAGTAATATATAAAACCACACATAAAAAAAACAGAACATTTGAAAAAAGAAAACTCATGAAAAAGTGAAGGAACCATTTCATTCTTAATTCCCTGGTGGCTAAAGCAATAGTAAAACTAACATTTCAAAAATCACTGCACTCAAAAGATTAAAAGCTTTGCCTTGTTTCATGAGAATAATCTCCCGATTCCGATTCCTAGAACAGTTTTAAGAAACAATACCCTATTGATATGGGAGACAGTATCCTTCAAAATGTCATTGCAACAAATAAAATCATAAATTTTAAGCTTTACATGAATTTTGATGTACACGTGCCTACAAGCAGTCTCAGGGTAAAATGACAAGACCTCAATTCAGTGGAAGCAAATCCATTAAGGTCAAAAGCAGTATAATGTAAAGATTGAAGTTCTTTGAACATCTAACTTACTCAAGTCCATCTCTCTATATAGATAGATAAGACATAGTTATAAATATGTGTACATATACATATGCATATGTGTATATATAAATATAGGTGAGTGTTTATGACACATATAGATGATACATAAATGATAGATAGATAGATAGATAGATAGATAGATAGATAGATAGATAGAAAGACAGATAGAGTTGATCCTGGAACAAGGTGAGGCTTCGAGCTGTCAAATCCCATGCAGTGGAAAATCTCTATATAACTTTTCACTTCCCAAAATTTAATGACTAATAGCCTACTGTAGACAGAAGCCTTACTATAATATAAACAATTAACATATAGTTTTCATAATATATTATTATAGACTACTTCTTACACTAAGCTTAAGCTAGAGAAAAAAATGTTACTAAATATATTATAAGAGAAAATACGTTTATAATGTATTAATCACAAAATATCCACATGTAAGTGGACCTACCCATTTAAAGCCCATGTTGTTCAAGGGTCAACTGTACATACATGTGCACATGTGTATGTAAATATGTATACACACACTAACATAATAGTGCACTTGCCTTTACATTAATTTATATTATAATATACATGCATATAAAGATATATATTTTGGATGATATTGATTAGTATGACATTAAAGCAGAAAGTATGCACTTCATCCAAAGGATATGTTCTCTGCCAAGTGACAGATAAATCCACACAAAACAGATTGGATGCAGGTTGATGTTTAGAATATGGTTGTATGAAATAAAGGTATATATAAAGATCTCTTGATAAATATCTCCTATACCTGCTATCACTGCTTTTAGTATTTACAGTAACATACTTATCTTTACTGCTTATTTTACAGCCTCCGTAGTGAAATCAAAAACTGTTGAACTTTAACTTCACTCCTCAGAAATCAGGCCATTGGCTTATAGTAGATGCTCATAAAATATCTTTAGACCACTTCCTCAATGAGTAATTCATGAGTGCTAAATAAATAAACACTAAATAAAACCTGCTAGACAATGTGAAAACTCATGGACAAAATTACTCAGTAGGAATGAAATACACAAAATTAAACCCTTTTCCTTTTCATTCTCAAATTAATGATATAATGGTGTTCTCAAATTAATGATATAATGGTGTTCTCAAAATTTTTGAAAGCACTTAGAAAGTATTAGAAATGTTAATTTTAAATTTTATAAATCAAAGCTAAATCTGGCTTGCATTTATAAAATTGTTTAAAAATAACTGAAAATCTTTCAGAAGTAGATGGTAAGAATAAAATGAAGCTTAATAGCATTCAATAGCCATTGTAAGTGGTGGCTCTAGTAAATATAAGCTTAGAATTAGGTCAATATGGGGTCTTTATATAATTGTCACAAAGAGCACTGAAAAATGAATTTCCACAATTTACATGGGACTTGCTTTGTAATATATCTTTATATTATCATAAGACTAGGTTGCTTAATGGCTTAATTGTGAATACTATCATTCATCATTTACAGTTTCCTGAGTTGCAGCACAAGAGAAATCATGAAAGAAGAGAATCGTAAAAAAAGCAGTAATCACAGGCAATAAAAATAACGTGATAGATTACCTCGGTTCCGCCTAGTCTTAGCCTAGAACTATAAATAAACATGCTAGTGAACAGGTTTTTTTTTCTTTGAATTTTAATCCAAGTAAAATAAAGTGAGAGGTTGATACCATATTTTAAATATATTCTGGTTCATCTTTGGATGTTTGAATGAGTGAAATTAATTACCTCTCACTATTGCTCACTTCTATTTACATTTGCCACTTTGAACTTGTTAGTTCATTTGCAATAGCCTTCAAATATGTTGGTACATAGAGTTTTAGGACTTGAAAAAAATCAATAGGCCACCTGAGAAATTAAAGTAGGCAGAGAGTGTGTAAGAATTTAATTTGAACAGAAAAATTAGTTTGGCTATAGATTTCCCCTGACAAGGAGCCTCCATGAGAACAGAAATGGTAATCAGTTTTGCTCACCACTGTATTCCCAGTGCCAACAATTCAATGTGGCACTTAAAGAATTCAACAGATACATATGGAATTAGTTTTGAGAGTTGCCAGCACCATGGAAGAAGCTGAATAAGTTATAGGCTAGGGAAGTCATGTGTGAGCCATCTTCGGATACAAATCAAAGAGACTGCATTAGCCTCTTTTGTGATGTATCTTCTCCATGAAAAGTTTTGGAATTTGGAGGATAAATACATTCATTGTGTTATGGGAAAATGAGTACTTTATTGTTAAGTCAAAAGAAAATTTTAAAAAATGTTTGATGCATTTCCTCTTAGAAAGCAACTGATGGATATCTTCGGTGTTGAAGCAAACCAAATTACTATATGAATTGATGTGAAACAGCATTCTGATCTATCCTGGCTTGCCAGACTGTAGTTTTTCTTCACAGCATGCTTCAAGAGGGGCTCACAATAATGGAAGATAAGGTATTTTGTTACCATCAGCTGATCCTTGCACTGAAAGATGATTTATCTCCAGCCAACCTTGAAGCACTTCCTGACTGTAGGCTAAAATGCCAACAGATTTTCTAACATTGCTTAGATTATATAAGATATAATTATAATCACTGCTAACAGAAGACCATGTATATTACATCTCATGGTAAAATGAAAAGTTGTTTTATCTTATACAGGCATGGAAATCATATTGGTTTTGAGAATTGCATATTGGATTCCATTTTTATTATAAATATTTCAAAAATTTTAAATAGCCATAAAAGAAAAAAAAGCATGATTTGAAATTTCTGTTTATATTCTCAACCTAATCACCAAATCAGATTACTTTAGGATTTATCCATCATTATTTCAAATGATAAGAGCCAGAATGAGCCCAACATCCAAATTATACCCTAGTTTTTGAGGTATGCATAGGCATCATCAAACTAAAAAATCATTAAAAATTTAATGCTGTACCATTAGCAAAATGTCATTTAAACAAAAATAAGGTATTTTTACTCTTAATTTGTGCTATGACATGGGTGGTAACTTTAGATTTGGGAACTTACATCTTTGTAATTTCTTTTTTCATTGGTTGATAGATTAATGCATTTCAGAAGTATGGTATTCCTTTTCTCAGGGTACAAGTCCTGGGGACTAATTTAGATAAGCATTCAGATTCTAAGAGACAAGAATCTTTTCCCACATCTTCCCATCAAGACTCACACAATGGTAATATCTCCAAACCCAAGCAGAAATAAAGAACTTCACTGAAAATGCTCATCAGTGAGATATTCCTATTTTTAGACTTTTATGAAGATATATTCAAATACCAACCATTACACACCCATAGTATAAACCTGAGCCATTTATTTTACTGAGTAAAGCTCAGATTCAAAACCCTTAAATAAGAATAATATTAACCTTATATTTTTTAAGAATTATGGAGTTTGTTTCAATTGATAATATACCATTAGTGCATATTAGTTATTACTCATTTTATTCAATAAATACTTAAATGATATGCTGACAAAGCAATAGTAAAAAAGAGAGACAAAAATCTCTACCCTCAGGTAACTGAGTTCAAACCCTAGTTTACATTAACTAACTATATAACATTTGGCAAGTTTTTTCCTAACCATTAAAGTATCCAGTTTTTCTTCTATCATCTTTTCATCTTTTTATTTTCTTCTTTCTTTGAAAGAAACTTCTTATTTTTCTCTTTTTATTTTCTTTATAGTTTATTAATACTGATATTTTCTTATAAACTTAGCAATAATAGGGCCACTGATGTTCTTAATTATCCCTGCATATCTAGCACCTGGAATAGTAACTGTACATGATAATCACTTGATAAATAGTCTTTAAATAATCAAGAGCGGTAACTGGGTAGCTCAAGAGGTTGAGTCAAACTTGAGCTTAGGTCATGATCTTGCTGTTCTGAGTTCAAGCGTTGTGTATGGCTCTGTGCTGACAGCTCAGAACCTGGAGCCTCCTTCAGATTCTGTGTCTCCCTTTTTCTCCACCCCTCCCCTGCTCACTCTCTTCCCTTCTCTCAAAATAAATAAACATTAAAGAATTAGAAAGTAATAATCAATAAATATAGCTTACCTATGCTTTAGTTTCTTAATCTTTAAAATGGAAATCAAAATAGTGAATATCTAATATGACGTTGAAAATATTAAAAGAGATAATGACAGGTAAAGAGGCTTAGGATAGTATTTTGGGCAGTGCAATTAAATAATTGCAATTTATTAAATAATGTCTTTTCACATACAACTATTTTTCCCTTGATGTTTTAATCATTGGTCTGTCAAGAAATTGCTAACTCTTCAGAGGAGAAATGTGAAGTCAACAAATAAAATAGGTTAATAATGGACTCCTAGGATCTTCAAGAATGATATGCTACATCAGTGTTGGTATCGTTAATATTAGCCTACTGTACTATTTCTGTCATCTTGCAAATCTCACACACCAATTTACCTCCTGCACTGCAGCCCTCAATCTATTCATTGTTGACTAGTGGCTGTCTCCATGTGGCTCCCCTGCCATCACTCAATATAAACTTACCTAAAATATAAATGATTTAAATCCCAGGACTGTTTCAAACCGTTCTCTCAGACAAGTGTGGGTGAAATCCTTTAATGTCTTTACTCTTCAACCTCCCTTACTCGCTTTCTAGCCATTCATAAACCTACTCAAATTCTACCTCTTGAAAATGTCTTCCTTCTATTTCTGTCAAGAACCAGGTTCTTGGATGCACATTTCTGGAATAGTGTATTTACTACCCAACTACCTCAAGTTTCTTTTCCCTTTTTATAATTCTGCTGCAACTTGCCAGCAGCTTATTTTCATAAGTCACTGTATTTATCATGCTCTCTTCCTAATAAAATCTCCTCAGAAGTTCTCTATAGTGTTTCATTTGTTTATTTATTCATTTAATTTGTCAATGTTACATTTCTGGATTTAAATGTGGAAAGAACACTTAACATGAGACCTAGGTTCTTCAAGTTTTAAGTGTACATTTTTTATTGCTGACTGTAAGTACAACATTTTACAGCAGATTTCTAGAGCTTATTCATTTCACTTGATTCAAATTTTATGTAAATTTTAGTAAATTTTATTTACTAATTAGTAACTCCCCATTTTCTCCTCCCCCTACCCTATAGCTCTTGGCAACCATCATTCCACTCTGATTCTATAAATTGACTATTTTAGATACCTCATATAGTGAAATCATGAAATATTTGTTTTTATGTGACTGGCTTAATTCATTTGGTATAACATCCTCAAGATTCATCCATGTTGTTGCATATTACAGATTTCCTTCTTTTTTAAGCCTGAATAGTACTGCCTTATATGCATATGCATTTCTTAATCCATTGATTATTGATGAACACTTAATCTGTCCCCACATCTTGGATATTGTGAATAATTTTGTAATAAACAAAGAGGAATTAAAATCAGGATCTCAAAGAGATATTAACTCTTCCATTGCCTTTTAAACAAAGATTAAACTCCTTTCAGAGCCATCTTATGGACCTGTGAATTAATGCTTACAAGAGCTCCATGTTTGGTTTAGTAATATGTTGTCACCATCTTGAAATTCTTAATATTTTTAAACAAACATCTCCACCTTTTAATCTTCCCCTGGCATTCCACATATTATGTAGCCTTACCTGAATAGTTTGACTGGCATCCATTCATTTTAACAATCTTTCCTAATTTCATCATTCACAAATCTCATCTTTACATTCCTAAATTAATTAAGGTCGCTGTCTTTGCTATTCTTTAAACATTATTATCTTGGCATATTTCATTTAGTTGGAATACTTGCACCACTCTCTACTGCTTTGCTAATTCAAGAGTAGCTCAAAACTGAAGTTCTTTGTGAAGTTGACCTGGCCATTGAGATACAGTAAGTTGCTCTGTATGAAGGTGTACAGCATTTTGCATTTGTAGTACCCATTAGATTGCTATCTAATTTTGTTTTTTGTTATTTCAATTTTCACCCAATTTAGTGACTCCTTAAAAACAAGAATTACTATTTGTTAGATATTTAATAGGCCCCACTATACTTATTAAAGTGCTTATCATAGAATTGCTATTCAAAGACTATTTTGCCAAAAATGTAAGATAGCTAAATTATCCTGATGTATTTGTTTATAACATTCAAAGATAAGCTATATGAAAATTGTCTGAGATAGGCTGTATTAAATTGTTATTTCTCAGAGAGAAGGAAAAGAGAAACACATTTCTCTGGTCCATGTAATTTCAGGAGAAAAGATTTTAAACATGTAATTTAAAATTTACTTCAAAATTATCTCTGGCTTATTTATCTTATTTATGTATTTTCTAAATTTTTTTTTAATTTGAGAGAGAGAGAGAATGATCAGGGGAGGGGCGGAGAGAGAGGGGGACAAAGGACACAAAGCAGATCATGATGACCTCAGCCCAAGTCAGATACTGAACCGCCTGAGCCAACCAGGCACCCCTTACTTATGTATTTTCTAAGTCTTATTATCTATTTTTATCTTCAAAATGGACTCTAGTCCTTCTAGCAAAATTCCCAGAATGTTACATTTTTGTCTTTGGATGTCTAAATTATTCAATTTATATAAGATAATGAGATTAACCATGATGAGCCAGTTCTTTCTTCTTTTGACCTCCCACTTAGGTCCGAACTACTACATCTGTTCCAAGCCCCAGAATTGAGATGACTTGTTTCAATCATGAATATGTCCTTGTAGCTGCATAGAGATCAATCCTCCCAGCCATTGCTCTTGCCCTTTTTTTCTCTTAATCATGTCATACTGATATTGGTTACATCTGGAACCTTCCTGAAAGAGATTACATCTTCTCAGCAGCTCTCTTCCCTTTATCAAAAACCCTTCATTCTTCGTCCACATGTAGACATTTATTACCTCTACTCTATTCTCTACAAAACCAGTTGAAGTGGTTTTCTAAGATCTTTAATGCATTTCCCCAAGAAGTTGCCAAAATGCAATGTCTTGGATTCTATGAAATGATTCAGGTATATGTACTCCAAGGTCTATACAAAACAAATCTAAAGAAAGAAAGCAATAACTTTGCATTACTGGTCTAGTTAATTGACTCTACGACGTAAATCATATCAGAGCATGTCTTCACCTAGTCCAATAGATTCACAATCACTTTATATCATGTTGAAGTCTTCATCTCACTTCTTGTTAATGAAACTGCATAATTATTTATTTATATTCTAAGACAAACATAAATAACAGAAGAATATCATGCAAAACTGTAATTTTTAAAAATTAGCAACACTGGGATTAAGACTTTTACAACTATATATGTGCAACCTTGATTACTTTAGAATCAACAAAAACATAAACTTTCTTTGTATTGATCATATTTTCTTGAAAATTTCAAAAAAATATAGAGATGATAACTTTGAAGAATTCCTACGTTATGTTGGGAGGTAGGATACTTTATAGCATCACCGAATAGCCATTCGTGTATTTGAAAAATACTTAAATTGTATATTTTAAAAGTGCTTAAGTTATAACAAGCTAAGGAAATAAAGCAAATAGTATCTAATTTAATGTTGAAACAAGTACTAAATATAATCAAAATTTTTAAAAATCTGTCTCAATGAAATAATATGTATGTGAAAGAAATATAATTAAAATTGGATAATCAGAGTTACAGATAGCTACTGAAATTTTGTTCTAATTTTTCACTGTAAATTCTTAGATACTCATGTTTACATTCCTCATCATAGTCCCAGAAGTTGAATTTTTAGAAAAAACAATAATTAATTTTTATTGTTTAAATCATTACACAGCTAGAAGAAAGTCTGTGTCAATTAATAATTATTAATTTTAAGCAACAGAGTACAAATACCTGATTAGCAATTTTGCTTCCAAATATATTTAACATTTTAATTGAGCATTTAAACACCACAAAAAGCAAATGACTTTTTCATATTTATTTATTTATTATAAGAGGGAGAGAGAGAAAAAAAGGGCACATGTACACATACAAGCACGGGAGGGCAGAGGGAGAGAGAGAATCCCAAGCAGGTTCCACACTCATCAGGTAAGCAAAGAGCCTGATACAGTGTTGGATCTCATGAATGGTGAGATCATGACCTGAGCCAAAATCAAGAGTCAGATGCTTAACCAACTGAACCACCCGGGCACCCCAAGAATGATATTTTAGACTGACTCTGGCAGAGATTTCTTTACATTTACCCAGCTTCAGGAATTGTTTCTATTGACTGTTTTTGTTTTCTATGGAGGGCCACATTATCCTGTTTATTTTTGTGTCTTGAAAGTTTGAGTGGAAAACTGGATATTTTAAATAATGTAACATGAAAATTCTGGACATAAAATTTGCCCCACCATCCCCCTGGGTTACTTGTTGTTGATTCAGTGACTTTGTTGAACTAATGCTACAAAATCAGTATTTTATATGGTGTGTGACCATAATCGCCTTGAGAGTCTCCTACCTTTTGTTGAGAAATGCTGTGTGTACATGGAAGCATGCCTTTATCACTCTGGCAGCTCAACCTCAGTGGTAGCCAGGAGGAAGGTATCTGGGCCTTCTAGGGTCTTTCTTGGTCATGCACACAACTCCGCAGATGTGCCTGGCCTTCCAGATCTCCATAAATATGCTGGAGCTTTGCGAGGCCCATATGGACATTTTTCTCTGCAGATTTTCCTTTGTAGCTTTCTGGCAATCCTCTTGTTTGCTCCAACTGGTATCACTGCCACAGGCAGCCATTGTTAAATGAAAAGCTTTGGGAAAAGATCTTTCCTCACTGAGCAAGATTTTAGGCAAAATAAAGACAAGCCCTGTGAATAAGGTTTTCCATGAGAGTTGCCAGAAAGGTCAGATCATGACAGTTTTCTAGAAATGGGGCATTTTTTGGTTGCTCCAGACCCATCTGCCCCGTCCAGGGGCCGCTAGCTGCTGGTGGTCACTGTGATTGCAGAGCTGCTGAATGTCACAGAGCTCACTGTTCTTACTGGGACTCAGGCATTTTTCTTGAATAAACTGTACTACAAATTTTGCAAGCCATTGGTTCATTTCTGGATTTCTGAAAACGTTGATTTTTTTAAAACTTTCCAATGTTCTTTTTGTTTTTATGAAAGAGAGGATTTTAGGAGGTCATTACTACATCTGGAAGTCTTCCCCTCTATTACTCTCTTTGACTTACAGTTTTCACCTTACTCAAGAGTAACAGTATTAGATTGTAATTAGCATTAAGAACACTGAGTATGATATGAGAAGTTATATCATGAATATATGGAATATAGTCTTCATTCAAATTTAATCATTGTCTCTCCAATTTTAATGAATGGACAAAATAGTAAAAGCAATGAACCTTCAGATACACGATGAGAAGTTATGATATTGAAGGAAAATAAAAGTTCCTACAGCTACGGGGAACATCTTTCCAAAAGAGGTATTTTTGTAGCCAAGAATGATTAATGGATAGCAGTTCAAAGGGGCAAAAAATATTCTAAACATTCACGCTAACCTCATTTTCCTCTTAAAACATGTTCCTTGGCTAAAATCTATAATCATTATTCAGACACTTCGGAGAAACTGAACATCTTTCACTCCCACGTCATCTCTGTTTATCGATTTTTCAGCAGTCCACTCTCACTCCTCAGGTCTGGCTGGGAAAGGGGATCCTGCCCCGACCACTCAACAGAATAGTAGAATGGTAGTCTTTCCTGCCTCCTCTGTCCCTGTTATTTATAACCTCTTTCAAATACTCTCTTTCCCTTCGGTGACAAAGAAAATTAACCAGGCCCACACGCTTACTTCACAAATTTAACAGAACCCCAACAGATTACCTTCAGCACAGACTGAGAAAGGGCTGAACACACTAAAAGCTACCATATCTGCTACATGTATTGACTTAAATTTCCCCCTATTACCATTGGGCACTAAAACTTAAGGTTTTTCAGCTAATTAGGGATAAAGGAAAAGTATCACACACAGTTTTGCGTAAATCTAGTCTATGCTCTTTCCACGGGTTTCTCTGCCAACGATATGTACCTCTAGTCACCCACTGGGTGGGAGAAAATTAAAGAGCTTAGTTTTTCAGCAACGGATTTCTTAAATAAGTAGCACAAGTATCAGCCAATTGTATAGCCTTCCATTATCACTTTTTCTTGAAAACCAAAGTATAATGCCTAGAGAGCCCAGGCTGGAAAATGAAGGGAAAACTGAGTTTTCTTGGTTTCTGGAAAAGCTTAATATTTTTTGTTCGTATTTTGCAAACCCTGGTTCTGAAATGATGCTCTAAGTGGCACTGACACAATTTTTACTGTCATTTCAAAGAAGCGGGGGATACAATTGTCCTCTGTTTATACTTCCTCACCGTGTCTAAACTAGACACAGGCACATTTTCTACATAGAAGACATCCTTAAAGCAAGGAAATGATGCAAAACAGACAAAATATAAGACCTTAGTTATTGATATGTGCCACAGCCCATGTGCAATCTCTTTTACCAAAACATATCAAATATATAAAATATACCTATATAATTTGTAATATATTAAGTATATATTATATTACCTATAACGTATATTGAAATGAAAACTGAATCATTGCATTTTGCATTTAGATTGCTTCACAGCTATAGATATATGCTAAAGAGGAAGTTTTGTAAATATAGAAATAACATGAACAATTTTATGATGATAGATTCATTTTGCATTTTAATAAGCCACATGTTCTTTTCAAATGTTCGTCATATTTAAACATCTTCCTTCTTTCAATCATTCCAACTTGGCCATTTTAGGCACACTAGTATTTTTTAGATGTAAAGTTACGTTATTTTTACTTGTGATCTCTTAACCAAATGGTCACGTTTTATTTAGTATTTGGACTACATGAAGTGTGATTTCAGGCTTAAGGTCAGTTTTTGTTTGCATTCTTATAAGTAAATCTTCTCTGTTGTTGATGGCTTCATTTTTATACAGCAACCCTTCTCAAAAGTTCCCTCAGGCCAGTGACAAATTTAGTTTGCGGAGTCAAAATGGTGACAAATCAGCAATGAGCCCAGTGTTCCCCGCTGACAATGCAGTGGTCTGAGCCCTGAGTCTCCGCATTCTCTCCAGACTTACTTTGTGTTAAGAATGTGGCCATATCTGGCTGCCCGGTCTCCTCTGGTCATACCTGTTTTGTGAGCCTGGTTCTCTGAACTCCCAGGGACTCCGACGCCCTACATTCTTGTAATAAATTCTGGCACAGATTCTGCCTCAGAGTAAACAACCAACGAATATTAGGCTTTTCCATGATTGAATATAGAGTTCCATTCTGAATTGTCCTTTAAATGCCTCTTTTTAACAAAAGTCCTTAACTTAGATTATGGATAACATGCATTGCTAGCAATCACATCTCTCACCAGTGAGGTTAATAGCCTGCATAATCACCCTGGGATGCAACAGAAGACGTCCAAACTTATTTAATCATCTGGACTTTCATAAGATAAAAATATCTTAAGTCTTAAAAACAGTTGTAAACACACATGAAGATGTAACAAAAAAAAAGAGGGGGGGGGAGACTTAATCCCTAAACTTTAGGCCTCTCCCTCAAAGGTATTTTAGCCTGAAAGTTATTAGGGAGGAAAAAGAAGAGTAATGTGAGATATATAGTATTGATGCCTTCTGTGCTGTATTTAGAAGATTTCTAATCTGTGAAACAGTGGTTTCTTTCTATATTTGTGTTCTACTTTCTGCCAATAAAATGTAGCATCCCTTTTTACTTTTACTTCAACTATGTATTTGTCTGAAAGCTTTACGGATTTTTCTAAAATAGATCCCTAATTCTTCTTCAGTAGCATTTCAAAAATTGTTTCTACAAACAGATACTTTATTCAATTAATTTTGGCTGTAATACTTACTTTAATATAGTGTTCTACGTGAGTTAAATATATCATTTCTCCACTCGATTTCCTATATGCTTTAAAAGCTTTCATAAACACATTACTATGTCTTACACAGTTTGTTTGATAATGGTATTGAATCAAGATCTTTGTAGTATCAACTAGATCTCAGGAGAATGGTCTTTGCTGATGTTTTTCTACCCATTTTCCTATTATTGTTTTTATTGTAACTTTTTTTTAAGACTAGTTTTTCTACCGAGGTTACTATTCCTTCCACAGAATAATCTCTGCACTCAGAGTTATGAGACACCTGGATAGATATTTAAAGCCCAAGATTATATTGGTTAAGGAGTACTAACCAGGGGCACCTGGGTGGCTCAGTCGGTTAAGAGTCCGGCTTCAGCTCAGGGCATGATCTCACGGTTCATGGGTTCGAGCCCCGCGTCAGGCTTTGTGCTGACAGTTCAGAGCCTGGAGCCTGCTTCTGATTCTGTAGCTCCCTCTCTCTCTCTGACCCTCCCCTGTTCCCACTGTCTCTCTCTGTCTCTCAAAAATAAATAAAGAACATAAAAAAATTAAAAGGAATATTAACCAGGATAGATCTATCCACTGGATCAGCCACAACATTACAAGTCAGAAGATCTCAACTGCAACAATTTTTATTGTATGATTTCAGGAAAATTAATTTAAACTCATCAAATCTCAGCCTCCTTCAACTGTAAAATGGGGACGCTATGGCTAATATGTACTCTACGTACTCAGAATGTTACCTTGAGCATCAGATGGTGTGATATGTATGAGAGCAATTTGCTAAACTAGACAGCACTTCAAATTGCTTCTCTCCATGAAAGCACTTGCCACAATGTCTGGTAATTATCTGTTAACTTGTCTGTCACCCCCTTCTAAAGCCTTTCCTCCTTGAAGAAAAAAATGAATGAATGAAAATGTAAATTACAAGTTCCAGAGCCAATAAGAATATTATACTACTAGAAATCTGAGAGATTTTCACCACTTGCTGTGCTTTTACAGTCATGCTACTTCTTGCTTAAATTTAGAACCAATTTATCTAAACTCTGCTCCTCCTGTCTATTTTATTTTTTTCTTGTTGTTTTCTTAAATGTAAAATGAGAGTTGAGGAGAGTGCATGTAGATATAAAAACTTTGCTGTATAGACAATGCCACATTATAGAGATGTTATACGTAACCAGTAACAGAAAGCAAAGCTTTCAACTTTGTTTGCTGTTTAATTTGATTTTTTAGATTCAACATGCCTTATAAATATTAATTAATTTGCCCATGTATAACTTGGAGAAACAAATAATTATCTTTATTATAACTAAAGGAATGAGGGAGGATATTCTCATTTTTACAATTAAAGGCATTAGGACAGTTGTGACAAAATGGCAGAGATGGAGTCATTTCTGCCATCTTGGTTATAAATCTTACCTCTGTTTTAATGTTTTAAAAGTGTGTTAACATCACTTGTCATTTGGAATGTATAGAAAACATGTTATTTTTAACTGGGGATGTTAAAGAACAAGTCATTGCCTAACTTATTTTAAATTAAGTAGCGCTTCATTCCAGAACATGGTAGGAAAATCGTTCTCACTGTTATGTACGAAGTTAGTAAAAATATAATCCCTCTAATTCTTCCCTTTTGCTTTGGGCCAGGATTGAGAAAAAAGAGCCCTGGGAAGAATTTCTGTTCAGAAAATCCCTGTGTATTTTTGAGTGACATAAACTAAGCATCATGTTTTATTGAAAAGTGTAACTTCAACAAAAGTGACTAATATGTGTCGACAGATGTCTTAGCTGCCAGATGTAAATAAACAAGGAGGTAGAACAATTATATGGAGATACAGCAAGTAAATCATCTTTCTGGGCTTTCATTTATCAAATATTTATTGTATATATTTTATAATTTTATACCAACACTGTGCTAGACAGTAGAGCTCAGATGAGTACAACTATTCTGAGAGCACCATATGGATGCATAAAATTTAATGCAATAACTGCTCTTACTTTCACAACTCAAAGCAGAGAGAGAGAGACAATTTGCAAATCAAAAGTGGCCAGAAGTAGTTTTAGCAATCCCTTTCTACAAGTTCACTGGAGCAGAACTGACTTCCTCAAGTAGCACTAAGGTACATTTATGTTTGGTAGCAACATGGAAATAATAGTTCTTGAAATAAAAATGAACTTCAAGGCGGTATGCTCAGATACTGAACACTGACAAAAGTCATTATTTTTCCCACAGAAACACTCGGTTCTCCTACATGATAGTCACCATCAGGAGGCCAACCAGAATAGGACACAGAAAAAGATCCCTAAGTGATTGTACTGGGTTGTAAGAGGTATGTGGTAAGCATAGAAGCTAGATAAAAATGCTATTGAGATACTAATTTACATACAGTCAAATTCATGTATTTTAAAGGTATTTCTCAATGAATTTTTACCTTTGTATGTACCATTTAGACCACTTCCCAGCTCAAGATATAAAACATCTCCTTTCTCCTAGAAGCTTTACTGTTCATATTTTCAGTCTATATCTTTCAGAAATAACCACCATCCTGACTTCTTTTATGAGAACTCAATTTTGCTTATTATTGAACTTCATAAAATTGTACTGATATATTACTAAATATGAATTTTAATTTATGGCATATCTTCACATTAGAGTTACTGTTTGCATTTTCTAATATATTTGCTAATGTTAATGGAACTGATTCAGTAATGTTATACTAACCAATCCTTTCTTTTGGAATTAAATTTTTTTAAATGTTTATATTTATTTTTGGACACAGAGAGACAGAACATGAGTGGGGGAGGGGCAGAGAGAGAGAGAGGAAAACACAGAATCTGAAGCAGGCTCCAGGCTCTGGGCTGTCAGCACAAAGCCTGATGTGGGGCTCAAACTCATCATCCACAAGGTCATGACCTGAGCCGAAGTAGGACACTCAACTGACTGGAATTTTAAATCATATGCACAATATTTATTTGTGCATCAATAACCAACACATTTTGAATCCAGGTGACCATGGCAGGCATGATTATGCTATACCCCTGTGGGTAGACTAAGTGGGCAGTGGTCATTACATAATGATGGACTGCTCTTTGTACAAAGTCTCTTTGTGTGCCATGTTACTGCTGTTCGGTTCCCAAAGTTCTTTTATGTGATTGTTTCATTTGACACTTAATACAACCCTGTAAGAGGACAGGAATATTTCCCTGCATATTACTGGGGATTATGGGTGGTGGGTTTCAGAGAAGTGGTAGAAGCAGCACACTGCTGCCCTATACTGCTTCCTTCTTATAATAATTGTGTTCATGCTAAGATGGTTTATTATAAACATTCCACATAAAAGCCCTTGATTTAGCTCTATATTTTTCCACACCATGGTTAATTTTTTTCCTCTTTTTCCCCTCTTAAAATATGATTACGGATCATATGAAAATATTTGAACATCTGATTGCATTTCACAACTGTAGAATATGTTAAACATGTTAACCTGTGGTTAACCCTATTCCTAGTGATCTTCTCCGAATGAGGGGTCAGCCCACCTTGTCATGGAATCCTTTTCCACACTTGCAGAATTCTCTCAGAGCTCAGAGCTTTAGGTTTACAACACATGTGGATTGAACCCATCTCTCAGAGGAATTTTATGTTCAGTCAATCTTAGTAGAAGTTGAGAACAGACTATATTACATTCTAACATTTTTTCTAGCTCAGGGTTTTATGATCCTTTGGAGATTCATAATTTCCAGTATCTATGACACTCCTTAGTATTAAGCTGAGTTTTTCTAATTTACTGCATCACACTAAATGGTGCCCTAGTGGTCTGAAAAATGAATGTGTGCACCCAACCCTAAATACTGTATTTAGTACACTTGGCACTATCCCTCTCTTCTTTGCATATTTTCATCTAGGATTATCTCTTGTGAGCAGGAAGAAAAATCTTTGTCAAAAACAGTATCAATTAAATCCTGTGTTCATCATGTGTTAGCCACCAAAGCTTAGACCTCACTCTCTACATTATAGAAAGAGGAAGAAATTATATAGAGCTTCCAAGGTATTAAATGACTTAAGGTAAATAAAACCTTTTTAAAAATATTGGAAACTTAACAAGGTATTAGTTATATAGGTATACATACTACTTATATATGTATGTATACAAAGTATATATATTCTAAATACTAATTATGTAGGTATACACATATATGTATATGTGTGTGTACATATATGTGTGTGTGTGTGTGTGTGTGTACCTACATAATTATATATATGATTGCTATATGGCTCGCTCTCAGTTTTCCTTACCATGGCATAGTATAATAGCTTCCTAGTTGGTTTTCTCCTTTAATTTATGATTAAAGGGTAAAACACGTTGTAAAAATGCAGTTGTCCTACTTCAGTATCTTTGATCTTTACTCCAAAGCCCTATAGTGTTAAATCCCATTGCTTAGCATGGCCAACAGATCCATCATTTTTTTGTTCAACTTACTTCCCAAATCGATCCTGCAGCATCTCACACCGTCACTCATCCCTTCTGCAAATATCTTTGACCAAATCCAACTATTGGTTGTTTCTTAAATAAGCTTTACACGTGGGCCTCTGATACCGTTACTTCCTGCCTATGAGATGTGCCATCTACTTTCCTACGTCATAAACTGAGACATCGTTCAAGTTTAGATAAAACATTGTCCTCCTAAAACTCAGGCAGCCATTCTCTTCCAGGTTTCCATGGAGTGCTGTCAATTTTGCTGATACAATGTTTAATGAGTTACCTAGCATTTAGTTGTTTATGGGTACACAGCTCTTAACAGTGAGAGACAAATGTCATCTTCCTCAGAAAATAGTGTCAGAATTCACCCCATGTCAAAGATGTTAGTCTCCCTCTGTGCAGGCACAGTATATTTAATATACTTTTATTTTAACTAACTTCATTCTTGATTTACTTTTGTTTCTTAAGTTCCCTTCTATTTCCAACTCTGTGAACTCAAAGGCACTGCATTTATTTATTTATTTACAACATTTATCAGCAAGCTTAGGGTTTGACACAGAGGAAACACACCATTAATGTTTGATATTTTTCATTTTTTATCTGCAAAATTAAAATTTAGCAAATCCCTCACATGAAATTGTGTACTATTAAGTGATCGCATTGGATCATCCACTTCCATTGGTTTAGTGTCAAAAAAGAAATAATGTCTCCTAAACACTTTCCTAAGGGAATACAAATGAGCTGCCCAGGGACTTTTTACTTGTTTACTCCTTCCCTCCCGTGTATTTGTAACATCCACCTATCAATTGTGCATGAATGTCACTTTATAGGCTGCCAAATTTTGTCCTCAGCTATTTGAAATTTTGTGTTGTTGTCATTCTCGGCGTATTGGCATCTTCTGTCAGGCATTTTGAGTGGTGCAAGGGATGGAGTCAGTGTCAGTAAATTTATATCTCTGCCTTTATTTCTACATTCGGACTTTTCAAACTATTGAGTGGTGCCTGACTTATTATGTATGTCATTCCATACATTACACATGTTCCAAGCATTTACTTCATTTTTTTGTTGCTGTCTAAGACACTTGTTAATATTGTCACTCAGCGACAGTGAGCTGCAATACTAAAGTAGTCGTTGTATTACTTCAATTTGTATCATGTAGAGAGGCTAAAAGACAATAGATTATCTACACTAGCCACTCTTCAGCCTCCTAATGGAGATCCCTAAAAAGAGTGGCATATGTGAACAGAAATAGTGACACTGGAACGGTAGCCTGGAATTGGTGAATTATTCTCACTCTTAAACACATCATGAGATGCACCTCAAATGTCCTCCATCTGTTTTCATAGAAGGGTAGAACTAAGAGAGAATGCATTTCAAATGTATATAAAAATAATGTATATCCTATGTCCAGCACTTGTTGTTACTCAACAATCATACACGCTTTCCTTTTTTCTTTAATTTTTCCTTCTTTTTTCCATTCCGTTCTTTTCTCCTCCATATTTTTATTCTTATTTTACCCTTTCTTTTTTCTTCCTATTTTATCAGTATCATATATTCAATAATATCCTGTTTAGTGAAAGGTGTCATCCTATGGCCTGTAGGAAATACTGATTTAAACAAAAGCAGCCAGCGAAAGAAAAAGCTTTGTCCTTTGAGAAGTGTTATCTAGTACAACACATAAGAGTATATGTGGGTAAGAAATGGCTTTCTTGAAAAAAAGAGGAGGCAATACAGAAATATACCTATGTTAATAATCACAATAGATAGCGGTTCACTTACTATACATTGAGGAATGTCCTAAGATATGTTTAGCTTCCGTTTTGTCTTCTTATGTAATGATCTCTGCTTGAAATGGTTTCGTTTTTCCTATACTGTGCTTCTGTGTTTATACATTTGTGTTTGTTTTCCATCATATCATGTGTCTATGTATGTGTATTTATCAGTTATGAAGACTGTACCAGAAAAATTGAAAACTTGCTTTTAAATTTGTAAATACATGTAGAGATGCACCAAATAAATGTGTGGCCAAATGCTAAAAAAAAAAAAAAAAAAAAAAAAGCCCTAATCACTGTACATGTATCATATATATAATCATCACAGTAAAAGAGTTTATTAGAACCATCAAAGAGAGAAACTGAGGGCTGTATGGCCTTAGACTGGGAGGAATTACTCAGGGATGTGAATGTGAGATATTTCAGCAAAGATATGACATCTGAAGCTGAAATAAAGGGGTGAATAATTTTGTTCTGATAAAGAAAGAGTAGGTAAGGAGCTGGTTCCCAAACTAGAAAGTACATTTTTGCCATGGGAATTTCTTATAGAGATATAAATACTTCTGAATCAGAATCGTAGGGGTTCAGTAGTGAGGAGCATGGATAAAGGCCATTTTAATAAGTGGCCTCAATAATGCGAACAGTCTACAGTCAGTGGTGTTTGCAAACTTCTGGGTTATTAAATAACCAACCTGAGGGTTGGCATAAGCTGAAATCAAAATTAGTTAGAACTGAAGGCCCTAAAGTACATATGAAGGAGAAAGGGTTGATATATCTGAAAAAAAAAAAAAAAGATTATCAAAGAATGAGATTCCTGAGCATAAACCCATCATTATTTCTGGTAACTATTCAAAACATTTTTTTGAGATCCAAATTTCTTTGAAGGTTTTATGAATCTAGCAATGATCAAGATAGATATTTCCTCTTGTGGGGTTTGCATGCCAGTTAGGATAGAAGAATATGCAAATTAAAAAGATTGTCTGAGATACAGAGTATATGAAGTATGATTGAATCAGGCATGGGATAGGGCAGCCAGGTCAATATTGCTTAAAAAGACCTTAAAAATGAGAAGGAGCTATTCATAAGAAGATAGGGCACAAAGAATATTCTAGGGAGATGAAGAGCAAATACAAGAGGTCCTTAAGCAGGAACGTACTTGACATGTTTGATGAAGAGAAGAGATTAATTCCATTGTTAATAGGCCACTATGAAATATATTAATGGGGGCTTACATTGTTGTACTAAGAAGATCACTTTTTGGGCAATATAAAAATTGTAGATTGTACACAAGATATAGGAAAGTCTAGATTAAATTTATTTGCAGTAACCAGCATAGTAGGCAAAAAGTCTTTCCCCAGGCAAATGACCCTATGAATAATCAGGAGATTGACACACATTTTGAGAGATATTTTGGAGACAGAACTAAGAGGATGTGGCAGCTAAGGTTGGCACTGTGAGCTACCATAGCAAAGAGAAAGGTCAAAACTCAATTCAAAATTTTGAGTATGTGTGATGTTACATAACTACCACATGCAGAATGTAAGGATATTTGAAAATAGAAAAATTGAACAGACCAATTGTCAGCAAAGAAATTCCATCAGTAATGAAAAAAAATTTCCAGGAAAATAAAATTTCATGACCAGATGGCTTCACCGTGGAATTCTACCAAACATTTAAAGAAGAGTTAATCCTTATTCTTCTCAAAGTATTCAAAAAAAAAAGAAAGAAAGAAAGAAAGAAAATGAAGGAAAACTTCCAAATTCATTCTATGAGGCCAGCATTATCTTAATGCCAAAAATCAGTTGAAGACATCACCAAAAAAAAAAAAAAAGAACTATAGGCCATTATGGCTGATAAACATGATGCAAAAATCCTCAACAACAAAAAAATATTAGCAAAAGGAATCCAAAAATACATTAAAAAATTATTGGGGTGCCTGGGTGGCTCAGTCAGTTGAGCATCTGGCTTTGGCTCAGGTCATGATCTCACAGTTTATGGGTCCAAACCCCTCATCGGACTCTGTGCTGACAGCTAGCTCAGAGCCTGGAGCCTGCTTCAGATTCCGTGTCTCCCTCTCTCTCTGGCCCTCCCCTGCTCACGCTGTCTCTCTCTCTCTCTCAAAAATAAATTTAAAAAAAATTTAAAAAAAGTATTCACCATGATGAAGTAGGATTTATTCCAGGGTTGTAAGGCTGAGGTAATATTCACAAATTAATCATTGCGATACAGCACATCACTAAAGGTAAGGATAAGACTCATATGATCATTTCAATAGAAGCAGAAAAAGCAAGTGACAAAGTACAACATCCATTCATGGTAAAAACCCTTCACAAAATAGGTTTAGGAGGAATATACCTCAACATAATAAAGGCCATCTATGAAAAACCTGAGATTCACATTATTTTCAATGGAGAAACACTGAGATCCTTTCCCCTAAGGCCAGGAACAAGACAAGGATGGCCAGTCTTACCACTTGTACTCAACACAGTACTGGAAGTCCTAGCTACAGCAATCAGACAACAAAAAGAAATAGAAGGCATCCAAATTAGTAAAGAAGAAAACTTTCACTATTTATAAATTACATGATAATATATATTACATGATAATATATATCATATTACATATGTATAAAACCCAAAAGACTCCACCAACAAACTGCTGGAACTGATAAATGAATTTACTAAAGCCATAGGATATGAAGTCAATCTACAGAAATCTGTTGCATTTCTATACACCAAATAATGAAGCAGCAGAGAGACTAAGAAAATAATCCTATTTACAACTACATAAAAAATAATAAGATACCTAGGAATAAATCTAACCAAAAAGGTGAAATACCTTTACTTTGAAAACTATAGAACACTTATAAAAGTAATTGAGGATGACACAAAGAAATTGAAAGACTTTCCATCATGGATTAGAGGCTCAAATATTAAATTGTCTATACTACCCAAAGCAATCTACACGTTTAATACAATCCTTATAAAAATGCCAACAGCATTTTTCAGAGCTAGAACAAACAATGCAGCAATTGCACTACTTGATATTTACCCAAAGAGTACAAAAATACTAATTCAAGGGGATACATGCACCGTGAGATTTGTATCAGCATTATCTACAATAGATACACTTATAATATCTACGTTGCCTTCATTATCTACAATAACCAAATTATGGAAACAGCCCAAGGGCCCACTGAATGGTGAATGAATAAAAAAGGGGTGGGATTTGTGTGTGTGTGTGTGTGTGTGTGTGTGGGTGTGTGTGTAAGGGATATTATTCCATAAAAAATGAAATCTTGCCATTTGCAATGACATGGATAGAACTAGAGAGTAAAATGTTGAATGAAGTAAGTCAGTAAGAGAAAGACAAACACCATAGGATTTCGCTCATATATGGGATTTAATAATCAAAACAAACAAATGGGGGAAAAAAGAGAAAAGGAGAGACAAAGCAAGAAACAGACTCAACTATAGAGAACATAGTGATAGGAGAAGGGAGGTGCATGGGTAGATTAGTGACATTTGTGATGGGGATTAAGGAGTACATTTGTCTTGTGATGAGCTCTAGGTGACTAAAATTTTTAAAAAATTAAAAATTAATAAAAATTTTACAAGATAAAAAATAGTGAGGATATTGGAAAAAAAAGGCAAATGGAAATGCATTGACATTTAATTCTGATTATATTAACATCACCGTGAGTTGGGAGACCTTTTACTGCTTTGTGAGGGACTTAAACCTTACTTCGGTTCAGAGCAAGCTGGTTAATATATATGCCTTATTAGACAAATCATCATTCGATTTTTCCGGGTATTGTATTCATTAGGCCTTATTTTTATTTAACCTGAAAAAGTACTGAATTGGAAGATTGGAAGCCCTGTACGTTTCTAGCTCTAATGGTGCAATCTTGAACAAGTCATTTTTTAAACACTTGATATTCTAATTTTAAAAAGAGGAATGAAAAAGAAGCCTTGATTCATTGTAGCGCTAAAAATGTATGATTTTGTTATTTTTTTGATATTTTAGTTACCCTATAAAAAGTTTTTCTTTGTTTGTTAAGTAGAAATCAATTGCCATTCCTAAAGCATTTATTTATTCTCTACAGTTAGTGAATAAATTCTCTCAACAATGCCCAAAGACACAGAACTAAAAATTAGAGTTAATGATCAAGGAAGAGAGATTCTTGTGGCTATTCATAGCCATTTTGTATATTTTAAAAATATTTTGACTAATATATAATAAACTTTCATCATGGGCAATCAGGAGTCGAGTCAAGATGTATAATCAAGATCCGTCTCCTACTTAAATGCTTCCTACAGGCTGCCCCTGGCATGTCTCAAGTATGCGAGCCAATACTCTTTGTCTCCTGTAATATGTGTTACCCTGCCCAGAATTCATTTTTAAAACCTAATCCCCAACATGAAGGTATTAGAAGGTAGGAGCTTTGGAAGGTGATCAGGTCATGAGGATGAGGCCATCATGAATGAGATTCAAGCTCTTTTAAAAAACCTTTGAAAGAGGTTCCTCTCTCTTCCAACATTTGAGGAACCAGGGAAGAAGGCAGCTGTCTGTGAGCCAGGCAGCGGGCTCTCACCGGATACTGAATCTGCCAGCACCCAGATGTGGACTTCCCAGCCTCCAGAACTATGAGAAATAACTTTTGTGGTTAGCAGCCACCCAGACTGCGGTATTGTTACAGCGGCTTGGGGAGACTAAGACATCTGGTTGTATATTTCTTGTAGGTACTGTTAATTTGAGGTGACACTGTTTAAAAAATTGATTTGTTCTTTGAAAATCCTGGAAAAAAAGTGTTTTATAATGGTTGAAAATCAGGGCAGGATATCACAAGGGTTTTTATTTGCCTCTAAATTCTAAGACTTCGGTTAGCAAAAAATGTATGATGCTGACACAAGACAAAAAATAACTTCCATGAATTAAGAAGTTGAGCCTAATTCTAAACTCTGCCAAATACCTTGGGCAAACCATTTATGAGAAAGCAGTTCATTCTCCTTAAAGGTAAAATAAGGATAATCGTACCTTTCCTTTACCAACTGCACGGTAAAATTAAAAGGGTTAACTATCCAGTCTAGTGCTCCCAGGTCCTCAGAGAACAGCACTAGGAAGTATAATGCACCACCATTACCTGGCGCCTGTGGCATGTTATCTTAACCTTTCTTACCTTTGCTTCCTCATCTGTAAAATGGGGAACTAACAACTCCCTGCCTTACCTAATTATTTGGTAGGTGGATTCATTAGTAAGTGATGGCTTTATGCAGCCTGGTTGAGGTGGTACCACATTAGTGCCTGGAGGATGCAAAATAGGTCATAGTTTTGTGAGGAAAGGCCCAGACTTTTTGTGAAATAGGTGTGCAGTATACTTTGACAGTTCATGGCTATATGGCTTAGTACTCAGCAATTGTCAATATATGTATTTTAGATATCTCTTAGCACAAAAATTCCCGAAAACATGTCTCTTAACCTTCATTCTGTATGAATAAAACATTTTTTCTTTATCTTCAATATATCTTTCAGCAGCAAAATTACAAGTTAAACATGATTTCTTAAAAGATCTCATTACAAGACAAAAATTATAACTATGTATGATGACAGATGCTAACTAGACCTATTGTGAGGATCACTTTGCATATATTGCAATATGCAAATATCACCTTATGTCATACACCTGAAATTAATATAATGTTATATTACAATTATACCTCAATTTTTTATTTTTATTTTAAATTTTCTTAATGTTTCCTTATTTTTGAGAGAGGAAGAAAGAGAGAAAGACAGACTGCCAGCAGGAGACAGGCAGAGAGAGGGAGACACAGAACCTAAAGCAGGCTCCAGGCTCTGAGCTGTCAGCACAGAGCCAGACACGGAGCTCAAACTTACAAACTGTGAGATCATGACCTGAGATTAAATCAAACGCTTAACTAACTAAGCCACTCAGGTGCCCCATTTATACATCAATTAAAAAAAAAGGTTTTCTTAATCTTATGTTATTAATTATTAGTAGTATTTAAATTTTTTGGTTGTTACTCCAATTCAGAAATTGCATTACTAAAGTACATTTTCTAAAACACACCCACACCCTTCCCCCACCACACATTTATATTTACTAATGTGAAACAAAGAGTATTAACAGTATTAAAAGCAATAATAAGAGGAGCCTGGGTGGCTCAGTCAGTTAAGTGTCCGACTTCGGCTCAGGTCATGATCTCACAGTTTGTGGGTTCGAGCCCCGAGTCGGGTTCTGTGCTGACAGCTCAGAGCCTGGAGCCTGCTTTGAATTCTGTGTGTCCCTCTCTCTCTGCACCTCCCCCATTCATGCTCTGTTTCTCTCTGTCTCAATAATAAATAAACATAAAAAAGTTTAAAAAATTTTTTAAAGTAATAATAAATGTGGGAAAGTTGTATATATTTATCATAATGTGTTATATATTTAAAATATTTTAATCTTAATTATGAAGTCAAACAAATAAGAATATAGAACTAAAAGTCATTCATAGACGGAGTAAATGTTTTTATTCTGCTTTAGTAAAGGTGATTTTTTGTTTCCTCTACATATATATATCCTTTTTTTAAGTTTATTTACTTTGAAAGAGACAGAAACAATGTGAGTCAGGGAAGGGAAGAGAGAGAGAGGGAGAGAGAAAATCCCAAGCAGGCTCCATGCTGCCAGCACAGAGCCAGACATGAGGCTCAAACCCATGAAACTGTGAGATCATGACCTGAGCCAAAACTGAGTGGGACCCTTAACTGACTGAGCCACACTCAATGAATATATCACTTTTAAATGAAAATTTCTTCCACATATTAAAATGGCAAAAACAAAATCTTCTTGATTTATGAATTTTATTTCAAGATAACAAGACATGTACATTCTTTAAAAGGTCCATCCCGCTAAGTAATTCCGTTAGTTACTATATAGGATATCTGTCTCTCTGTTTTCTTAAGATTATAAACCTATAGGAATGGGAATTTGCATTAAATTTACTAGTATAAATATCCAGAAAAAAACTTTTTTATAATTGGATTAATCTTGAGTGGGATATTTAACCTTTTTTGCCTATAAATAAAAGGGCCCACATTTATTTTCTTTTACGTTATTATTATCTAAGAAAATTGGTGAAATTTCAAGAGTAGATATCATGTTCCAAAACTTTTGTTTTGGCCAGAGCATGAAATTTCCAGGTTTTGTTACACCTTGTAGCAATGATTCACTTAGGGTGAAATTTGGTTCTACAGGTACCCTGTTGTGTTTTGACACTCACAATTAAACACTTCCAAACCACCCTAATTACACTGCCTCGGCCATAGAGACAGAAGTAAGATAATTTTTTCCTCCATTTACACTGAGTCAAAGTGGCACAGTAATGAGGAAATCTCACTAGGCTGGGAGGCTTTAATGTTGAATATGTTCTTCAACTGTTCTTAAGATAGTTTTTAGCTGATGCTCAAACAGTGTTTACCCGGGGTAAAGAACAACAGCTCCGGTGTCCTATTTGCTCTATATCCCACAGAGCTCATCAAAAGAGCTTCTCTTGAATCAGTTCAACAGATTCAGAATCGGGTAAGAAATAGTCCCTTAGATACCAGAAAGTACATAGTACACACACTTACTTTTTAAATCTTATATTTTGCCTACTAAGTAGTTTGAATGATATCGCTACATCGGAAAGAAAGGAAGAACAGATCATTGCTGCTGACTATATTAGAGACACACTACTATTTAATTTTCAAGAAATAATAGTTAAATGCAATATTTCATTTTATTTTAAGATTGATTTTTGCCTCCAGGAATAAGTCATTCTATTTGACCCATTCATGTAGGTGAAAAGTTGTTTTCTGAGATCAAGATACTAATATACTTGGTTACAAGAAACAGAAAATGATTCTTGGGGCACCTGGGTGGCTTAGTCAGTTAAGCATCTGACTTCGGCTGAGTTGAAGATCTCATAGTCCGTGAGTTTGAGCCCTGCGTCAAGCTTTGTGCTGACAGCTCAGAGCCTGGAACCTGCTTTGGAGTCTGTGTCTCCCTGTCTCTGCTTCTCCCATGCTCATGCTCTGTCTCTCTCAAAAACAAATTAACATTTAAAAATGTTTTTAAAAAGAAAGTGATTCTAGTAAGCTTAGTGTGTGCATGTGTGTGTTTGTGTGTGTGTGTGTGTGTGCATGTGTCTGTGTGTGTGACTGTGTGTGTGTGTGTGTGTGTGTGTGTGTGTGTGTGTGACACACCGGGGTGAGGAATTATAGAATCTAGAAAATTATTGAACAATAAAGTACTGGCAAATGATTAGCAGACACTCAGACATTTTATAAGTTACAAAACAAGACAATTTGATAGGGAGGAAGGGTAATTACCGATGTGCAAAGAAGATTTCGAAGTCTACTCAATATCTACTTGCTTGTGTGAGGGTACTCTTTCCTATTTCTTAAATGAAAGTTTGCCCTTTTGCCAGAGTTTATATATTCAGTTACTATCTGCAGAGGTCAAGCTCAGTGTTAAATAGCCAAAGTGAACTGGTCTTCAGAATATCAGAGCCAGTTATTTTGACTTTGCAGCCAACTACAAAATTAGATCAACTACACAATTGCATCAGAGCTTAGTAAACGAAGATTAACTACACTTGGCTTATATATTAGGAGGACATACTTATATATATATAGCTCCAGTGTTCTATTTTATTTCTAGCATGAGCTTCAACTGATCGATACTATATTTTTTAATAGTAAGTGGAGATTTTATTTTGAAAGTAGCATTGTTCTTCCTTATTACTTTCAGAAGTATCTTTTTTATTAAAAGCATAAATACTGGAATCAGATTGACCCAGCTTTTCTTAAGGCAATGCTTCAATTAATTCCTCTTGTGTGTGCTTCTGGATCCCTCTGCACCTGAAATTTCCTCCACCAGAACCAGAGTTGTCCTGTAATCATCTGTCACACTTTGCAGCATTTCTCCTTCAGATTTGAAAAATTCCACTGAAATTTTAATTATATGTATCTGATGCCATCTTTCATTCATCTCCCAGAAGGTCCACATAATTTCATATAGAAAACTTTCAGGTTTCTAACATTGTTAAGACTTTCTCTCTCTCTCTCTCTCTCTCTCTCTCTCACACACACACACACACACACACACACACACTTTACACTTATGTATGTACACCCTACAACTTGGGGTGTGGGAGAATAGAAAGAAGGTGGTCACATGCATAGGCATATTTAGTTTGTTGTGTTACTCAAATTTCAGTTGATTATTTTTTATGTCAGTATAATTACACTTTAGATATTTGATCGTCACAGAGAAATTTTGTGTGGAATCACATGCTCAAATATGTATATTAGAAAGATAAATCTGACAAATTTTGAAGGTTAGTTAGAAAACCTTCAAGACTGCAGGAAGAGAAGTAGATGGCAGTTCTTTAAATAATTTAAATGGAAATTATTAGAGCAAAGTTCAGGTAGATGCTCTAATAAAAAAAAAAAAGACATGTAAAGATTACACTGCATGATTTGGATGCACAGGGCCCCTTAATCGAACGCAGGGATGAAAAGAGAGGAGAGAGTTTAAAATGTCTTCTGGGTATCTGTTTTAGGTCAGAGAGTTGCTTGAGATGCCATTCACTTAGGTAGGAAATATAAAGAAGTGGGCCAGGTTGAAGGAGATGTAAACTTCATTTTAGCCTCTGAATGATTAGTTTCCATCAGAATCAATCCCTAGGATGGAGATTTAATTTAAGCATAATCAGGATATAGGCAGGAAAGTCAGAGGAAGCTATGAAATTGCACTGAGAGTTCAGGTGGGAGAACGAGGGTAATGGTTAGATAAAGAAAAGAGAACAAAGAACAAATACTCATAAAAGTGAAATAAGACAATGAGGACACGGGAGAATGATGTTATGGGATAAAAAGGCAAGAGAAATCCCCCCAGGAGTGGAGAGCTCTGTCGAATCACATAGAGAGGACAGTGAACCAAAATGAACCCTCTGGATCTAAGAATTAGAAAGCTGACTTTTCTTTGGTAGAACATTTAAATTGCATTGAAGAGTCAGGTAGGAGAATTAGGGAGTGCGCAAGTATATAGAAATCAGATAGTTAATTTGAGGAGTTTGAAAAATAAAAGAGAAGCACTGAAACTACCAAATTATATATATGACATATATAAAGAAATATCTAAAATTATCACTAACTACACCAAATAAAACATGAATAAATTAAAATAAATAAATATATATACAAATAAATATAAAATAAAAAATAAACTTAAAAAATGAAAAGCAAAATTTCTAATATTTTTGAAAAAAGAACTCCAAATTTAATGATCAAAAGTTAATAATATTTTAACTGGAATTTGATATTTCCTGGAGTGGAGTTTTTGGGAGAATAAAAATAAATCTGGAGTATCTATTACTGTTAGTCTTACAGAAAGAACACGACTCTATACAATATGAGAAAAGGATTTCAAGAGAAGTATAAAATGTCTAGTAAAATGTAGCAACAATGTACAATGATGGGATTTGAATTTGACCAGGGTATCACTTACCATTATCATAATAATGCTGCATAATAAACAACCACAAACTTCCATGGCACTTGCTAATAAATGTGCCTTTCTGCCTATCAATCTATATATAGGTCAGCAGGTGATTCTGCTAAAGGCCTGGCATGACTCATCTCGGTGGGGCAGGCTCATGGGTCTTGGGTCAACTGGTAGGTCAACTAGATGTCGCTAAGTATAGAATGGCCTCAAATGTGTCATTATAATCTCCTCTATATGAATCTGTCATATTATTTTGACAGACTAGCCTAGATATTTCCAATGGCAACCACATGGAGGGAAGACAAAGTAAAATACACAAGAGTTTTCCCAAATCTCTGTTTCACTAGAGTGTGTGAACTATAATATTGAGCAATACAAGTCACATATAGAAGTTGATCGGTATGAGAGGACAGTAGCTAATGGCGTAAAAATAAGGAGGTGTGGGAAAACTGGGCAGCTAATATCCCTACCTCACAGCACCCTGCGTACATCAGTAATAACACAAATGAAGTGTTTGGGAATCCTTGAAAAATACAGGTTATCAAATGTTCGTTTTAGCAAACATAATAAGCAAAAAAGAAGCTGTTAGCACCAGTCTGTACAAAAAACAGGGGAGGTGGGTACTTATAGTATTAAAAAATAGTATACCTGGTTGTCTCAGGTCCCATTCTTCTGAAAATTTATTTTTATAAATAAAGCCTAATAAAATCTGCAGAAGATACAAAAGCTTAGCTAGAAAATTCATTTAAACATTGATTTTAATTTTTTTAGTATAACACAATTTATTTTTTTAACATATGCAATTATTTTCCATCATTTACAATACAGTAGTTACAATGACACTCCAAATGGATAAGCAAAGTAAAAAATCAGAACCCCAACTTCTATTTCATGTAATTAGACTTATACAGAAATTAGAAGGTTAAGTACCAACTAGTTAATCACCTAATGTCACAGCTATCTGAAGTGGCAATTGTTATATAGCAGCTTATCTATATTTTTAAAAAGAGGAAATTATATCCAAAGTAGTGACTTGATTACTGTTTTGATTAAATATGGTTGATTATGGTACATATATTGTGAAATATCCCCAAGGACTAAAACTTTTCCTCTCTTATCCTTACAAGGTCTTATTCCCCCATTGTTCTTCTCCACCTCTCTTGTTAAACCCAATAGACCACCACTGGCTAGTACACTCAGACCATATTGTCTTATTGGCCCAATATCCTGTCCCACAGCCAATGCAGCTTTGACCATTACCAATGTGTCTGATAAGGTCTATAAACAACTCATTTCTCCAGAACATTCATCTTGCAGCTATTCTCAGATTGGTGCACTTTTATAAATGCATGAAATAATGTCCTTGGTTGTTTTTTCTCCTGCTGTACAATGTATGTACAATACATACATCTATTTAAATTTTACCATAGAAGGTATTTAATAGTGTCAAAGGTTTTACATTAGATATTATGTGAAAAACAGTGATTTCAAACTAAAGTAATACAAGATTAAATACAAAGTATGACCTCATTGGATTTTTTTAATGTTTAATTTTTTTCTTAATGTGCTGACAGCACAAAGCCCATTGAGGGGCTCGAACTCACAAGCCATGAGATCATGATCTGAGCCAAAATCAAGACTCAGCATTTAACCAACTGAGTCACCCAGGTGCCCCAATCTCGTGGTACTTTAAAATTGACTTACATGTATACTTGGGGCGCCTGGGTGGCTCAGTTGGTTAAGTGGCTGACTTCAGCTCAGGTCACGATCCCATGGTTTGTGAGTTTGAGCCCCACATCAGGTTCTGTGCTGACAGCTCAGAGCCTGGAGCCTGCTTTGGATTCTGTGTCTCCCTCTCTCTCTCTGACCCAACCCCCACACATGCTCTGTTTCTGTCTCAGTAATAAATAAAACATAAAAAAATAAATTAAAACAAATTGATTTACATGTACACTTAAATATATACAAATATATATTTACACAAGTGCGTATAAATATATGATAGATATTTATGAGACCACATATCAAAAAAGTAACAATGCTTATCTTTAGCAGATAACAGGCAATTGTTTTCATTTTCATTCGTGGAGTTTCTAAACTTCCTCATGTATATATAATGCTTTCACAGTTCATCAAACACATATATATGGAGATATATGTTCTAAATACATAAAGTAACATCTTAATTTTAAAAATCTACTTACTCCAGTTCATCAGGCATTTATGCTTACATGAATGTTTAAAACGTTGTGTATAAAACACAATTTATAAACCAATATATGATTGAAAGCATTAAAAATCAAACATGGATAGAAATAAAGAATCTGAGATATTTAAAACACAAGTTTTATATCATAATAATGAATTGTACAACTTTATTTCCCTAAACTTGAAATTTAATAATCTCTTTTTTCATGGTAGGGATCGTGTCAAATCTATTTTGCATGAGTTTCATTCACATTTGATATTAAAAGAATGACATATGGCCATTTGTAGGAAAGTGGATGGACCTTGAGGGTGTCATATTAAGCAAAATAAGTCAGGCAGAGAAGGACAGAAACCATATGTTTGCACTCATAGGTCTAACAGGAGAAGAGGAGAAACCTAATGGAGGACCATGGGGAGGGGAAGAGGGAAAGAGAGTTGGGGAGAGAGAGGGATGCGGAACTAGAGAGACTATTGAATGCTGAAAATGAACTGAGGGTTGAAAGGAAAGGGGGAGGGGGGAAAAGAGGTGGTGGTGATGGAGGAGGGCACTTGTGGGGAAGAGCACTGGGTGTTGTATGGAAATCAATTTGACAATAAAATATTAAAAAAAATAAAAACTACATTTAAAAGAAAAAATATGTTTTGCCTTTTTAGACTTAAGATAGAATATTAAAACATTTAATTCTCTTTTATTCCACTAATGGGAGAAAACATTGAGAAGACATTGGTTTTCGTTTGTGTCTCAAGAAAACCAATTTCGTCATTGGTTGCAATTTTCAAAATGAGAAAAAACTATATCTACAATTGTAAACTGAGACACACAGTGAACAGTGATGCCCCCAAGTTAATCAATATCTATATAACCTATTTCAGACTGACCCATATCCAATTGGATAGAGAATGATGCATTAATAAAATTTCTACAACCAGATAATAATTGGCAATACCATAGAAGGCCACACTTCTCCAAAGTTTCTAGAGCCAAAATGAATATATACTAAATCTTTTATTTCAGACCACTGAAAACATTATATTAAGCACACATTTAAATTAATAGAATTTAGAAAGTTAGCTATCTATAAGTATAAATTGCAATGATCTCCTAGTTAGGAAATGGCACGAAAGAAGTGATTTGGAATAGATGATAAAGTCCAGAAACTTCATTCCTGGCACGAGAACACGGCTTTGAAATGCTCAGAAGGACACAGAGCACATGATCCGGTAGCCCCCGAATCAATCGCATCTCTAGCAAATCAGACATTACAGAGTAAAGGAAGGGTAAAGAACACAACCCTGGTCAGCATACTCATGATGCTGGCAATACTGTCCAGCAGGGTTTCTTTAAATTCATGGACACATTGTGGTCAATATAGTGGCCATTAGACGCATATGACTACTGAAAGCTTGAATTATGGCTAGTATGACTGAGGAACGTAATTTTTTATTTTGAAAAAGTAACTGAAATTTGAATGGTCACATGTGCCTCAGCTTGCACACAGGACAGCTCTATAGTTCCATCTATTGGGTTAGAATCTCAGTCTATTTTTTTTTGACTAGATGATAAATTAGGTAAAAATTATAGAAATTAATCATAACAAGTTCTCTATTGCTCTTCTATGGTGTAGTCACACTAGTATATAATGTAAGAATATATCAGCCAACTTTTAAAGTCACTAGGATCAAAGCAAAACTGGGGGAACACAAGCATCTAGAAAAATACTAACTCTGGTTTGACTGGACAAAAAATACTGTAGCCACCGAATGACACATCACTTCTCTTTACTCATTGTCTAAACGCATTGTTGTAAGGTCTGAGAATCTTTTAGATATATTTCTGGTAATATTGCTATGTGAATACTATATTTTAAGCTGTTCAAGTTGAAGAGATAAATTATGTTAGTCTTGTTTACTCTTAAATTATCATTCAATAGCATTTGACCCCGGTGTAATCTGGCTTCAGAGCTCTGCCCCAAGTGGGAAATGTTAATTTATTTGATAGCACACACAGCAGCTCTCAGCAGAAGTGTTACAAAGCCAGAAACAAGGTGGACTAACTTTGCTGTGTGTTTGGATTTACAAATAAAAATGTATTTCAAATGTTTCACAAACAGCAGTCTCCATGTGTTCAGCAGCCCTACTGCATCTTATAGCAGATGAACATTAGGAAATTTGGCTCTGGCCATTCTCACTAGCTTAAGCCCTGTATATGTTGACACTTAATGGCTGAACTAAAGGGGAAAAATAACTAGATCCTCCTAAATATTCTGTTAACTATTTCTTTCTGATGGATTATTTTCCTCAACTCGCTATCTCAGTCAATTATATCTGAAAATAGTTTCAAATGACACCAGAGTCAAATCTGTAGTCAAGTGGCTTTAAAAATCTCTTTAGCTAGTTCCATGGAATAAGGTGTATTAACTATATTTGAAGTTCCATTATGCTGTGAAACACTTTGATTGTCAATGCATTTAGTTCTATTGTGAGCCTTACAAATTAATTCTTTAACTTGGAAGTGAAAATAGCCTTCCAAAGAATCATGGCTTAAAGCCTGAACAATTACCACATAATTAATATTTTTCTTGACTTCAAAAGCATCTCTAAGCTTCAGAAATGCACATATTCTTTTGTTTCATTTCCCACCCTTCCCTTTCTTCTTTGGATTTTTGTTGTTCTTAGTTCATGCTTCATTCTCTATTGTCATCAAACTATCATTATATTGCTTTCCAAAAATCAGCTCATTGCCAAATCTCATCAGCTCTAACTTGATATCTTCAAACTTAAGACACTATTGAACAAATAAAATTCAAACAAATATTATGATTCAATAATTTTAAAATGTAAATATATATGTCCATATATGTATTAGGCATTAAGGAGGACCAATATGCTATTGAATTATTAATGACCAAGCAGATTTAAGGCTCATGTTTATACCACAAAGGAAAAATATGACTCTTTGTTATAATTGGTATTAGACTTTCAGCTTTTGTAATAAGTTTTCAAGGGTATTAAGATAGTTTCAAAATGTTTATTGAAGATGCTAAATTATGTTAGTGGCTATTTTTCCTCTAATTTTTTTATTTGATGTGCCTAAACAACAACAACAAAGTCTTGAATCTTCTTGGCCATCAGTAATTCATTGGGGGCTATTAGATGAACTCAATATTTTAAAAATTAATTTATTTATTTTGAGAGAGACTATGCAAGCAGGGGAGGAGTAGAGGGTGAGAGGGAAAGAGAGAACCCCACACAGACTCCGCACCATCAGGATGAAGCCCTGTGTGGGGCTCAGACTCATGAACCATGAGACCATGACCTGAGCCAAAATCAAGAGCCAGACACTTAACTGACTGAACCACTCAGGTGCCCCTGAACTCAATATTTTTAAAAATGTGTTTTATATCACAGGATATCCAATAAGGCAATACTTTTAGATGCAAACAAGATACAAGCCCAAATCATAAAAATATCCACGATATAAAATAACTTTTGTTATAAATGATAACAGGTTTTATAAAACACAGGGCTTTATAAGGATTATCCATATTCAGATGTTAAAAGGTAATTTATGAGTAAGGTCTGAGGGGGATGATATTTGTCATTATTAAAATGACATTTTCTTTACCAAGATTCCTTTTATAGAATATGTAAATATATAAGTCCTTAAGATCTTTAATTGTTTTTTTTTCATTTTTAATGTCCTCTATATTGTTCACCTTTAAAAAACTGGAAATACTGGGGTGCCTGAGTAGCTCAGTCAGTTAAGCATCCTACGGCTCAGGTCATGATTTCCCAGTTTATGGGTTTGAGCCCTGTGTGGGCTCTGTGCTCACAGGTCAGAGCCTGGAGCCTCCTGCAGATTCTGAGTGTGTCTCTCTCTGCTCATAGTCTGTCTCTGTCCTTTTCAAAAATAAAAAAAAAAACATTAAATCTGTGTTCTCTCTGCCCGTTCCCTGTTCACACTATGTCTGTCTCTCAATCAAAAATAAATAAAAACACCACATTAAAAAAAAGACTGGAAAATACTTATTTTGCCATATTAAAAAATAAAGGTAAACTACTATTGACTGCATTATTGACTTCCAATTAACAAAGCTAGACTACCTCCTTCATATGGTATTTTAGAAAATGTCTCGTTGATTAAAATTATACCAAATTGTAAAATTAATAAAAGCCATAAATATGATGTCTTTTTTCTAATCATAAAATGATTAGAAGAAAAATTAAATAATTATATTCATAAGCTTGCGCTTTTGGAGATTTTGCCAAGCAAATATGAAATGCAGAACACACAAAGTAACAGACCAAAAAAAAAAAAAATAGCAACAACACCATCAGAAAGAATGGCAAAAATGTCAAAATACAAATGCAAGATTGTGGAAAACTAATCATAACATATTTCAAGTACAAAGGGAAAATATTCTAAGATGATTATTTCACCAAAGTACTCTAGACTTCTATATCCATCCAGCTAAGACCCACATGGGATGTGTAATAAGCATCTCCAATTTCACCTGTCCTTAACAGTACCTCTAGTCCTCAAACACATAAACACATTTAAATGAAACATCAACAACTCATTATCTGCTACACCTTCAAATACACCCAGATTTCAACCGTTTTCTTATCTTCCACTGCCACCTCAGCGCAAGCCACTGTCATCTCTTTCCTAGATTACTGAAATAGCCTCCAAAGTTATTTTTGGTTCTGCTTTAACCACCAATCCTCTTGCCTATCTGGCCAAAATTATATTACCAGTTTGGTAGCCAGGGTAGTTCTTTAAAAATGAGTTAGAGCCTGTCACTTCTCAGCTTCAATCTTTCTAATGACTTCCCTTCACTCAGAATAAAAACAAAACTACTTATAATGACCCTCTGGGCCATATGTGATCAGTCTTTCACCACAATTTCTTGATCTCTTTTTCTACCTTTCCCACATACTCTCTGTGCACCCAACACACAGACTTCCCTACGGTTTAACAGTCAGTCAGAAATGCTCACCAGGGAGAATTTGTGCTTGCCCTAACCTCAGTTTGGAATGCTCTTCCCAAGCTACACACATCACTTCTTATCTCAGATCCTTGAGACTAGCTTGCCTTTCGAAGAGCATTTTCTGAATATCCCATTTAAAACTGCATTTCTTGTAGCAAAGTGGATGGACCTCGAGGGTGTCATGCTAAGTGAAATAAGTCAGGCAGAGAAGGATAGATACCATATGTTTGCACTCATAGGTCTAACAGGAGAAACCTAACAGAGGACCATGGTGAGGGAAAGGAGGAAGGAGAGTTGGGGAGAGAAAGGGACACAAATCAAGAGAGACTATTGAATGCTGAAAACGAACCAGAGGACTGAAGGTGGGGGGAAGGGGGTGATGGTCATGGAGGGGGGCACTTGTGGGGAGAAGCACTGGGTATTATATGGAAACCAATTTGACAATAAACTATTATAAATTAAACAATTAAAAAAATAAAAAAATAAAATTGCATTTCCCCAAATATCCTGCATTTTGCATCTTCTCTCTTACAAGAGGTTTCACAATCTGATACACCACACATTATACTCATTTATTTACTATCTATGAAATCTAGAATATTATTTTCATGAAGATAGGAATTTTGGCCTATTTTGTTCACTGAATCCCACTGCCTACAACAAAATCTGTCACATATGAAGAGGTGGTTCACAGGTAAGGAAATCTAAATAGCTAACAATCATTTGAAAATATGCTGTACTCAACAAAATAAAGGTAATTGCACACTTTTAAATGAAATTTGTATTTTTCCATCAGATTGGCAAATTAAAAAAATTGCAAGGTGTAGATACTGAAAAGCTCTGAATTTCTCTAACACATTTCAACAAAATGACGGGTATCTTTTGTTTGTTAACTGACTCCACCCTCACAGTGATATGGTGTTGAGATGATTTTCATGGTCTCTGTGGTGAAAGAACAAACATGTTATGTGCACCCACAGGAACGACCAACACTAGGGAACGGAAATGAGTGTTGCAGGGGCTGTTTTCCATTCCATTCTCCTCTTTTCCCATCCTTCTCTGAGCTCCTGGGAAACTGGCCTGTAAAAGTTACATTAACTACATCCCTGATCCTTGAATTTCTAGTTGTATTCAGCCAATGTGGGAGTCCCAGAAGGAGATAGGAAACAGGGAAAAGACTGAGATCACCTTGTGTATGTTACCAAGTCCCATTTGTCAGAACCTCCGCTGGCTGACTACTTCCACTCCTGCAGGGTGGTCTTCTTCACACATTCCCTCTGCCTCCAGATCCTCCTGTTCTAGAAGTGGTAATTCCTTCCTGTTACTAGCATTAGTGGATTGTCTCCCTAAATCCTGCCCACTCTTTTATAATTGATCTCTTTATAAAACTCTTCTCACATTTGATGACTTTTTTATGTCAGTGCTCTATGCTGGGAGCCTAATTGGTACAAAAAGCAATCTGACTGCACATTAAAACTAAAAATATATATAATCATCTCCCAGCAACTCTGGAAAATAATACCTTTTCAAACAAAAGCACCAGTACTTACAGAATGCTGCATCATTAATTGTAATGGCAAAACAACGGAAATAATCAGAATCCCTTTCAACGAGGAAACAGTTATATAGATTATGATGTGATCATATTGAGGATGTTAATGTAGTTATTAAAAAAATTAGTTAGAAGTATATCTTAATTTGAAAAGATGACCATGATATATTTTAAATAAGAAAATTAAGAGTCAAAGTAATTATTATACTTTTTTAAAAAAGCAATAAACCCCATATATGTGTATGGATATAAGGGTCTGGGGAGACACCATGAAACTATTAATATTAAAAAGACCTGAGGGGGAGATACTTTACATTTTTCTTTAACATATTTGCATTTTTTCAAGATATAAAATGAACATGTATTACTTCTACTTTTAGAATTAAAAAAGTAAATTTAAAATAGTAAGAGCAATGAACATAATTGTGTTTCAACAGGCTAAAAGTTTCTCTAACTCCTATATCAGACTTTATTTACCAGCTCTTTTTAATTTCCTTATAAACTCTACAGAGAAATCAGAAATCTCCTTCAATGAGAATAACAGGCCTTGGAAGGAAGAAGGTGGCTGAGCGAAGACCTCTTTATTTTATTCTTTCCTGCCCTTTCTTGTGGTCTGACTCACACACAGCTGAGGCCATCAACTTGCCTCTGGCAAACATGGTACTTGTATGGAAATACAAGATATATCTTTTTAATTTTTTTAATGTTTATTTTTTGAGAAAGAGAGAGAGACAGAGCACAAGCAGGGGAGGGGTAGAGAGAGGGAGACACAGAATCTGAAGCAGGCTACAGGCTCTGAGCTGTCAACACAGAGCCCAGCACAGGGCTCAAACTCATGAACTGTGAGATCATGACCTGAGCTAAAGTCAGATGTTCAGCTAACTGAGCCATGCAGACGCCCCTATTTATTTTTGCTTTAGTGTCCCTTATAGCCATGTACTGTGCTGCAAGAGCAATTGGGAAATATTTATTGTATTTTCAATTAATTATAGAAATGCTCATATTACACGGAATACAGTCAGAATCTTATGGATGGCAATCTTGACTCTTACCTAATAGCTCTAATTTATATAAGCTGTTTTTATGTAAAGAACATGTGTTAGGAAAATAAATTTGATATTAAGGCATGAAAGTTCAAACTGTTAGAGTAGAAACCCACTGTAACTTAAATGCTATGGAGGAAATATCTAAACCTGATTAATTTTATCCTGTTCATATTTTTACTTCAGGGGAAATAATGGCCCATCATATATACAGATCTACTTAAAATATAGGCTTCAAAAGGAGTTCTATGTGCATGAAGTCTCTATTGGAATTGTAAAAGTACCCCTCAAAATAAGTAGGCCACCCAAGCTGCCTCAGGCTCATTTCAAATCCTTCATTCCACATTCCAAATGCATCAAAATAAAACATTAAAAATTGTTATAAATTGTTTAGTGTATGACCTAGACAGACGATACAGTCTCAGTTATCTCTAAAATGTACACATTAATAATGAAATTTGTAGGCCATTTTATTAAACACATTAAAACTTGCATCAGCAAAATGTGTTAAATGCATTTATAAATCAGATAAAATGTTAAGCCCTTGAATGCAGTTATATGATAAAAACATTATTAATAGGAAACGGAACTGAATCGCTGTATAAATTAATCACAAATAGCTTACTGCAGAGGCTGAGGTTCATATCTAGACTAATAAGATTTGTTGAAGAATGACTTTGGTTAGGTGGCTAGAGTAAACAATGATGAAATGGATTTCACAATCTCAGCACTGATCTCTGTGTTCATAGTATTCTCACCCCTATGCTGTAAATAGTCCCTGTTTGGATGACAAAGTTAAGTGAATGTGAGAACCAAAAAAAAAAAATCTGTGTCTGGAATGCCATTTTAATACCGCCAAACAGTTTACAGAGCGTTATATCAAATACATAAGGTTTACTTCAAATATAAGGCTTAAGTCAAATATCTCATTTTTGGAATGCATGGATACAACATGGGAAGCCAAGTATTTAACATTTTCATCTTGCGTAGTAATTCAGACCAGACCTCCCCCCTCCTCATAATTCAGTAAAGACTAAAAGCAATTTATGTTGAAAAGGCACTATGCTATTTATTCTTCAGTGCTTAAATATGGATATTTCTATTGTAGACATGTCTATTACAGGTCAATAGAATTATAATTGGATAAAATAGTTTATGTTAAAACAATAAAAGATAAAATAACAGCTATCCTAAGTGTTTCTAGACATGGGCAGCTACCCATAAATTTTAAAATATAGCTTAATCTGAGAAAAAGACTTTGAAAAGTAATAAAAATAATTTTTTTCAGCTATGGTACAAAAGCCAGAAACAGGTTCCCTCATATTAGAAACAACATTTGTTTTCCCATCATCACACAGGGAGTTAGCTCCAGTAATTAGCCAGTCATTAAGGCACTCAGAGCACTAACCTAATAATCAGCAATCCCAACTTTCTAGTCCCGCAGCCTCCTCCTAGTACAAGTCTGGGTAATTAGTAACTCTGCCATAAGCCTGATCATCCATTTATAAATTGGAAAGAGCCCAACTATCTCTCTATCTCTTCATCAGAAGCACATTTGTGTAATAAGATTTCTTTGTGCCCTATATTCATAAAACTACTGAAACTCTCAACCCTCTGTCACACATTATTTCATTCAACCCTGCTTGTTACATTCCAGTTTGCCCAGAACAGATCTGATTATAACTGCTAACTTAGTGTAATTATTAATAATGTACCATTTCATCCAAATAAAGCTGAAAATAAATTTTATAACAGTCCTGGGAACAAATAAAGGTCTATAAATATTTTTCTATAAATGTCTTGATTATGAATTTCTATAAATGTTTTGCTTATGATCTATGCGCTTCTCATGTGGCCTGGGAACACAGTGCTGTGATTATTAAACACAAGTATTCTACATACCTAGGTATGTATATCCCACTAGTAAAAAATCAGATTTTCCAAATCAAGAAAATAAAATTTGGCATCTAAAGAAAGTTTATTTTTAGATTTGTGATTTTATTTTGCACAAAATTTGAAATTTAAAATCTAGCTGTGGTGGCTTTCAGTGCACTTACTTTATCTTTAAAATATTTTATTATTTATAAGTAATCTCTACACCCAATGTGAGGCTCAAACTTAGCAACCTCAAGATCAAGAGTCACATCCTGTGCTGACGAAGCCATAATATTAGAGATGGTTCATGTGTTTTCTAAGATTGAACACAAGTGCTGCTGAGTTGTTTCATTGTAAAAAATAAAATAAGTAAATAACTTTGGATTTGGATGATAAACTATATATTCACTCTACTATAAGATTGAAGAGATAGAGATTTATCCTCTCATTTCACAGTGATGAAATTTAAAACTCAAAGTTGTTAAGTTCATTATTTTTTATAACACTTAGACCTGCTCAATGTTTTTTTATGCTACACCTTTCTGCTCATGATTACATAAACTTTTTACTTGGGAACAATAATATATCCATTATAGAGTGTAAATAAATAAAGCAAAAGTCTCTCTAGCTCCATTCCAGATTCAGAAATTTGCATACAGACTATAAAAACTGTGATATGTATGGCAGTAGCATAGGCCTATATAGCATCCATATGGAGGAGAAAAATCTTGGTAAAAGATACGTCTCGGCAGATTGAGAATGTGTTTGTCTGAGTCGAAAATGTTATTAGTTTTACTTGGATTAAAAAACCATAAGCTAGGGGCACCTAGCTGGCTCAGTCAGTTAAGCATCGACTTCAGCTCAGGTCATGATCTCAGCTCAGTGTTCGAGCCCTGCACTGTCAGCGTGGAGCCTTCTTGGGATTCTCTCCCTCCCTCTCTCTCTGCTCCTTCCCCACTCTCTACTTCTCAAAATAAATAAATTTAAAAAATAACTGTAACCTGTATGATTTTTCTTGTAAAATGGAATTTATCAGAGAAAAATGAACTATCCATCCTTTACACCACAAAATAAAATTATATAATTAGAGAATATCTATGATACAAGGAACATAGAGATTTTAGAATTCATCTCCTCAAGACCTTCATTTTACAAATGATGAAACCATGTCACCAAAGTCACATATTAATATCTAAGAGAAGGTCAGTGCTATAATATTATATACTTTAAAATATGGGATTGTGAAGAGATAGGCTTCAATATATGACAACCATTTTTTGGCAAAACATGTCCTACAAAGATCCTTTGGTCATATAAGTTTGTAAAACATTTCATATCCACAGCTCATGAGGAGACGAAGAACTCGGTAAAATTATATAGTTAGGAATCCAATTTTCCTTCATGTTGTTAAGCATTTTCAGAATTTATTTCTCCATATGTTCTTATTTTGTTTATGTGAACTTATTAGGAAGATCTATTAGAAATGCTGAACTACAGAGATACTTATTAATCTTTCAAATGAAGACATTCCCTTTCTTCAATAAGCTCTTGTAATTTTATGTAGGTTGACCAAGAAATAAACAATGACTAAAAAGTTATTTCGAATTTGGCAATTCAGGTACCTAGTGGCTCAGTAGGTTAAGCATCTGAGTCTTGGTTTCAGTTTAGGTCATGATCTTGCAGTTTGTGAGATCTGTCAATGAAGAGTCTGCTTGGGATTCTCTTTTGCTCTCCCTCTGCCTATCTTCTCCCTCTGTCAAAATAAACATTTAAGAATAAAAAAAGACTTAAAGGATTTTGGCGAGGGTAATGTCTTTGTTTCTATAAAAATTGTGACTAATATTTGTATCAGGTTTTATTTAAATTACAAACATTTGAGATGTTAGATTAGATGATTAGATAGATGATAGATATAGTTGATAGAGAAATAGACAGACATTCTGAATCTCTAGACTGACATGTTGTATGAAGAAATAAATATAGACCAACTTCAACCTAAACATACATATACAGAGAACTAAACGAATAAATATATGACTGGGGGGAGGAAAACCTAAACTTAAGGAGAGAGTTAAAGGGCAATAAATTATGAACTACGATTCTAGTTTAACTTAGCCTTGTCACGGAGGTTTGATGAGAAAAACGAAGATCAGTTATTCTTTATAACTTTTCCTGAATATTTGTTTAGAAAACATCCAAAATGCCACATGTCTCACTTGTATAATACATTGCAGTGCTAACTTATTCCAGAATTGCATTAGTGTGTTTCACCCAGCTCTTTTTATTCAAACTCTCCGTGTTCTAAAGTATTGTCTTGCATTTGCATTGGGAGAAGTGTGTGGTTAATTATGAGACATTTTCTGTTGTGGAAGATTTAAGAAACAGTTTCTTCAAGTTTCCTGAAAACAAAACAGTCCTTCGCTTATCAAGAATATGGGTGATGATAGGGCTCATGATCTCCTTCTCCAAAGACCAAACAATTAATTCTTGTTAAGATATCACATTTTTTTACCAAAATTTATTTGCCTTTTTTTCAAATACCATCTTGTTTTCCCTACAGTTCCACTTGCAGACTGTGTACAATCCTTGCCTTTTGTTCCAAATAAGCATGCGTTTTTCAAGCATTACAGTGCTTCTTAGCCTTCCTGAAACAAATTCAATAACCAACTGTGATTCTTTTGTTTCTCACATTTCTCAAATGTGCTTTAAAAATATGTATCTTCATCACAAACTACTATGCATACTCATTTTTCCATAATATAAAGGGATATGTTATTAAACTATTAAAATTCTTTTTAGAAGATATAAATAATAAAAAAGTAAGATACTTAAATTAACTTTTTCTTTTTTATTTTCTTTCTTTTTTTTCTTGTCCTTTCTGTTCATTCCTCAATAACGAAGAAGGGAGGCTTCACTCCAGTTCCACCCTAGTTTAAGGATTTCCAGGTTTATTCTCTGAACTCAAGGCTCCTTAATCTGGAATAGCAATTTGGACTAGGGATATTAATAGCCTACTATGTATCTAAACTGAAATCTGCTTGAAAAGTTTGGTTTCAGTAAAAGCAAAGCCAATATTTTAAATGAAAAAATATGAAAATTAATGCAGTTAGGAAACAGTTAAGACTTTAGAATACCAAGAATGGCTAGCCTATATTTAATGAGCATTTACCATGACCAGAGACTAGTCTAACGGTTTTGAATATATTTAATCATCAAAATAACTCTGGGCTATTATCTCCATTCTATCAATGAGGAAGCTGGAATACAGATACTTTCGAGAACTTGCCAAAAGGCACATCGTAGTACTTAAGTGACAATCTAATGCAGGCAGTTCGATTCTAAAACCCAACTAAATCATTATAATCAGGATAAAGATTCTTAAAGAGCAGTAAGTTCCATGGGTGGCAGGGAACCTGAGTGGCTCAGTTGGAATTGTCCGACTTCAGCTCAGGGTTCAGGTCATGATTTCACAGTTTTTGAGTTCAAGCTCCGCCTCAAGCTCTATGCTGACAGTGGAGAGTCTGATTGGGAATGTCTCTCTGCCCCTTCCTTACTCTATCTCTCTCAAAATAAATAAACTTAAATAAGAAACCAGTTTGTGGCATAGAACACATAACATGTGTGGCTACTTGAGTTCTTAACATTAAACACTATGGTTTTGGAAGCCAGTTCAAAGACCCTATTGGGTGAGCTTTTCATTAAGAGAAAATTTATATTGAAAAGCAGAGCTAAATCTATCCCTTTCCAATAGATCTACCATTGCTTGCTTGGTCATTTGTTTTCAGAAAGAGAGATTCATAGAGTTGGCCATCGAAGAAGACCCTTCATTGCCAGGATAGGTGCCTAAAATGTCGTTGCCAAAACTATTATTCCTCCCTTGGTAAAATGAGACAAGACATTAGACTTCATGACTATAGAGACAAGACAAAAGTCAATCGTTAAAGCTATATAGAGAGCTTATGTTCTAACTTCGACCCTGCCACTAACATTTTAATTTTTCATCAAACTAAAGGAAGAAAGAAATTAAGATTATTTGAATGCTTACAATGAACAAAAAACACCATTAAGTTTTCCATTCCATTATTTCATTCGTCTTCAGGTTAAAGCCTCTTACATGACGAGATTTTCTTAAATATAAGATGAGAAAACCGAGGCTTCGAGAGATTGGGTAATTTACCAGGGATCATATAACTAGCTAAATTTGGAAGCAACTGGATTAAATGGCATGATATTTCTACCCTACCAATACACTTCCATAAATTCAATATTTAAACTCGGGAAAATAAGTAAGGAAAAATAAAAACAAAAAAGCACCTCTAATATAAAGTTTTCCTGGGACACCTTAGTAGCTCAGTTGGTTAAGTGTCGGCCTTCGGCTCAGGTCATTATCTTGCAGTTCATGAGTTCAAGCCCCACATCTGGCTCTGAGCCTGAATGGAGCCTGCTTTGGATTCTGTGTCTCCCTCTCTCTACCCCTTGCCTGCTCACACTCTGTCTCTCACTCTCTCAAAAATAAGTATTTTTAAATAAATAAATACATAAATAAATAAATATAAAGTTTTCCCTATGTTTCTCCAGACTTCTTCAGGCTGAAGATATAAACACAAGACCATAATAATTAGAACAAGCACTCTTTCAAGGCACATAGTTGGCTCAGCCATTTACACTTTTTCCAAGTCTTGGTTTCACAGTCATGAGATTGAGCCACATGTGGAATCAGCTTTACGCGGCTCCCTGCTGGGTGTGCAGCCTGCCTAAGATTCTCTCTGCCCCTCCCTTGCTCCACTCTGTCTCTCAAAAAACAAAAACAAAAATAAACACTCTTTCTCTGAATTTGTCCCAATTTCTGTTTTGATTTCCACAGTTTATAGCTTTCAGGAATTTTGCGATCTTCATTATATTTCCTTCTCTAACATGCTTTATCTGACTTAATTAGGTATATTTTTGATCAAACAGTGTTTTTTTCAAGTTCCTTACATAAAAATAAGATAAAACGTGTGAAAAATAGTCCTTTCTTTCCATACCCTTCATCTTTCTCTAGCTAATGTATTTTTTAAACCACCCTTTTGAGCATATGATCTTGAATACGTTGCCTTCATGGTACTCAGTTCTTCATAGTCCAAAAGCAATACTGATGCCACATCTACCCCCATTACCCCACAAGGCAGATTTTGGTGAAGTCACCAATGCCCTATATATTGTGAAAAACCAAGGACATTGTTTCATTCTTGCTTATAAGCACTCAGTAGCTTCTTACACTGTTATGAGATCCTTATTGAAAAACCTTCCCTTCTTGGTTTCTGTGAAGATACACTCTTTTAATTTAAGTCTGCATTCATTTCAAGTGTTAAAACCAGGGGTGTTTGGGTGGCTCAGTTAAGAATCCTACTTTGGCTCAGGTCATGATCTCACAGTTTGTGAGTTCGAGCCCCATGTTGGGCTCTGTGCTGACAGCTCCGAACCTGGAGCCTGCTTTGGATTCTGAGTCTCCCTCTCTCTGCCCCTTCCCACCCCTCTCAAAAATAAACAATAAAAAAAAATTAAAGTCTGACATTTCTAGCTATCTACTCTCGCATTCCAAATGGCTCTTTCTTCCACTTATCAGATATTCATTATGAAAGTTCTTCAAGTGTTAGTTAGTACCTTTTCTCAATTAATTCTAGCCCTAGAGGGCCCTGAAGTTATATTACTTCTCAGGACATTACTTTAAGTCTCAGACCTACTTATTCAAATGCCTTTTGCTATCATTTTTTTGGATAATCTTAAAAATAATGCAAAGTCAGCATGCCCAAATCTGAACTGCTGTTTTCTCTCTCTCTCTCCCTATTCCCAAATTAGGCATCTTTCTGTGTCCTTTACCTAAGAATGAGGTAACACATTTCATTCTTTTATATAAGAAATAGTTAAGAAATCATTATTGCCAATTACTTCTTCTTATCCCTAATCACCTATGTAGCACTTCTTGCAGACTTGACTTCCCAAATACCTTTACACATAAAAAACTAAAAACTCAATGTTAAAATGTTCACTGAAACAATGGTTTTGCTCAATATCTCTCAGACACTTTTATATTTAAATTCTGCCTGTAGTGTCTGACTCCATGGGTGGAGAGAAATTATTGTTTCTGTGTCTGTGGATTTGTGTCTTAAGCTTTAAAAGGCAGTGCGTGGGGAGGGGGGGTTAGGGTGATGTCATAAAAACAACCCAGTAAAAACACATTGTTCAGAACTAGTACCCTATACTTTTTTACTCTGTGTTTTGACTCAAATTAGGGTACTTCAAACATGGATATAACAGATACTTCCTAATATATTAGTTTAAAGTAGAATATTTAAGGTGTTGATAAATAGAAAAACAGCTCTATACCGTCTTCTCATATTCCTTTTCTCTGGTTCAAAAATATGGAGGAAATTCTTGGGCTGTAGGAAAATTCTGTGATTATCTACTTTTCACATGACTGCTTTAACATTGTCTACACAAGTTCCCAGGCCATCCCAAGGCGTCCATCATTCTACTGCCAAAGTGGACACAACATTCTTAGTGCCAGGCTACCTGCCCCCAAGTGGTCTGTGTCAACATTCCTTCAAATATCACTGTGACACTTAAACCCCTGTTCCTCACAAACTAAGGCTAAGTCTTTCTCCAATGCCCAGGACTCTTTATTTGGAGGTCAGACTCTGTGCAAGGTAGAAGAGGTGGAGAGAGGAAAACAGCTTACAGAAACTTTCTGGCCTTGTTCCATTCCTTGTGGTTTTTCATTTCCCCAGGTCAAAGAACTCTCTCGGCAAATAAAGACACTTGGCAAAGCACAGTTTGCTAAAGCTTTGCTGCATCTCTTTTTTTCCCATTTCCTTATCATTTTCCAAAATAACTGGTTCTCATCGGGAAGTATTCTAAAGCTCGCTTAGTCCATCTTTACGCACTTTACAAAGGTTCTAGAAGCCAATTTGAAAAATCCGCTAAATATTGCTAAGTAAAGAATATACATTGTAGCTTTGATTGATGATGATTTAATTGATGATTAAGTCTAAGGACAGAATTTCTCTACTTAGCCTGTGGTCAAAAAATATTTTATTGTTCCCTTTCACATAAAAGTAAATTCAAAACCCGAGTGGACATCTAAAAACTTTCTAAATCTGACTTCAGCCAACTTGGAGACAGGAAGCTTTCACGTTCTAAGGTACAATGTGGAATATTTGATGAATTCAAGGTGTAAACGAAGGGATCAGAAAGGAGACATTGTCATCAGAAAGTTAATTGACAGAAACAATGTCTAGGAAAAGCAGATCATGGTCAAGTGACAATTCTTGTAAGTGAAGAAGGGTACAGACCTATCCCCATGTTTCCAGGGAATTAAGACTTAGTGTCTCTTAGATGGCACTGTTCTCTTTGAGAATAAAAATTTGCAACTCATCAATTATTTTATTAAGATATCTTGTCAAGTCTTTTAATTTTTGAATAATTCAATACACGTGCTTAAGTTGCTAAACAACTAACGTTGCTCTCTGCCCCAACCGAAACCCAGCACAAGTAAACTCATATTCTCTGATATGTCTAAATCACAGCATCCAGGTGGACTGCCGCACTTCTAACTTTTCCAGAGAAGCTGACCTGAGGCCAGAGAAGAGCAAACCTGTGCTCCTGGTTCGTGCTCCTTTACAGACGTAGCCACAGGAGTGTAAAATTGTATTTCCTTTGTCTTAAAAAGTAAAGCACTTAACTCTGCAATGTATCCATGTAAACATTTTAAATAGGTATTTCTGCAAAATCATTGACATACAGGTCATTTTATCTGGTGGGCTTCTTTCCTCCCTAGGTAGCATGAGGTAAACGCATTGTAAAAAGCACTTAATGTTTTTCTTCTCCTTGGTGAAATCTTGCTTGTATTACAGTTTTAAAAGTTGAGCATATTGGGTTTAACATCTAGTTCAGCTCTCTTTTCTCTTGATGGACAGGTCAGTTCCGAGGTTTGCGATTGCCTGAGGCAAAAATACATGAAGTACATACAAATCACTGCTTTCTTCTAATTAGAGATATATTTGTCAGGCAAAGGACGAGAGAAACGATTTTATGTTTCTGACCTCATTCTCTTGCTGAATAATTGGAGCTAATTCTCATTGATATTTGAAAATCTATTTAATCTTTACAACTAAATCAAACTACTGTCATATCTCAAATCTTTTCTTCTGTTTGTAAAAAGTAGTTTCACAATTATCTGGAGAAAAGAAAATGGAGACAGCTGACCTAGATAGTGTGGGTGTTTCTTTACACTGCCAAAATTAGCCGAGTCCCATGCTCAACCTGCAATTCATTCTGACTGCATAGGTCAGCCTCTTGGCTCCATTACCTGAGTCCAGTGCAAAACGGGTACTTCGTTCTGGCTAAATGACTACCTTTACAGCACGTCTCAGGGCAGAGTTCACACTCACCTTCACTGAAGCAAAATATTTCACCATCACTGTTAACAGTGCCATTCAGTATATGTATCAAGCACACTCCAATATGTCCTGGCAGCAGTTCAGACCATTCGATTTGCAAAGATATGACGGCCCGCTTGAGGCCCACCAAATCACTCTTGACTGCAATAATCACATCTAGCCTTGGCACTGAGTCCCAGATTATTCCCCCCAAATGTACAAATAAAACAGTTGGGGGGAAATGCTTCTTGGCAACAGTTTGAACTTAAATGGTGAAAACAGCTGGCTTAGCAGATGTTCTTGATATGATATAACACCTGAGTTCTTGAGGGTAGAATTTTGACTAAATTCATACCTCTTGATGCCCTAAAACCTGTTTCAACAGAATTTTGCAAGCCAAATTGGGAAATACAGAGTGAAACCAAGAACACTGATGGCATTAAGGAGATAATGCTCCCTTCTACACTTTTAGTAGCCGTATATCTCCAAATTTTGACATCTTTCTGCATAATCACCTAGGAATCAAATCCAGAGGGACAATTGGTTCTCTCTTACAATCTTGTTAATGTAGAAATGGTTTATATAAAATTAGTCCTATACAACTAAATGAACATATAATTTAACACCGTGATAATGTCTGCATCTTCTTCCAGTAACTTTTTAAACTGCAGTATCTGTCGGTTAAGAAAGTAATTTTTGCCCTAGAAAATCAAACTATTCAACAAGTACTGATTGAGTCTAAGGTTTGCATATGCAAATGTGTAAATGCATTGGTAATTTGTATGCTGTTCATATATTTGGTAAATGATATTCAGAGACATTTAAATTCTGAATTAAAATGTTTCAGAATTTCTGGGATCAATTATTGGGGTAAATTTGACTAACTTGGCTTCGCTGCAAAACTGGCTACTCTCTGGAGCCAGCCATTGTTTTAAAGTCTCATCATAACAAAGAGATATGAGAAAAGCATGGAGATATTACATGAACTTTCGATAATATATCAGGAATGTGTACAAGCGTAAGTATTTACAAGGAACCCACACTTGAATAAACAATGTATGAATCTAGTTACATATATTTAAGGAGTTTTTTGGTGCATCTAAGTTTATTAATATATTTCTTTTTAGACTATATAATCAGAAGGTGATAACACACACACACACACACACACACACACACTATTACCAGATTTTCTTTTTTAAAATTTTTAATGTTTATTTATTTTTGAGAGAGAGAGAGAGGTGCAGAGAGGGAGAGGCAGACACAAAATCTGAAACAGGCTCCAGACTCTGAGCTGTCAGCACAGAGCTTGACATGGGGCTCAAACTCACAAAGTGTGAGATCATGACCTGAGCTGAAGTCAAAGGCTTAACCAACTGTGCCACTCTGGCACCCCAACCATATTTTGTATAATAAAACTTAATTAAGTCTTTATACTTTCTTAATAGTGTCAAACAGAAAAGTAATAATTCCTAGGTGATAAATGTTTATTTTTTAAACAAAATTGTTAGATAAGTAACAATCCTCAAATAAGAAAATACAAGTTACAAGCTTTCAATGAACTTCAAGAGCAGCATAAGACATGGTTTGAAATGAATCCTAGGGAATTGGCAGGCCTCTGTCTAACGGTAGTTTAAAGCTGCACTTGTCAGGCTCAATATTCAAATGAGCAAATTACTGGGCTTAACCTTTGTACATTACGAAAAAGGGAAAACAGCTATTAGAGTAATATATTCTTTCATCCAAAACCTTGAATTGTCATGTTCCATACGGGATTAACCTCCTTCATTCCAATTTCAATCTCGAAAAGATCTAAAATAATTAATTTCAGTTACTAAACTCCTTCTATGTACCTGAGATTTTACTATGCATTCAACATTCACTCTTACATTTAATTTCCACCATCTTATATAAGTCAGGCTTTATTATTATTTCCGACATTACCTAGGATACTTCTAGTTGTATCACACAACTCCAACTGCCTTAACTAATTTTAAAACATAGTATATCACACTTGAAGTTTCCAGAAAAAGGACAGGCTTTAGGTTGTTTGATTCAGTACTTCACCAATGTTCTTAATGGTCTATGTTCTTTCTATTTTTCCTTCATAATATAGGTTTTATCCCAAGTCTTGCCCTTCTTATGATTGCAGAATGATTGAAAGAGGCAGCTGGGTTCACATGTTCCTTGATCACATCCAGCCAGAAAAAGACTGGCTTTTCTTTCTCAAAAGCTTTGAGCAGAAGATTTGAAAAGGGCCTCATGCTGTATTGGATTAAATTAGTTTAAATCTTCTCTAAAGCAAGGAGCATGCAAGCTATTATGATTGGCTGAGAAAAAGTATACCGAATGGTAAAAATATTGAGCAGTACAAAATAATGCCATTTCCATTGTCCATTATGAAACAAAGAAACTGAGAATGAGAAGCTAACAAATTTTCCTAAAGTCCTACAGTAATTAAATGATGACTCCTGAATCAGGAGCCATATCTATTCCAAGCATTCTACTTCATTCTGTATTTTCCTTGAATAGCTACACTGGTGGACAGAGGTAAGGAGGAATGAGCATATAATTAAGTATTTTTTCACAAAGTGACTTCCACTGGTAGGCAATTCCATGTAGTATAAATAAGCATACTTGATTTTTAAAAAAGATCTATTTTAGTGACAAGATAGTATAAATCTATTTCTCTGTTTCTCCCCACTAAGTGACAACATACAACCGCAGATAATTTGAGGATTATGAAAAGTAAGAAGAGAAAGTTAAATTGACTAAGTAATTTAAGACTTGAGAAACAAATTTGGGTATTTTTTTGGGAACCACTGGATTTTTTTTCTGATACCATCATATATAGCCAATACCATCAAACAGAAGATGACTCAGATATTGAAATTATCTGACAAAGAATTTTAAAACTGCTATCAGGAAGTGTGTCAGTGAAATGAGTGGAACAGACAGAAACAAATAATAAAATGATGAAATAATCCTGAGTTATTAATAATTGCTTTAAATAAAGATTTTAAATATGCCAATTAAAAATATCTACAGAGTAGATTTTTTTTTAAAAAATAACCCAACTATATACTGTCTTTATGAAATGCATATCAAATATGAAGATATAGCATAGGGAGATTAAAAGTACAAAAATAAGAAGAGACATATCATACAAACATTAATTTTTCTATAAAGGCAGAAGTAAGAAAAAGGGAGAAGTAATAATAAATACCAGATAAACGTACTGCAGTTCAAAGGAAATGAGCAAAAGTAAAGGAGAAAATTAAATAACAAAATTTCAATATTCCAAGAACATCTAGTGATCCTAAATGTTTATACATTAAAAAAAAAAATTTGAAGTGAGAGGCGCTGGGTGACTTAGTCAGTTAAGCAACTGACTTAGGCTCAGGTCATGATCTCACAGGTCACAAGTCCGAGCCCAACATGGGGCTCTGTGCTGAAAGCTTAGAGCCTGGAGACTTCTTCGGATTTGGTGCCCCCCCTTTTCCCCAACCCCCCTGCTCTCTCTCTGTCTTTCTCTCTCTCAAAAATAAATAAACATTAAAAAATAAAAATTTAAAAAATGTGAAGTGAAAACTGGTAGAACTTCAAGAAGAAATAGAGAAATCCACAATTATATTGGTGATGTCAATTATTTTCTATCTTCAACTGAAAATATAGAAAATATGCTAGGATACAAAGGAACTCAACAGCAGCATCAACCAATGCAATCTAACACACATTTAAGGACATTCCACCAAACAACAGCAGAGTGAACATTCTTCTCAAGCTCACATCAAACATTCACAAAGATAAATCACATTCTGGGCTACAAAATGCACCTTAACAAATTTTTTAAAATTTCAGTCATACAGAATATATTTGTAAAAAGTAGAAAACAACAAATCAGATTTTAAGAAATAATAATAAAACAGGAACAGCTGAATGTCTAATAAGACCAATAATCACTCACTAGACTAAAAGGAAAAGGAGACAAATTATCTATGTAAGGAATGGGATGGGTGTTGCGATCACAGATTAAGCATATACTAAGAGGATACAGGGATATTATGAATAATTTTAGGGGATAGTGAAATAGATATGGACTTGAAATGGATGCAGCCTTGAAAAGTACCAATGGAATAGCTCTGTATCTATCAAATGAATTAAGTTTGTAGTTAATATTTCCACAAAGAAAATTCCAGCCCCAAATCACAATTATGGAATTCCACCAAGCATTTCCAGGAAACTGTTGAAGATATAATACTACTCAACTCATTATATGGTACCAGCATTGCTCTAGTACCACCACTAGACAAAGACATTACAAGACAAGAAAACTATGTTATACCTCTGAACATAAATGCAAAAGTTCTTAACCAAACTTTACCTACTCAAGTGCAACTAAATTCAAAAATAAATAAATAAATAAATAAATAAATAAATGAAAGCACATCAAGACCAATTAGTTTACTTCAGGAATGCAAGGCTAGATTATTATTTTAAAAATCAACAAATTGATTTAATTTGCCATATAAACAGACTAAAAAAGAAACAAAAACCTTGCCATCTCAATAGATTAATAAAAATCAACAATATTTTACATCCATCCTGTCTAAAAAGTTCTTGAGACATGAAAAAAGAAGAAAAGTTCCTCCACCTGAAAAAGGACATTAAGACTACAGCTATCATCATGTGTAATGAGAAGGATTCAATGTTTTCCTCCTAAAGGGATAAAGATGTCCATTTTCAGCACTTATAGTCAGCAATGTACTGGCCATTCAAGACAGTCCAATTGAGCAAGAAACTTAAAAGGAGGGACTAAACTCTTCTTATTTATAGAATTCATTATCTATTCAACTAAATCTTCAAAAAAGCCCATAGGACTAATAATTGAATTTAATGAGGCTGAAGGACGCAAGACCAATACACAAAATCAATTGCATTTTTAGATACCGGCAAGAGTTGATCAGAAGTTGAAATAAATAAAATAATATCATTTAAATATGAAATTGTAGCAAAATTGTGCAAGACCTATACTCTGAAAACTACACAATATTTCTGAGAAAATTAAAAATCCTAAGTAAAGGGACAGATAAAGGTGTCCATTGTTCAAATTATTGCTTTTAATCCTCCCTCAAATTTGTCTTTAGATAGATGAATTCAGTGCAATTCCAGTCAAAATTTAAGCAGGCATTTTGGTAGTGCTTTACAAGCCAACTCAAAAATTTATGTGGAATAAAAAGAACGTAGACTAGATAAAACTGCTTTAGAAAGAACAGCACTGGAAGATATATTCAACTTAAATTCAAGACTTATTACAAAGCTACAGCAATCTGAATACTGGAATTGGCATAAGGTAAAGAAAGCAATGAAACAGAATAGAAAGGTAAAAAATAGACCCATTCCATTTTGAACAAATGATTGACAAAAGTACAAAAACATATCCTGAATTTAAAAAACACAGTTTTTCAACAAATAATGTTAGAACAATTAAATATCCATATGCAAAAAAAATGTTGATATATATACACACACATGCAAAAATTAAATAGTTGGCCTTAGATCTAAATATAAAAAGAAGCATAAAACTGCAGGAAGAAAACAGATTAGAAAAAATTTTTTCTACCACATTATTCAGCACCAAAATCAAATATGATCCATAAGAGAAATATTTTAAAAGATGCACTTTAACAAAATTAAGAACTTATGCTTTTTGAGAACAGCTATTAAGAGAATGAAAACACAAGCCACACGCTAGAGGTAGATATTTGCAAATTAAAATCTGATAAAGGAATTGTATTCTGAATATATATAAAGAATTTTTAGAACTCAATAAGAAAATATACAGCACAAAAGTAAAAAATTTTCAAAATATTTAAATAAATCCTTCTTTCCCACTCGGAGTTCCATTTAACAATTCTTGCAGGGCTGATTTAGTGGTTATGAATCCTTTAGTTTTATTTGTATGGGAAACTCCTTATCTCTCCGTATATTCTGAATGACAACCTTGCTGGATAGAGTATTGTTGGCTGCAGATTTTTCCTATGTAGCATGGAGTATATCATGCCACTAGCTTCTGGCTTGCCAGGTTTCTGTGAAGAAATCTGCTGCTAACCTTACTTGTCCTCCCTTGTACGTTAGAGATTTCTTTTGTCTTGTTGCTTTTAAGACTTTTTATTTATCTCTGTATTTTACAAATTTAACTTTGATATGTTTTGATATTAGCCTGCTTTTGTTGGTTTTGATGGGAGTTCTCTATGCCTCCTGGATTTGGGCGTCCATTTCCTTCTCCAGATGAGGGGAGATTTCAGCTATAATTTCCTCAAATTAACTTTCTTTCCCTTATTCCTCTCTGTTTCTCATAGTATTTCTATGATAAGAATCATTTTATAATTCATGTAGTCATTCAGTTTCTTGTCTACATTCATGATCTCATATTTGTCTTTCCCTGTAACTTTTAGCTTCATTACTTTCTGTAATCTTATCTTTTTCTGCATAATTTTTTCTTCTATATCACATATTCATTCCTCTGATTCTTACATGCTTGTGCTCATTACATCAAGTTGGTTTCAAATCTCAGTTATTGCACTTTTTCTTTTAACCTGACTAGTTTTTAGGCCCTTTATTATGGCTTTCTAATATCTACTATGCTTTTCTTAGGTCCAACAAATAATCTTGTGATCATTGCATTAAATTCTGGATCAGGCATATTATTTACATCTGTTTTGTTTAAATCCCTGGCACTGACCTTCTCTTGTTCTTTCTACTGGGATGAATTCCTCCACCTTGGTGTTTGGTCTAGGTCTCTGTCACTAGTCATTAGGGAAATGCAAGTTAAAACCACAATAAAACATTACAACAGATCTATTAAAATATCTACCATTATAAAGATTAGATAGGGGTGCCTGAATGGCTCAGTACATTAAGATCCTACCAGCTCAGGTCATGATCTCACAGTTTGTGGGTTCAAGCCCCACTTCAGGCTCTGTGCTGACAGCTCAAAGCCTGAAACCTGAATCGGATTCTGTGTCTCTCTGCCTCTCCCTCACTTTCACTATGTCTCTCTGCCTCTGTCTCTCTTCCTGTCTCTCTCTCTCTCAAAAATAAATAAACATAAAAAATTTTATAAAAATATTGAATTTATCAACTCATGGCAAAGATATAGAGCAAATGAAGCTCTCATACATTACTGATGGGAATGTAAAATACGACAATCGCTTTGGAAAACAGTTTTTTTTAAGACAAACATAAAACTATCATGTAATACAGATATACTTTTAGATATTTATCCAAGAAAGTAGAAATATATGTTCTTACAAAGACTTGGCATGAATTTTCATAGTAGCTTCATATGTAATAATAAAACACTGGGTAAAATTGTAATGTCCTTCAACAGGTTAATGGATTAAAATGTGATAAACTCATGCTCAGAAATATAAAGGAAAGTATTGTTGATCCACTGATAAACACAAACAAAACTGAAAATAATTCTTGGTGAAAAAATCTAGACAAGTAGATTATGATCACCATTATGTATACATCTAAACCATGCAAACAAACACATAGTGACAGAAAGCAGATTAGTGATTGCTAAAGGGGCAGGTGGCATTCTAACTGAGAGAAGCTGGGGAAAATTCTGTAAAGGAATAATAAATAATCTTTAGGAGGTGATAGATCGATCATTACCTTGATTGTGACATTGAGTTTATAGGTGCATATATATGAAAACTTATAAAATGTTACACTTTAAAGATAGGTAGTTAATTATCTGCCAATCACATACCAATATAATCTTAAGAAAAAATAAACTGCGAGGTAAAACTTTAAGAATGCATAGATAAATTTAAGGCCATTCTGATCAGTACAATCTGATCTGTAATGAATGGTACAAGTCTTTCAACACAGAACTAAAAATTACTGTCGATGGATCAACAATACTATGTTAAAATAGAAGTGTCACGGAATGCGAGAGAGATTCAGGTATGGCAGAGAACTGTGCTAAGTCTCAGCAAGCACAGCTGAGGCCCTGGAGGCTATTAATGCTAGGGTGTCAGGCTCTGGTGAAAGCTTGAATTAGTTTCACATCAGCATTGTCATTATCCAGCTTGGAAGAACCCATACTCAATTCTCAACAACCCATTTTTCACTCCTATCCAATTATTAAGTCTCTTAGAGAAAGGATTTATTTTTATTACACCTGAGTATAAAGGGTTTTTTTCTAACTTATGTTCTTTAATTAACGTACTCACTATTTTTGAAAACAAATATTTTATTTTAATTGATAACTATTAATGTCTACTCCCATAAAATTTGGACTTTTATATTACAAATTTCTTTTTAAAAATAGATTTTTTAACCGATATTACTATAGGCACTTATGCTGAGAAAGAACTTCACAAATGAGAAATGACATAACAATGTTTGGAAAAGTTATAGACTGGCCAAACACTTTTAAAATAAGGCCTTTAACCCCATTAAAAATTGACTCATTGAAAGACAGCTGCTTTGAGAATATATAAGCACCTTTGGATGATAGAACTTCTGTCTTAAACACTTCCCTTCCATCTGTATATAATAGAGATGTATTGATTGCTCCTTACCATCTATATCTTTGATGACCTCTTTGCAACCAACAGAATGGTACTGTGTCACTTTCAACACTATTCATGCCAACATCATAAAATCAGCTCGCAAAATGTGCATGGCTCCTGGGAAAGAAGATAACTTCATTGGAAAAGACAAGGGCAACTCGGAGACACGACTTCAATATTTTGAAATGTCTGTTACAAAGAAAGAGCAACAAATATCCTAAAGAAAAATACTTTTTTTATACCATATCTAATATCACCAATATGTTTGGGAATTATAATTATTTATTTTAATTTCTCTTTGTTGCCCTGGATTCTGAGAAGTTTTTCTTAGAATTGAAATATAAACGAGGTCATAGGTATGTGAGAAGAAAAAATAAGAAAAATAAAAACAAGAGGTGAAGATTAAAAGACAACTTAAGTGGGGGAAATTAGAGAACATAACTGACTTATATGAGATCAGCACCCTGGGCTTGGAACTCTAAGACTCCCTTAACCATTTTGACTTTAAAGCTTCTCACATATGAAACAGGAAATGTGTGCATATAATACAATATGCTCTTATGCAGTGCAAAATAAATGCAAAATACATAAGTACAAGTATAAGGTATTGTTGCCTGACAAAAATTGAGAATTTATAATCTTATATGACAATCTTCTTGATATGGGACAATGCAACTGTTTTTGTAAGTCTCTAATAGTAATGAAAAGTTCAATTATTATCTTTCTACTCAAAGAATAACATATGACAAACTCCTATTTTTATGAAATTAAGTGAAAAGATGTAGTAACACCAGAATTTCTATATAGTAGACACTTAGTGAAGGAATTGTGGGAATATAGTTGGGAGGCAGATGACTTGTCTTGATCCAAAGTCTGCTAGCAAGTACATGAAATTTAATTAAGCCTCATGTTTATTTTGAGAAGATGTGGGTGTGGAATGGCAGCTTTAGGTGATTGGGGAAGCAGATGCTGATGAAGACTGTGATCATTTGCCAGTTGAACTCTCTCAGTCTCCCTATACCCCACCACCACCACCACCACCACCACACATACCACAGAAAATACTCTTTGGCAAGACCAATGATCAAAGGTCCAATCCCCACATGAGACATAGATATTGAGACCATGATGTCCAAGACTTCAGGATATTTTTTGTTCTTGAACAGCAGTATATCTTTCAAAGATCCAAGCTATTATTTCTCTATTCTTCACTCTTTCAACAATATAATTTTATTTTGACTTTGGTAAAGATGGAAAAATCAGATTAATGATAAGTATCGCTCTAGATCCTGCACCAATTCATCATGAGGCGTTCCTTCTGTCAGTCAAATACAATTAGAATTATTACTCACAGTCAGTTTTTGTAGAGACTTCAATTATTCCATAGATTATCCCCTAAAAAAATGCTCATCATTTTAGTGGTAGAGTTCCTTATGTGATTCAATCAATGGAACAAATCATTAGTAGTGATTATGATAACCCACAATTTAGAACACAAAGTTGAGCCACAACTTTCTAAAAATTCTGAGAAAATAGAATGTGATACAATACAACTCTAAGACATCTAAGTATGTCATTTTCCATGTCAGCTAGCTACAGAAAGTGGGGGGGGGGTGAGGGGAAAAACATGGTGCACACCATTTTGAAGTAAATTATATAGTCTTCTGATGACATCAACTATATCTGTATTTTTAGGTTTTGATATGATAATGATAAATAGTTTGTTATTCCATGAGTCTATGCTAGTCAATGCTTGGAAACAATCATGTAAATTATATTTTTACAGGGACCAAAATAGACTCTTTAAGTCTGTGTATCTAGAAAAAGACTTTGAATGCTGTTTTCTAAAAGACACCTAATAGGGCAGAATACCCCAAACACTGATATCCCTTCCCTGTCTAAGCATGAGTCCAGGATACAGGTGACCTCTGGGGACTATTGAGATTAGCGAATGTATGACACACTGATTACTCCCACGGGATTCCAGCCAGTACTTAAAACAATTATTTTCTTTAAAAAACACCAAACTCCAACTTTGGAAAACCTAGAACTCAATTTTTCCTAAATGGCTGACTAGATATAAGTAGACAGTAACTGTCCAAAACTGATGTCCATTCTTTTCTATTTTTTAAAAGTTTTTATATTGTTTGGAGAAGTCAACATGACAGAGAATTAGGGGAGTCCGATGTTCCCTCATCCCTCAAACACAGCAGTATTGAGGCCAGAAGACTTGGAGATCCAGGAATCCGGGCTACAGACTGACAGAAAGATCTCCAGGGGCCCACGGGGACAACCTGGTGGGCCATGGGTGTGTGACTGAGAATTGAACAAGACAAAATGTGTGGAACAAGCATGAAGGGGAGGGATTCCCTCCTACAGAGAGACAAAAGGAAGAGAAAGAGAGGCTTTGGAAATGTAGGATTGTATTTAGACAAGAGAAAAACCTCTCTGGACCACGGACCAGGGAGTGAAAAAAATGGAGAGAGAGCCAATTACTAACTTGCAAACAGCCTTAGGAGTAATGATCCAGGGTTATGGAACTTCCTTGGACTGGGGCCTGCTGCCTTGTGCTTATGCCTGGGAGGGAGGGAGAACCAGCCCCCAGGCTTGATAGCTAGCTCAGAGGCACATTGGGAGACCAGTCAAATCCCTTGAGGGCTGCAGTCAAATCCCTTGAGTATAGCCACGCCAAGGACAAAAGATCTTGCAGGCATCTGCCAGCCAGAGGCCTTTCATCAGCTGGGCAGTGGCATTATCACAGAGCCGGGGCACAGAGCGAGATCTTTTAAGACATCAGGATTTGAATCCCAGCCAAACAGTTTTGCATTTTCTGATTTGATTATTGGTCAATTCTTATTTTACATATATATGTATGTGTATGTATATAAGTATGTATATGTGTGTATGTGTATATATATATATACATATATATATATATACACACACATACACATGTATATGTATTTGTGTTTCTTTCTTTTCTTCCTTTTATTTCTTCCCTTCTCTATTCTGGTTGCTAGTTTGTTTAAGGAGACTTAATCTCTCTCTGGGTTAAGCTGTATAGTTTCTCTGATTCTCTGCCTGGTTATTTTTTTCTTTTTCCCTACGTTCATCATTTCTCTCTTTGTATGGGAGAAGGCTTCTTCCAACACCAAACCCCCTTTTAAATCTTTTCCAGGGTTCCTTGGATGAGCAAATCAAAGCACACCTGGTGGAAGGTCCAAACCACCACTATGAGTAGAGAAATAAGCAACCAGAATCACAACAGAGAGCACACAATATACTCCAAAAACACCTTCTGAAGAGCCAGTTCTAGACAGTGCATAGGCTATTTAATAGGTATAAGTATTTAATATAGTAGCACTCAGAGGGGTAGGACACATAAGAAGCTATTAAAATATGTTAAGGACAGAAAACTAGCCAAAACGATAAAACAGAAAATTTTTTTTTCTTTCCTCAAAAGAAATTCCAGGAAGAAATGAGAATCAGAGAATTGCTCAAAACAGATATAAATAATATATCTAAACAAGAATTTAGAATAATAGTCATAAGATTAATAGCTGGGTGTAAAAAAAGCAGAAAAGACAGCAGAGAATGTATTGTTTCAGAGACCAAGGACATAAGAAATAGCCACAACAAATTAAAAAATGCTCTAAATGAGATGCAAAATAAACTAGACACAGTGACAGCAAGGATGGAAGAAGCAAAAAGGAGAATAAGTGAAACAGAAGATAACATTATGGAAATGATGAAGCTGAGAAAATGAGAGATACCAAAATACTAGACAATGAGGAGAGAATTTGAGAAATAAGTGATTCAGTGAAACTTAATAATATCCATAGCATAAAGGTTACAGAAGAGGAAGAGACAGAGAAAGGGGCAGGTTTACTTGAACAAATTATGGCTTAGAACTTCCCTAATCTGGGGAAATAAGCAGACATCCAAATCTATGAGGCACAGAGAACTCCCAACAGCTCTTCACTATGGTATATCATAGTGAAACTGGCAAAATATAAAGATGAAGAGAGAATCCTGAAAGCAGCTAGGGACAAACATATAAGGGTAGTAGCAGACCTGTCCACTGAAACTTGGCAGTCCAGAAGGGAATGGGAAGAAATATTCAATGTGCTAAATAGGAAAAACATGCAGCCAAGAATCCTTTACCCAGCAAGACTGTCATTCAAAATAGAAGGAGAGAAAAAAGCTTTCAGAGACAACCAAAAACTGAGGGAGTCATGACAACCAAACCAGCTCTACAGGAGATCCTATGGGAGATTCTGTGAGTGGAATGCTACAAAGACTACAAAGGACCAAAGACCTCACTACAAGCATGAAACATGCAGATAGCACAATGACACTAAATCCATATCCTTCTATAATCATTCTGAATATAAATGGACTAAATGCCCCAATCAAAAACATAGGTATCAGAATAGATTAAAAAAACAAACAAAAACAAAACAAAACAATAACAAAAACAAGATCCATCTATATGCTGTCTATAAGAGACTCATTTTTGACCTGAGGATCCCTGCAGATTGAAACTGAGTGGTTGGAGCACCATCTATTATGCTACTGGAAGTCAAAAGAAAGCTAGAGTAGCCATATTTATATCAGACAAACTAGACTTTAAACTAGACTGTAACAAGAGATGAAGAAGGGCATTATATCATACTTAAAGGATCTATCCCTCAAATAGTGCTAACAATTATAAACATTTATGCCCCCAATGTGATAGCCCTAAATACATAAATCAATTAATCTCAAACATAAGCATTCTTATTGATAGTAATACAGTAACTTTAGGTGACTTTAGAACTCTACTTACAGCAATGGACAGATCACCTAGGCAGAAAATCAATAAAGAAACAATGGCCTTGAATGATATACTGGACCAGATGGAACTGATACATATATTCAGAATTTTTTATCCCAAAGCAGCAGAATACACATTCTTCTCAAGTGTATACTAAACATTCCAAACTAGATAGCATACCAGGTCACAAAATAACCCTCAATAAATATAAAAAATTGAGATCTTACCATGCATATTTTTAGATCACAATGCTATGAAACTTGAAATTAACCACAAGAAAAAATTTGGAAACCCTACAAATGCATGGAGGTTAAAGAATATCCTACTAAAGAATGAATAGGTCAACCAGTTAATTAGAGAAGAAATTAAAAAAAAATATGGAAGCAAATGAAATTGAAAATACAACAGTTCAAACTTTTTGGGATGCAGCAAAGGCATTCCTAAGAGGAAAATACATTGTAATCCAGGCATTTTCTCAAGAAACAAGAAAAATCCCAAATACAAAATCTAACCTCACATCTAAAAAAGCTAGAAACAGAGAAACAAAGAGACTCAAAGCCAGCAGAAGAATAGAAATAATAAAGATTAAGAGCAGAAATAAACAATATAGAATCCCCCCCAAAAGCAGATCAATGAATCCAAGGTTGGTTTTTGAAAGAATAAAGAAAATTGATAAACCCCTATCCAGATTTACCAAAAAGAAAAGAGAGAGAACCCAAATAAATAGAATCACAAAGGAAAAAGGAGAGATCACTACCAAACCATGGAAATTCAAGCAATTATGAGAAAATATTAAGAAAAATTATATGTCAACAAACTAGACAACCTGGAAGAAATGGACATATTTCTAGACATCCATACACTATCAAAACTGAAATGGGAAGAAATAGAAATTTTGAACTGACCCATAGCCAGTGAAGAAACTGAATCAGTTATCAAAAATCTCCCAACAAATAAGAGTCCTGGGCCAAATGGCTTCCCAGGGGAATTCTATCAGACATTTAAAGCAGAGTTAATAGGGGTGCCTGGGTGGCTCAGTCGGCCAACTTTGGCTCAGGTCAAGATATTGCAGTTTGTGAGTTTGAGCCCCACGTTGGGCTCTGTGCTGACAGCTCAGAGCCTGGAGCCTGCTTCAAATTCTGTGTTTCCCTTTCTCTCTGCCATTCCCCTGCTCATGCTCTGTCTCTCTCAAAATTAATAAATGTTTAAAAATTTTTAAATAAATATATAAATAAATAAATAAAGCAGAGTTAACAGCTATTTTTCTCAAACTGTTCCAAAAAACAGAAACTAAAGGAAGCTTCAGGACTCATTCTATGAACACAGCATTACCTTGAGTCCCAAACCAGACAGACACCCCACTACAAAGGAGAATTACAGGGCAATATCCCTGATGAACATGAGTGCAAAAATTCTCAACAAGATACTAGCAAACTGAATTCAACAGTATATTAAAAGAATTACGCACCATGGTATAGTGGGATTTAGTCCTGGGCTGTAGGGCTTATTCAATATCCACAAATCAATTAATGTGACACATCACATTAATAGAAAAAAAGAACCAAATAGTCCTGTCAATAGATGCAGAAAAGCATTTGACAAAATGCAGCATCCTTTCTTAATTAAAGCTTTCACAAAAGTTGGTTTAAATGGAACATATCTTAAAAGTCATATATGAGGGGTGCCTGCATGGCTCAGTCGGTTAAGCTTCTGGCGTCCGGCTTCAGCTCAGGTCATGATCTCACAGTTCGTGGGTTCAAGCCTGCTTCAGATTCTGTGTCTCCCTCTCTATGACCCTCCCCTGCTTGTGCTGTCTCTCTCTCTCTCTCTAAAAATAAATTTTAAAAAATTAAAAAATTAAAAATTAAAAAAAATTTAAAAAGTCATATATGAAAGGCCCACAGCTACTGTCATCCTCAATGGGGAAAACTGAGAGCTTTCCCCCTGAGATCAGGGACATGACAGGGATGTCCACTCTCACCACTGTTGTTTATAATAGTGTTGGAAGTCCTAGTCTCAGTAATCAGACAACAAAATGAAATAAAGGGCATCCAGATTGGGAAAGAAGAAGTCAAACTTTCACTTTTCTCAGATAACATGATACTCTACATGAAAAACCCAAAAGCTCCACCAAAAATCTGATAGAACTAACACATGAATTCAGCAAAATCACAGGATAAAAAAAATCACTGTACAGAAATCGGTTGTAATTTGATACACCAATAATAAAGCAACAGAAAGAGAAATCAAGAGATCTATCCCATTTACAATTGCAGCAAGAACTATAAAATCTAGAAATAAACCTAACCAAAGGTGTAGACAATATAGAAAAGTTATGAAAGAAATTTAAGACACAAAGAAATGGGAAAACATTTCATGATCATGGATTGATAGAACAAATATTGTTAAAATGTCAATACTACCCAAAGCAATCTACACATTCAATGCAATTCCAATGAAAATTGTACCAGTATTCTTCTCAGAGTTAAAAAAAACAAGCCTAAAATTTGGATGGAACCAGAAAAGACCCCGAATAGCCAAGTAATGTTGAAAAGTAAAACCAAAGCAGGAGGCATCACATCCCAGACTTTAGCCTCTACTACAAAGCTGTCATCATCAAGACAGTATGGTATTGGCACAAAAATAGCACATAGACCAATTGAAAAGAATAGAAAACCCAAAGTTAGACCCTCAAATGGATGGCCAACTGATCTTTGACAAATCAGGAAAGACTATCCAATGGAAAGAAAGACCATCTGTTTAGCAAGAGAACTGGACAGCAACACACAGAATAATGAAACTGGACCACTCTCTTTCACCACACACAAAAATAAAGTAAAAATGGATGAAAGACCTAAATGTGAGACAGGAAACCATCAAAACCCCAGAGAAGAAAACAGGCAACAACCTCTTTGACCTCAGCTGCAGCAGCTTCCTTCTAGACCTATCTCTGAAGGCTAGGGAAATAGAAGCAAAACTGAATTATTGGGACCTCATCAAGATCAAAAGCTTCTGCACAGCAAAGGAAATATCAACAAAACTAAAAGACAACCAATGGAATGGGAGCAGATATTTGCAAATAACATATTGAATAAAGGGTTAGTATCCAAAATCTATAAAGAACTTACCAAACTGAGCATTCGAAAAATAATTAATTCAGTGAAAATTATGGGCAGAAGACATGAATGCACTTTTTCAAAGAAGACATCCAGATGGCCAACAGACACAGGAAAAGATGCTCAACATTGCTTACCATCAGGGAAATACAAATCAAAACCACATTGTGATACCACCTCACACCAGTCAGAGTGGATAAAATTAACAACTCAGGAAACAAAAGATGCTGGCAAAGATGGGGAGAAATGGGAATTCTCCTGCACTGTTTGTGCGAATGCAAACCAGTGCAGCCACTCTGTAAAACAGTGTGGAGGTTCCTCAAAAAATTAAAAATAAAATTACCTTATGACCCGGCAATAGCACTACTAGGAATTTATCCAAAGGGTACAGGGGTACTGATGCATAGGGGCACATGTACCCCAATGTTTATAGCAGTGTTATCAACAATAGCCAAATTATGGAAATGATGTTCAAATTTACATCAATGGGTAAATGGATAAAGAAGTTATGGTTAATATATATAATGGATTATTACTTGACAATGAGAAAGAATGAAATCCTGCCATTTACAACAACATGGATGGAACTGGAGGGTATTATGCTGAGCGAAATAAGTGACTGGAGGCCTGCTCCGGCTAGTCCGGGGCTCCCTGAAGGGGTAGCGGTGGATGCGAAAAATGGGTTGAGAGAGATTCATGCAGTTTCTTTCTTTCGTGGCATCATCTTCCTCTGTGTCACCAAGTTTAATGCTGGGGGCCACACTGGCCTTGCTGGATGACAGGGTCACAGTTAGGAAATGGCAGACATTGCATGGCTTCTGCCACAAGTGACGGAAACTGGCATCTCCTTCTGCTACTGATGCTCATGTAAAATTAAGCCTGTTGCTATTGATTAGGCCTCACAATGTTCCAAATCAGACCGATATTCCCCAGATACCTCACGGGAAGAACTTAAGACATGGATAATGAAGGGGGTTAAAGAACACAAGAATAATGTTTACCCTGGCCCAGAGAAAAGGCCTAATTTAGGAATAAGAAACAAACAAGAGCCAGGCATAAGTTACTGCGCATACATATGCTAATTTGGTGCCCATTGTGAGGATTGGTAAGAGTAGTTACAACCTAAACTCATATGCAAAGGCGGGCTCATCTAGGGCGCCTATGGGCTTACACCTTCAACATCAAAGAACAAGGTTGACAAAAGGTTTACTTACTAACCATCATGAATACATTCCTCCTCTTGTGAACCAAATAGAATGCCTCCTAGCCCTGTTTATGACTGAATCTTAGCGTTATTGTTATAAAATGTGTTTGCTATCTGCTTCTGACTCAAAATATCCTGCTATCTTCTTAGTTATAAGATTTACTACTGGTTCAAACAAATGTGTATGTTATCTGCTTTTCACTGAGAATATCCTGTTATCCTATGATGTGTAAGTTACCTCATTGTAATTAGAATAGTTCTGAAAAAATGCCTCTGTAAAACCTGTTTCTGCACCCTTTTCAAAGCATCTTTATCACTGAGAATTATTTGTAAAAATTCCACTTTTTGATGTCATGTTAACGCTTGTGTATAAATAAAGGCCTAAAACCTGGTGAGAGGAAGATGATGCGAGGAAGATGATGCCAAGAAAGAAAGAAGCTGTGTGAATCTCTCTCAACCCATTTTTCTGTCCGCCGCTATCCCTTCTGGGAGCCCTGGACCAGCTGGAGTGGCCTCTGGCAATAAGTCAGTCAGAGAAAGACAGATATCATATGTTTTCACTCAGATGTGGGTCTTGAGAAACTTAACAGAAGACCATCGGGAAGGGAAGGGGAAAATAGATTCAGAGATGCAGGTAAACCATAAGAGACTCTTAAATACAGAGAACTCATTGAGGGCTGATGGATGGGTCAGGGTTGAGGGAAAATGGGTGATGAGCATTGAGGAGGGCACTTGTTGGGATGAGTATTGGCTGTTGTATGTAAGCAATGAATCACGGGAATTTATTCTGGACACCAAGAGCACGCTGTATACACTGTATATTAGGTAACTTGAAAATAAATTATATTTTTAAAAGTCTTTAATATAGGTTTAATTTTTTTAAGTGACTCCATACCCAGCATTCACCCCAGCGAGAGGCCAGAACTCACAACCCTGAGATGAAGACCTAATTTGTGATCAAGATACTTATGGACGGAGTGACTCAGGCACTCCTTAATATAGTTTGTGTTTGTCAGCTTTAAAATTTTTTTAATTTGTCATTTTTTATTTTTGAGAGAGAGAGACAGCGTGAGCACGGGAGGGTCAGAGAGAGAGGGAGACACAGAATCCGAAGCAGGCTCCAGGCTCTGAGCTAGCTGTCAGCACAGAGCTCAATGAGGGCTCGAACCCAGGAACTGCGAGATCATGACCCGAGCTGAAGCCAGACCCTCAAACGACTGAGCCACCCAGGCACCCCTTCTCATTCTGAATAAATATACATGCATACCTAATTTTGTATTCATATTTTGCATATGTTTGTTTATTACTGAATGCATTCCAGTCCCAGAAACCCTGGTTCAGCCTCAGTGTAAGTGCATTCTCTAAGGCATGAATGCCAACAGAGTGCCTTTGGGCTGCATTTTACTCTTCTGGCATTTTCTGGTGTATAGATCATAAGATTTATAGATTTCTTTTGCATTTATCAAGTGCCATTTGCTACAGTATTAGAGCTTTCCCCCCATAGTATCCTGAAAATTATCTTTCCTAAACTTCTTTGTATTTTTCTGAAGCAACTCTCGCCCTGACACATCCCCTTGCTAGTGTGATTCTCACATTTTGCTGCCTTTCTAAAGTTCCAAACACATTTACTTGTACACTCATTCCCGGTTCACTTAAACACCCATTTTCATACCGTTCTTTTCTCTTCCCAAGCTCTACGATGTTTTCCTTTTTGTCCACCCATTCTCATACCCAACTTTTAGCTCAAATTACTTTTTTTTTCAGATATTTTGACCCCTAAAATAAGAATCAAGATATGGAGTTCCTGGAATATCTTTATCAAAATCACTTATTTCTCTTCAGAGGCATAAAGAGGTATTAGGCCCAGGATCTGCCTTTTAATAAGCCACCGAAGTGATTCCTATGCACACTTCATTTCTAGTCCCATGGTCCTATGGAATTAAATTTACGTCCTGACCACCAAGCTATCTGGATTTCAGCGGCCACAGAAGAACCGGTAGAATGAGCTTTCCTGCTTTCTCTTCTCTCTCATCCTAGCCTCTTCAAAAAGAATAAATTAGTTCAGAGGTCTCTCTTCTCACCAATATGAATTATACTATCCTTTACATTCTAAATTCCAGAGGCTAAAAAAAGAGTTAACATTAGTTTTGGTTTCAAATTCCTAAAAATGTTCACCATGCCTAAATTTCTAAAAAGTGGCCTTAATCAATTTATTTTATACTATATTTCTGTTTTATTTTCAAGCCACACTACATGTTGAGAAGAGAGTGACTTCATGTGTTTCTGAACAACATTAAAATTTTATTTTAATGTTTTTTTATTTATTTTTGAGAAACAGAGAGAGACAGTGCTAGCAGGGGAGGGTCAGAGAGAGGGAGATACAGAATCTGAAGCAGGCTCCAGGCTCTGAACTAGCTGTCAGCACAGAGCCCAACGTGGGCTCAAACTCACGAACTCTGAGATCATGCCCTGAGCGGAAGCCTGATGCTTAACCGACTGAGCCACCCAGGTGTCCCTCTGAACTACATTTTAATTTATTTGCTCATAATGAATCTCTCTATCATGTATCCAGCACTATAATGCAGCCATATCACATAGTTCTAGCCATTTCCTGGATATACCCTATTCGCCAGCTTGCCCAATGCAATGTCCTCATTTTTTCTTTCTTTGTATTTCCACTGCTACTGCTACTGCTATCTTAGATTTGTAAAGCACTTGATAGTTTACTAAATTCTTCCACATGTTATTTAAGCCTTACAATAATCTCATTAAGAAAGGAGAAAATTGGGGATAATAAATTCCTCAGAATTCCAGTGTTGGCAAGAAACAGAGTCAGGTTCAATCAAACACAAATTTATTGTTTTGCTTTCTAATTTCAATCCAATAGCCCTGTCAGTGAATCAATTTTCCAAGAAACTTTCCACAGTCTTCCACAGAAAAGAATCTCCTTGGGTTTTATCAATGCTTAAGGGTGTGTGAAAGGAATTAACTTTGTTTACATTTCAGGGCTATTTTGCAGGATATAAATGCAAATTGTGGTGTTGGAAATCAAGATAATAGGTACCCTTGCAGGGAGTGGGGTTAGTGATAAGGTGACTTGGAGGGTGTTGCCTAAAATCTCCTGGGTCTTTGGCAATATTCTGATTCTTGATCTAGGTGCATATTACACTGATGTTTTCAATTTGCGAAATTTCATGGAGTTGAAGAATTAGAATTTCCATTTTAACTATGCACACTCTACATCATTTGCAAAATAACACAGTGCACAAAAATCTCTCAACAAGTTGGACAATAAAACAAATTATCTTCATGGAAATTAACAACAAAATTAATATTTCTCTTGTCATTGTTAAAATCCTTGTTGTATAAGGATGAATATTTTATTTCATAGATAAGGAAACTAATACTTTGAGATGTTAAAGAAATTTCATCCAGCAAGTGAATAATAAAGCTGACATCCAATCTAGGTAGAATCCTTTGCTTCTATTCTATTCTACTGCAAAATAAATTTGCAGTGTATTGAGCATTGCTCATGAACTCTTTTCTGTGAGTGTTCTCTAGATATATAGTCAGTCACTTCACTAAACTTTTAGCGCCTGGGAAGAATGTTTGAGTAATTTTTCTATCCCATCACCAACCATGAGCTCATACATTTGTCCTGTCCTCAGAAAAACATGTGTGAGCACACAAACACACACACTTTTAAAACTGTCCTAAGTGGAACAATTGAGATATCCTGGATCAAGGGTATGTTTATTGCCACGTTATCAAAGCATTTTTGCATTATCAAGCAAAAAGTTACTTTTCAGATTAAATTTTGAAAATAAGCTCTTCAGGGCGTCTGGGTGGCTCAGTTGGTTAAGAGTCCCACTTTGGCTCAGGTCATGATCTCTCATGTTCATGGGTTCAAGTCCCTCGTTGGGCTCTGTGCTGACAGCTCAGAGCTTGGAGCCTGCTTCAGATACTGTATCTCCCTGTCTTTCTGCACCTCACCCTCTCATGCTCTGTCTTAAAATGAAATAAAACATTAAAAATTACTTAAAAGAAAGAAAGAAAATAAGCTCCTCAGCATCTGACTGAAAATCACTAGAATGTATGTAACTCAATCATCCATTTTTCTGAATTCAAAATCTGTCTATGTGATATTTTAACAAAATGCCCTTTTCAATATGCACTTGGAAAGAAGTACATTCTAGCTTTTGAAAGAAGGTGAAGCAAACAAACAAACAAACAAAACCCCCCCATAATTATCTTATGTGTTAGATGCCTTTAAGAAGAAAATTTTACAAGAATTTAGAAATCTTTTTGAAAAGCCATACATCTTTCTAAATAAAGATATATAGGTTATATTGTTCCAGTTTTGAAAAATAAAAAATTCACATTGGCTCCTTCTTCACCCCCCTCCATAGTGATTTAATTGAGTCTGCTGAGAAATGTTCTTCTTTTAAATTTGAAAAACATTATTCTAGAGTTATCAAAGAATAGGAAAATAAGGTTTTCCCCTTTCACTTATTATTACAAACACAACGAAGTCGTATCATTGAGTCTAACTAGATACAGTAAAACGATTTATAAAGAATTCATTAGCAAGTGCTGTGAGGTTTAAATATTATTGTCATAATATCGAGAATGCTTAATACCCTCAGAGAACCCTAGGTGTTTCTATATAGCAAACTAGAAAATGGTATCGTTGTTACAAGAATTAAGCTACTGTTCTCTAGCTCTTTATCTTTGCCAGCTCTAAGAAATCTGACTTAAGATGATTAAGCACACACACATATACACACCCGAACTAATCCAAGGTCCTCTTAGGTTATATTTTCGATTTCATATAAAATATCTAAAAGAAAAAGAAATGATATTATTGGTTTCTTCAAGAGTGTTTTCATATGGCTACCAGGAAAAAGTGTAATTGAGTATGTCACAGAAAATACATGAAAGATGGGAGATAGGGTTCAGGGGAGCAGACAACTTTTTTAAATGGCAGATCCTGTAACAATGGTTCACAAAAACTGTACAAAAAAACTAAAAAATAAATATGTCTACTATTTATTTTTAAGTCATTTTCTATTATTTTCTTGTCTCTGTGCATCCCATGTCCCAAGACCATTCCTTTTTGTTTTTCCAAGAACCTTAGAAGATTTTGTTTCGAAAGAAATAAAAAGTTTGAATTACAAAAAAAGTGAGAGAATACCCTATTGATTATGTGATGATGACTGGAAACCAAAATAAAAAAGTAAACAGATAAATTGCAGGAAGCATTTAGAGTGGCCAAAGGAACATAAGACTCCCCTACTTCTTCCTTGGTAGGCTCTCTCACATGTATTAATAATGCTTCAGAATTTCCCAAAGACCTGGAAAGAAATTTGAGTATTTTCATGAAAACAGAAAAAGAAAAAAGTGGCCCTAATAGGTACAGAACTTGGGAACGTTTGATGTTATAGGAATAGAGTTTTTAGATTTAGAAACTGACAGATTAGTATTTAATCTCTAGCTTTGATACTTACGGCTGTGAGATTTGTGACGAGTCACTTGAAACTGATTTACAGTGATTTCATGGAATCAGGAATAGGAAAAATCATTCCCACTTTTTGGGATTCAGGATTAATTATTCCTACCATTTAGGAATATATGAAAAATTAAAGGGTCCTAGATACTTTAAAAATATTTTACATACATTATTTCATTTAATTTTGACAATGCCTTGAAAACGTAAGTGGTATTTTTTCCTCCATTGCATAGATGAGAAAAATAGGCATGAAATCCAAAAACAAGATTTCATATCTAGCAAGAGGAAAATCCACATTAAAATTCATGCATTAAAACTCAAGCGCATAATTACTTTCTCTACTGCTGCTAATTATCAACAATGCCACTGTATTAACAATGGATGAATAAGTTTAAAATACTAGATGCCAAATGAATGATAGCTTTTTAAAAATATACAACACACTATCTTAATTTTTGTCACTTAAAAAAGGCACTGGCACTTAATAGTCCCTCCTACATATTTAATGTACAGATAAATGAATGAGTTAGAAACTAATGTATTTCAACTAAATATGGAACCTAACATCTTCAATTTAATAAAATGTCTTGGAAGAATTTTTAGTAAAAAATATTACTAGTTTATAATTAAAGTATCAATTCTATATAATAAAGCAAGCGTTTATAATAAAGCAAGCATTTATAATATTTAGGGCTTTGAAATATTTGTTACTTTACACTTGAACATTTTTGTTACAATATCAATATAAGCAATATATTTGGGTACTACCAATCTTCATACATTGTGCAAAAGTCAATTATCAGCCAACTTCCACGCCAATAAAAATAAATTAGACCTTAGTGCCTCAAAATGAAAGAATTCTATTTATATGAGCTAGCCTTTCTTTTATAGTTATATATGCACAACATGTATGCATATATACATATATACACAAAAATGGCCATACCTTGATAGCAAAACATTAGCTGTTCATGTAAATTTTACTTCTTTCACTATTACCCTGAGGGATTGCTTGGTTGAAAGTGCAATTAGTTTGAAGAAAATATTTAGTTTTTTTTAGTTTCCTCCTGCTATTGGAGCTGGCAGTGTTACTCTGGAATTAGAGATAAACACTAGCTTTATCGTCCACAAGCCATAGCAGGAAAAAAGAAGGAATGTGATTTCTATGTTTTCCATTATCTGAGCTATTACTAGCTTGTTACTCTATTTTAATTAACTAAAAACTAATGGTCTTTTAGGTAACTAAAGCTGAAATCTTTAAAAGAAAATCTTGTTTTTAAAATATTTGCATGTGCCTAATTTTACTAACTTTGAATAAAAATGTATATATTCACATATATGTTTACTTTAAAAATCTCTCTTCTTAATTTTAATTGCATGTGTTCTCTATATATTACACATATGTACATATATAATATGTCTTATATATATGTATGTGTATATATGTGTGTGTGTGTATATATATGTGTGAAAGCTAACTGAACAAACTCATCAATTATCAAATTCTTAGTAGAAATAGAGGAAATATTCATTTTATTACCCTTCCTCTTAATTTTAAAGAAAATTTTAGGAAATTTTAAAAGATCCATAGGGACAGTAAATGAATACATATCCCTTTATGTTTAGTAATATGAGACAGAACTGATTTGTCACAAGTGGAGATATGTATTTCTGACACATACTGGTGTGAAGCACTCCAGTGGGCTTCATTAGCCTCTAAGAGAGGTCCCCACAGCTTCACTTGAAGAGTATTAGCCTTTGCCGACTGGTGTATCCTAATCAACCCATCTGTGAGAGCCATGCAAAAAAGCAGAAGTCCAGTTCCACAGATTTATTTTTATCTCATGAAAATCACTGGGAGTGTTTGTGAACAACCATTTATTACCTTCCTTGGGGCCCATATAATTAAAATTGTCTGTCTCACTGATTTGCTGTTGAGTGAGATTTAGAAGAAGAGTGATATTGCTATAAAATGACACAGCCATAGATTTCATTACGGTCCTCACAGGGAGCCATTTGCCTTTCTATAGTATCCTCTTATGGTCTCTCATCTGTAACTGATCTGATGTTGAGTTCCAGAAAGTAGGCCTAATCCCTATAGATCCTAATCACACTGAACATAATTATCACCACTTGTTGAGTCTCTTTTATGTGTCACCAGCATTATAAAGAAATTACAATCATTGTTTTTATAGTGCTTTCTACAAAGCTACCTGTAGACATGTGGGTTTTACAGTGGATGGAACTGATGTTAAAGACATTAGATTAACTGTTCAGGGTCAATAGATAGTGACTCTGAAGAGATTTAAACTCAGGACTATCCAAAGAACCATAGATTCTGAGTTTTTCTTCTGCTCACTCTGCCAGTCCTAAGGGTCTGAGATCTTCCTGTAGAGAATTAAATAGATCGCTACCTTTCCCAACTTCCAAACCTAACAACATGCTCTAACTAAAGGGGATGGTCACTTAAAATATTTCAGAAATAATGGCTGAAGCAATAATAATGGATGAACATATATGTATAATTTCTGATGAGAAAAGAATCAGAGATGGATCAGAGATGAGTTTATTCTCTATGCAGCTGACAGGAAACATTTTCAGAAATATAGCCAGTGCTAATATAATTAGTGGCTGCACAGATAATATCAAAAGCACATGAATAACCTCCTTTTGGCCATCAGTTTCGAATACACACACACAAAGGAATACAGCATATGACATTATCCTTGAACCAAAAGGCGAAAAACAAATTTTACATAATATTGTGAATATGCCTGCAATAATCATATTAGATCCCCTTGAATGATGGATGTATTAGATATAGCTACAAAATGGAATATTATGTAATCATTTTAAATATATTTCTAAAGTATTAATGATTTGAAAAATATTCATATATATCTACATTGAACACTTCAGGATATTAACTAAATCTATGTTTCCACTTATATAAAGTATGCATAACTATACTCATATATACAAAATATGCTCAAATGAAACAGAAAAATGCATTCAAAACTATGATAAATTTGAAGAATTATAATTTTTTTCTTTTTGTGCTATTCTCTATTTTTCCAAGTTTCACGTATTGACAATTATAAAGTTCATTATATTTAAAATAATATTTTCAAGATCTTAAATTAACATGGTATATATACTTTATCTAAAGTTTGTTTTTTACAACTATAATCCTTTTTCTCTAATCATGAGAGTTTACTAAGTTCATATTTATTTTACATTCTCTTGTCATGAGTATTTCAAGCACAGATATAAGTTGCTTTTCCCTTCTGCTTTACAAATGTAGCAATAGTTTGTCTAAGTAGTATTGTGATTTATTTTATCCTGTTCATGGTTAGAATTTCCACAATGAACAGCTTGCTCCAAGGCAAAATTCTGTTGTTTAAATGAAAAAAAAAATCTAACTTTAACCATTGGTAGATAATGAAATTTGAGCCAAGTTTATAGATTGAAAAGACAAAATGAGATGAAATAAAAAATAAATTGTAGAAATTTGGTCTTCAAAATCAGCTTGATTCTTCCTCATTTTTAATACTCAAGCAATATATTTTTTTCATAACTAAGATGCATGAGGACAGAAGATACACCCATATTTCCACCTATTCCCACTGCCTAACACAGTAGATGTTCAATAAATATGTCTTTAATGAATTAGCAATTGAATGAATAGCCAGCAAAATTATTGGCAAATACATTCAGATATCTTAAATTTAAGGAGCCTTAAAATAACTAGGCCACATATTTCTACTCTTAAGTGAACATTTTGCTTGGAATTAAAGAACTCATATTTAATGATTTGAGAATAAAATACTATACGTTCAAAATAATTATTAAATGAACATACTATTAAGTGACTGTACATTATTTGGTAATCAAAATTCAAGTTCTGACTCCAAACAATTTTTCTCCTATTTATTATCTCACCCCAGTTATTGGTGTCATCCCCATGAATTAAAAAGTATGATCATTATCCCATGGAGTCATCTTTGATTATTTACTGGAATACTGTATCATTATGCTAATTTTTTTCCTTTATCATGCATCTGTTTTTTCCTAGTAATTATTTCCACCTTGCCAACCAAATATTTAGATGTTCCTTAGGGTTATGGGAATCCCTATTTTGAAAAATTCAGAATTGAAGATACCACAAAATCCAATCTAATTCCATAATTCTCTATAAAATTATGAAATCCTTTTACCAAATACTATATATATGACTCATCTCTTCAAAAGTAATTTTCTGAGGTACCCGGGTGGCTCAGTTAGTTACACATCTGATCCTTGACTTCAGCTCAGGTCATGATATCAGGGTTGTGAGACTGAGCCCTATGTCGGGCTCCACAGTGAGCATGGAGCCTGCTTGGGATTCTCTTCCTCTCACTCTACATTTTATATACTTCGGCCCCCACCCCTGCTTGCATGCATGTGTGCTCTCTCTCTCTCTCAAAATAAGTGAGTAAACTTTAAAAAAGAAAAAAGGAGTCTTAAGAAATGTTAAAAGAAAAAAATAATTTCCTAAATCATTCTTACCACTGTTATGGTATTGCACTGAGACCTTTTAGTACTTATTTTGTACTGAGTACCTTATTGTACTTTGGAGTACAATAAGAAAATACACAGATGGAATTAGTACTCTCCATACACACAATGTTCTTAACAGAGGAAAAGTAGGTTGCAATTGAGAAGGGACAAAAGGCAGAATTATCAGCCATATGCTTCCCTAAATATGGTCATAATTGTGCACAAAAACGTATGGCATAGGTTCGCCATCAGTGCCATAGGACATACACATATCTCTGCGATTGGGTACCCATAAATCAGTGAAGAAAATAGCCCACATCACCCCAAGCAACCGTTTGCTCACCTTTCTCTAAGAAACTATCAAAATTATAGCTCAGAGTTTAGTTTACCTCAATTATAGTAGATGCTCTAGGCTCACCAAATTTTCCTTTACCATTTCAACCTACATCTCTGTGATGTGTGGCACATCCCCTAATCTCATCAAGTCCTCCAGTTCCTTTCCAACCTTTCAAGTCTTTTCAAGTGGCCCTTTTGTCTTAAAAATTTAGCTGTCCTTTAGTGACATTGTCTCCAATGCATTTTTCTTTAATAGAGACTCTTTTTCATTTTGTTTTGCTTTGCATAACAAAATTCTCCATTTATCTCAAGGCCCTGGGGTCAGTTCTACCAGGACAAGTTGTTTACATTCCAACTGCTTCTTCAAGACATTGTCCCCATCCCATCCCACACTCCCTTTTCTGCCATCCAACAAATTCCAGGCATGCTCCCTCATGCACAGAATTCACTGCCCATGTTCATCAACTACCTGAAATAACGGTTTTGAACATTGGTATTTCTATCTTTAACTCTTGTTTTTCATCTCTTTTACTTAAGTGACCCCATGTCTACAAGTATTTATCCTCATGGTCCTTCAGTTCTAGAATATTTTTTTAAAATTATTTCAGTGGGGGGGTGGAGCCAAGATGGCGGAGAGGAAGGGAGCTCTGTAAACTCCGTCCGCACCATTTATTGAACTGAGAAGGATATTACGCTCATCTGCGAGAGTGGAAGGAGAAAATACAAACTCCAGAAGGAATAGAACCTCAAGGATATCTGAGTGAGTGGGGGCAAACAGGGGAGATCCAAAAACGGGCCAGCCCGGGACGGGCAGGGGAGGTAAGATCCCCAGCCTAATGTGGCGCAAGCGCGCAGTGCCCGAGAGACAAAGGGAAGAGACAGAGTCGGAACACGCTCATAGAACTGTCTCTGGGGAAGAGGTATAGAACGCTTGGCTGTGCTTGGAGACAGAAACCCACTCCATAGATAACTGCTGGGCAGCCGGAATCCCGAAATGGGGTGGCGCAAGAGAAGGAATAGCCTCCAGCCCTAAGCCATCTTGGCGGGGAATCAGGCTCCTGTGGCGGCGAGAAGCGGCTGCGCTGGGGAAGCGCACTCCCCGGCGGGAAGCGGCTGGAGCAGTGACTGTGCCAGGCGCGGAGCAATTCGAACTTGGTTTTGGGAACAGGACCACGGACCGCATTTCCATGGCACACCTCGCCCCCTGCACGGACTGCATGAATCCCGGGTGCCCACAGGGAAAAAATAGTGCACACACCTACGAGACCCCCAACAAAGAGTCGGTGGCGGGTGGAGGCTCGGGCGCGCGCTTAGACTGTAGGAGCTCCCAGCACATTTCCAGCAGCGCACAGCGTCTTGAGCAAAGCTATTGAAACTGAGAGAGACTCGGTGTTTTGCTTTTTGTTTTTTTTTTTCCTTTTCCCCATTGCAATCGCAATCCTGACTGGGGGTGGGGACTCCGCAATTGAGTCTGTGAAGGTGCACACTTCACCTCCTGCTGCTCATTTCCCCTCAGGCAGGGGCGGAGCCTCTGAGAGCAGACTCCAAGACTTACCCCATCAAACCAAGCCTATCCACCAGAGGGAGCTGCTGCTTGCTTTTTTTTCATTTTTGTTTTTTTTGTTTTGTGTTTTGTTTTGTTGTTTTTTTAATATATAAAAAATGTTTTTTTCTTCACTAGTTTTGTACTTATTTCTTTGTCATTAATACCTTTTTTTCCCTTTTTCTTTACTCAATTCCTTTAAATTTTACTCCTTATATTCCTTTCTCCTTTCTCCCTTACTTTTTCACCTTCTTGCAACCCAGATATATTCTCCTGTATCTCATCCTTACCTCTCCCCTAAAGTGGTCATACACTTTTAAACAGTCTACTGTCCTTTGTTGTCTCCGACCCCCTTTTATATATTTTTTTGTCTTTTCTTCTTTCTCTTTTCTTTTTATTTTCTCTTCTTCTCTTCTTTTTGTCCCTTTCCCTCCCATTTTCTTTCTTTTCTTTCCCCCCTGTAATGTGTTTCTTTGTTTGATTTGTCTGTGTGTATGTGTGCTTCTGTTCCCTCGGTGTTTGTCAGTCTGTTTTCCTTCATAGGACTACACCAAGAAACAAGCCAAAGTATGCAAGAAGGCGAGTCCCAAATATTG
>NC_043714.1:30134582-30172776 GCF_006229205.1 Suricata suricatta
ACCATATGTTTGCACTCATAGGTCTAGCAGGAAAACAGGAGAGACCTAATGGAGAACCAGGGGGAGCGGAGGAGAGAGAGAGAGTTGGGGAGAGAGAGGGATGCAAAACTTGAGACTATTGAATGCTGAGAATGAACTGAGGGTTGAAGGGGAAGGGGGAGGGGGGAAAAGGGGTGGTGGTGATGGTGGAGGGCACTTAAGGGGAAGAGCACTGGGTGTTGTATGGAAAACAATTTGACAATAAAATATTATGGAAAAAAATAAATAAATAAAATTATTTCAGTGATGTTTTCCTCTGCTTCTTTGATTCAATAATAAACCTCTCAATGGATTCTCTAAATATCTTAAATTTTCTGTATTATCTATTTGAGATTTTTTCTTTTAATTCTTGGAAGTTTTCCTCTACATTTTATTTACTATTTGTGAATTTTTCATTTCTACTTTCATGTTTTTAATTTCCAACATGATTTTTAGTTGAGCTTGTGTATGAGTCTGATGGAAGTACCACATTTTCTTATTTCTCCAGGGATATTACTGGTAGTTTTGTGGGTTTTTTTTTTTTAACCCTGCATGATCTTTGTCTTGATTAGTTTGTTTATTTGTTTGTTTTCCCTGTGCATTTGTTAGGGCTTTTTTCAGTTCTTTCGGATGCTCAGTTTTCTACTCATTTTTACATCTATTAATTAAAAGCTAGTGGGGAGTTGTGAATGTATGGGGTGAATGCAACTTGATCACTTTTGTCTTCACCCTAAGGCCATCTGGTGGATCAGTGTTTGGAGAATCACTGATGTTCCTACTTGTAGGTATTTCCTTTGGGGAAGATCAGATCCCCAGAGAAGATTTCAGGAGACCACACAATTGGATGTCAGTATTCTCAGAGCAAAATGGCTGAAGGGGTTGGAGAGTATTGGACTTTGGCATAAAAGTATTCACTATGTCCTTTATTTTCAATAAGATTTCTACCTTCAACTGTACCTATCTTCTTAATTCAAAGACCCTTTACCTTCTCTGCAGAGAAAATGCTCAGACTTTTTGTTTTGTGTTGTTATTAACAGTGTTAGAGAGATATAATTCAAATACCTTTATTTTTCACCACCCAAAGCTTACAAATCAATATTTTTTTACCATGTTCACAGAATTGCACATCTATCACAATCTAAATTTAAAACATTTTTGTTTCCTGCAAAGGAGACCCCAAACCCTTTAGCAATTACATTCCATCGCTCCTGTTCTCTACACTCAGCCTTTGGCAAATGTTAATCTGCTTTCTGTCTCTATAGATTTATCTATTTTGCACATTTCATATCAGTGAAATCATACAATATGTGGTCTTCTGTGACTGGCTTCTTTCACTTAGCATAATGTTTCCAGGCTCATACTGTAGCAGGTAACAGTGCTTCTTTCCTATTTATTGCCAAATTATATTCTATTATCTGAATATGCCACGTTTTGTTCATGTAGAATGGATGGAAGCTAAAGAAGCTATTTTCATGTCTAGTTGTTCCTTATTCAGACTTCCACACAATAATATCAGTTTCAAAAGTAGGTAATGCTACTAGCATCTGAAACTTTTGAAGATTCTGTGGGATGAATCAGGTCACTGCTTAGTTTGCACCTTGCCACCTGCAGATACACTGCTTTCGTAATTACTTCTTGTAACTCAGGGACCACATTTTTGACTGCAGTTTCGCTTCCATAATTTTATTGTTGTTTTCTTTTATCTCCCTTGTTTTGATCTTACTGATTCATGTTTCTTAAAAATTCCTTTACCAACCTTCTAGTGGTTTTCTGGGGATAGCAAGATAAATGCACTTTTTTGTTTATAATCTGTACTCGGAAATCCATCCCAGGTATGTTTCACTACGCATTGTCTCATCTAGATATATAGTCACTGTATAAAACAGATCTGCACAGACTCTCACAAATGGTATAAAACATTTGCATCGCTGCAATTTATTGTTGTATATTTCTGATATCACCAAACCACTAGCTCAGTGCTAAAATAAGTGTATTCTGTGCTACATAACTGGTTTTATCATCCATAAAAACAATTAAAATGACCTTTGTTGAATGTGGCCAGTTAGTTGCCTGCCATCTCTTTGAAACGGTACACTCTTCAAACATTGCATACCTTATTAATTATCAAATGTTTATTTTGTCATCAGATGAAAACAGTGAAGGGAGGAATCATAATTCTAACTCTCTCTAATTTAGTAACTGACTGCATGCATTTAATGTGAGAAAAAGATGTATAGTATGTCTCTTTAAGAAGATTCCTAGAGATCACGACTCCGCAAATCCACTTTACTCATACTAATATCCTTTTGTAAATACATGACTTAACCTCTAAGTTTCAATTTCATCCTCCATAGAATTTGTATTGATTTACAAATAAACTCATTGCACAGCTTCCAAAAAAAGGAAAATTATGCTGACCTACACTATGGTTATGAAGGAAGGCTAATCATTAGGCAAACATTACCTAGCATAGCACTAGACACAAAACAGTAAGTGTATGTACTATAGTAAGTATTCATTTGCATACCACTGTGGATGAGAGCTTTCACAACACAAGCTGGTTCATATCAAGACTTTTCTCACAGTTGATTTGAGGCAAAGTCTTGTTCCTCTCTGCCTCTGTTGCTGGTTTCTACAACTGAGGTGATAATATTATCTACTCCATATGATTCTGTGCAATTTTAAATTAATACATTTGTGTTGAGTTCTTTTGACAATGACCTCATCAATAAATATTAAATATTAATATTTGGAATAATTGAAGATTTTTAAACACCACAAAAATGTGATGGGCTTGAGGAGAAGCCCAAACTCAAATCACTTACTAGTTAACCTCTCTGAGCAAAAATATTCCATCTACGTCATTCACTCATTCATTCTTTCATTCACTCATTCATTCATCAGTCATTTATTTGATAATTATGATGTATAAGGAATTGTATTGAATGTACTAGAAAAATAATGGCAAACAACCTTACTATTACTTGGTCCATGTATTACATTGAAAAAAAAAATAGTTTGGGGCACCTGGGTGGCTCAGTTGGTTAAGCATCTGACTTTGGCTCAGGTCATGATCTCACAGTTTGTGTGTTTGAGACCCGCTTCGGGCTCTGTGCTGACAGCTCAGAGCTTGGAACCTGCTTCGGATTCTGTGCCTCCCTCTCTCTCTGCCCCACCCGGACTCATGCTCTCTCTCTCTGTCTCTCAAAAATAAATAAACATTAACAAAAAACGAAAATAGATTATGGAAAAAGCAAATTCAAGAAGTGCCATTTTTCATTTCTCTTTCTTTCATTACAAGCCTTCATAGTTTAAACCTGGTCATATTATTACAAAATCATACCAGCCCAAAAAGAGATAAAAGAAGCAATCCAGTTCACCTCCCTGTTTTCTGAAAAGCTAATATAAATAAATGAGAAATAGTTTAGGTAAAAGGATTTTTAAAAGCAGCAGCTATATCATAACACTGACAGTAAGAACAATAATGATTCAGGAATACAAGTAGCCAAACCTTTTTAAAAGGACATCAATATCACCATTATTCTAGAGAATGTGTACAAAGGTGGCACATTACCTATTTCTATTGAACAAGGGTCAGTAAACTACTTCCGTAAAAAGCCAGGTAATAAACAGAGATAGTAAATATTTTAGGATTTTTGGGCCATATAAAGCTTCATTCTATTTCTTTTCCCAGCTCTTTAAAAATGTAAAATCCATTCTTCACTCACAGGCCATATAAAATTCAGCCATAAGTCGATTTGGCCTAAAAGTATTGACTTTTTTATTGTTAAAAAACTTTGAAACCTGTTCAATTCACAGTTAAAACCTCTTGTACCGAGCTCTGCAAGTAGCTAAGTCAACACCTCGCTTTTCAACAAGGATAACCACTCAGCTGACCATCTATTCAACTGATAGGTATTCAACTAAATAAACTGGTGTAGACACTAAGAATATAAGGCAGTGTGTACATGCAGAAGTCTATAGAGTTTATTTTTGTTGTTGTGCTTTAATGGAGGGTTCAGATATGAGCGCAAGCAATTCAGGCTGCAAGTGCTAAGATATGGCTAGAAAGCAAGGTATTACTAGTCAAAAAGCTGTAAATGTAGTCTCAAGTGTTCATGGAAAAGAGTAGGTTCTGGAGGAAGTAGTGTCCAAATGAAGGTGGAATGGTAGTAAGGGTTTGGAAGATTCAGAGAAGGAACAAAAGTCAGGTGCAACAATTGACAGGTGAGAGAGAACTAGGCATGTCTTAAAAGAGGACAGAAATGCCTTCTGGCTAAAACATTTATAGTGATAAAAATCAAGAGGCATGGTTGATGAAGTCAGACAGATAAGCCAGATACACATCATGGGTCTCATTGTCATATCAGGAGAACAGAGAATTTTTCCTGAAAACAGTGGGGGAAAGATTAAAGGGTCCTAAGCACAGAAAAACTATGATCATGTATGCAATTTAGAAAAACCCACTTAAAAGAAAGTATGGATTTGTGAGATATTCTGGAAGCAGAATTTCTAGGTCTTTTATGTGGCACCAGGATCAATGTCCAATTATAACTTTTGGTGCATTCACTCAACTTATTGTCTCACTCACAAACTGGGTCACTATCCACTCTTCTTTTGCTCAGATGGTTGTTCCCATGCAAATACTGCATAAGCCTCTTTAGAGCCTGTTATTTCCATGCCCAATTTAATCCTGTACTTCTTAAATGGCAATCATTCCTGTTCAAAATTTATTAGACCTTTTTTTCCCTCAACTTCTATATTATAGGAATCAACAAGATATAGTAATTGGTTTTATTTTCTGCATTTTGTTTTTCTTCCCATCAACCAAAACAGAGGTGGTTGCACAAAGGGTAGAGTATATTCACTTGTTGAGGTAGGGCTCTACAGAGATCCGTGCACTAGGCTGGCCAGCTGCTCTCTACACAGTTTTGTTTGCAAAGTTCTCAACAGCGAGGGATTCTCAAACATTCCTACAGATGAATCTATTCTCTAACATAACTTTCACAAAGAAATTTCTTCCTTAGCTGATTCTGAATCCTTTTATGTATTTTAGATACTAACAAATCTTTCACTCAGAAATGTCTTCCCAAGAGGATTCAAAACCCTTTTCTATTTTAGACGTGTCTAATTTCCATAACCCTACCACACACTGGGCACACAATCTACTTTCCCTGGGAGGGCTGTACAGCTGTCCTAATTGATATTTTCCTACACTGATTTTTGTCCCAGTCCAGTTTTTCTTCACACTGGAGTCAGAATATTTTCAATAGATGTTACATCATGTCATTTTCCTCCTTGAAACCTTTTGGTGGATTGGGTCTGAAATCCATATCATGATTTACAAGCCTTTTATATACTGAGCCCTCACATGCTAGTCAGCCTTACCTGGAATTGTTATTGATAACCAGCCCTGAGGAGCTGCTTGTCCTTTGGTGGCAGTGAATTCACTGCCCCTTTGACCTTAGGAATATCACCTAAATTGTTGCTTCTACCTGCTATATTCCTTTCTCAATTCTTTGCCCCTGTAGCTCATACTTATCCCTTCTCTCCAAATAAATTTCAATTCCCATGGAAGTCTTCCCTGATATCCTCAATTATTAGACACATTCAGACATCACTGAAATCTAGACTTATCTTCCAAATGACATGTGCCTTCAATGTAGTACTTTTCCTATACTCCAAGTTTTTAAAGTTATTAAATCAACAGTATTTCAGACACTTTTTGGCTTCTTACAATGGAAGAAATGTGCTGTGTTCTGAGAACACTCTACAGTTGCATTCTTACTACAGTTACAATCATTTTCTTTTTTTTCTCATTTAATCTGACTTCATACTGAGTCTTGGACCTGTGCCCATCTCAGCCACCGCTCACCTCCGGAGCTTAACGCAAGGCTGTAGCCTAATAGTCAGCCAGTCAATACTCATTGCTTACAGAATGATCTCATTGCTTTCCTTTTTCTCCAGAGGCAAATACATGTTGTTACATGTAATCTAAAAACATACTGGGGCTTCCTGGAATCCTAATGATTTAGGAAATCTTGCTCAAATCCACAATTTCAAAACTTGGGACTTGGGAGAGTATAGTACTTCCCAATATCTTTATTCACAACCTCTGCTTCTTCACTGGCTCAAATTGCTTAGATTATTTAATCTTGTTAAATAAATGCTCACAACAATTTGTTGCAGAACTCAATAAATTAAACAATAGGTATTACCACCCAATATGTCATTTTTTAAAATCTTTGTTTGATTACAAGTTTATGACTTTGAGGTGGAAAGACTTCACATTATTCACCACGTTAGATTCTACCACACATTACTGGGTCTCCTCCTGTGCGTCAACCCTGTTCTACTCCACAGCCTATATGATACAAGTAGCCACTTCGAAACCTCCAGATCTGTTTTGATTCTGGATTTGCAAAGAACTAAATGCACCACTACAGGGAGAACAGAAACTCGTAGGAGTATAAAGCAAACAGCATGTGCAATGAAACACAGTTGAGTTTCACTCCTAGGTCTTCTATTTACTCAGCACATAACCTTTGGCAAGTTGCCTAATATCTTCAAACATCAGTTTCTTCAAATGTCAAATGATATGGAAACACTCAACATTTAAGTTTGTTGTAAAGATGAATGAGCTGGCATGTGCAGAGCCTGCCGAGTGCAGTAGGACCCACATGTAGCAGTTTAATCGTGTTATAGCTCTGAATGCGAATAATGGGAAATGGTTACCGAACTAGCTAAAAACACAAAAATTATAATTTCAGAAAAATAAATATGGCTGGGAAAGTTTCTTAGGTAGTAGAGAGAAGTGTTTCCCATACTTCACACACAACCCCAATCCCTAGCCTCTATTTACAGTTGAATAGTAGTGCTCACCTTCCACAATAGTAGATGATTTGAGCAATGTATCATGGTATTTGGCAGTGGTTAAAAACAAAGGTTTATGTTTAAGTAATATTTAGATGATAATTTAATAATTATCTATGTTTAAATGAGAGCTATTGGTTTTCATGGTATGTTTCAATAATAGCATTAGCTATTAATCCTCTTATATTTAAAAGAATTATGGGTTTCCTTAAAATTAGCAAATGCAAGAAAATGAAATCAGTCTTACATTATAATTTTATTTCACAGCATGGGAGTCATGCTGTAAATAGTCTTGTGTAGGCATCTGGCTTGTCATGTAAGAACTCTGATAATAAACTCACTCAGAACAGAATCAAGCTTTCAAAGCCTGAAGGATAAGTTTGCTCTGATATGGATTAAGATATAATTTTCAAAATGATGGATAATAAAACTTACTTTAATTATAGAGGTTTTGCTTAATCATTTCAAGTGTTCTTAATATTTCAAGACTCCATGGAATTTCAAAGAGTGAGATTTCGTGTAGAATTTAGAGTGAGCTCAATTGGTGAAACTCAATTATTAAAAATGTAAAGTCAGTCGGTCCAGAATGACTACTAAGTCCTTCTTATGTATTAATACCTTTACTAGGTGATTTTAAATGAGAAACAAACTAGATACAATCCCTGTAATTATAGTCTAGTGGGGTAAAATTTGTCAGTCAGAATCAAAGACACACACAAAAAAATAAGACTAGATGTTATAAAAATAAAAATTAACTTACTTTAATACCTAAAATTTTAGAATTCCATATTGCAAAAAATGCTCTTAAAATGTAAAAGACAAACATAAGACTTGGAGAAATATATAACAGGGATGTTAAAAAATAAGCACAATTATTTCAGTAATAATAACATTCTGGATGTTGACATATTTATCAGTGCATGAAAAAAAAGTAAGGAAGGATACACGCCAAATTGTTAATAGTTTCCTCTTGGGTACAGAACTAGATTAATGGGCACAGAAGATGTAACTTCCTCTCTTTCCATTTTAATACTTATCACTGATGTCTGAATTACTTACCCAAGCCTATATTCTATGTACTTTGAAAGATATCTACTAGCCACATCCATTGCAAGACATAAATGTCTCCAAAGTATCCACGTAATCTCCTCATTTATGTTTTATTCCATCAAATTAAAGCTTGAATCATGTAGGTTCATTAAATAATAGAATAAAACTTAATCTTCTACCAGAACTCCTTATTTATAAATAATATGTGTGTTGAAGAAATAATCGCATGATCAATTAAATAATACCTCAGTTATAGGAAAATTAATAACTACATCATATTAAAATATACATTTTTTAAAAATATTCATTAATTTACATCTAAACCTATATACTGATCATTATTTAATTATACTAAGCCCCAGGCAAGCACTGACAATATCAAGATCTTCAAAAGACAATAATTATTTGGAATAGAAGATGAACACACAAGTAATCACAGCAAAATGTAATCACATTCCTAGACCTACCTGGACTATGTGTTACAGACACATGAACAAGAGAACAACTAACTTTGACCAGAGTCCCAAAGAGGCAGGCTTCCCAAAGAGGAAATCTGGAATCCAGGCTTAATGAGATGAGTGAAATCCATCAATAAAATAAGGGGAAAACTTCCATTATAGGCAGAAAGAATGGTGTGAACAATATAGCTAGAATCTGTATATTAGGATGTATAGTTTAGAAGGCATAGGATCTGTGATATAAATGAACATGACTTTTTTTTCTTTATTGTGCATGTAAACGTGAATGTGAACTTCAATAACCTGTGAATCTGGTTGAAATGAAGATTCTGATTCAGGAAGCCTGAGTGGCGCAGTCAGTTAAGCATCCAACTTTGGCTTGGGTCATGATCTCACCCATTGTGGGTTTGAGCCTTGTGTTGAGCTCTGTGCTGACAGCTTAGAGCCTGGAGCCTGCTTCAGATTCTGTCTCCCTATAAACCCCTCCCTGACTTGCACTCTACTTCTTTCTCAAAATGAATAAATGCTAAAAAGAATTTAAAAAAAGACATGCATATTCTGATTCAGTAAGGCTCAGTTGGAACCTGAATATTTGTCTTTCTTACATACTCTCAGATAAGGGTTATTCTACTACTCCATTCACAAACAACCTTGAGTAACAAGGACATGGTGCATCTGACAATTGTGTTATGAAACACATCTGCCTCATCATGGATCTGTATGCCATTAAATCAAGTTTCAACAATTCAAATTAAATTTCTTACTCCATAATGACAAAGTATTTGACATTTCCAACTTCAGAGGGAAGTATGTGTTTTATATACTTTTTATTTGTTAGTTGTTCTTTTTAAATTTGGGATGGGTTTGCTATGTTGGAGGTTGTTTTGCATTTTTCCTGACATTCTTTATTTCCACACTTTGTCCTGGTCGTGATTCTACAACACCTAGTTTACTAAGACCTCTATAATTTTTGGCAATCATATTCATAGAAGCCTGCAATGCCATGAAAGAAAATAAATGAGTTTTCTACCTCTTGCCTGCTTAGGCAATTGAATATTATTATTTCATGTCAGTCTTTATAGCATATATGCTGGGTAGGAAATACAACTGACTGTGATACCTTTCCTTCCATTGATAGACAAGGTCATTGACTAATCTGGGGAAGGAAGTATCCTTTCTCTCTCTGTGTTCTCAGAACATTGATAAAGCTATGCTTTTCTAGTAAATAAGAATTTGAAATCACATTTCTTAGGATCAAATCTGCACATTTCAATAACAGAATAATTTGAGGCCAGAATGTCAGTTTCCTCTTCTGAAAGTTGATGATTGTTGTAACTATCTTATAAAGATGTAATGAATAAGAAATATATACATTTAACAGTATATGGTGAGAGGAGGGACCAAGACAGTATGACAGAGGAGACTCCTGAACCTCCTTCCTTCAACAGACACACTGAAGGTAGTTGTAGGCTACCCAAAACTAATCAATATATACTCGACCCTCATTTCAGTCATGAACCTGGGATGATTCTCTTGTTTCTTGTGCACCAAAACAAGATAGAGGCGATATAGTAGGGAAAAAAGTGTAAAAACAAGGAAAAGGAATGAAAAAGTAAAAATGAATGAAGGGAAAGAGTGAGAAAAAAAAAGAAGAGAGATTATATCAAAAACAAGCAAAAAATCAAGTAAAATTAAAAATAGAAAACAAAATATGAGAGAATGTAAAAGAAAGCCCCTCAGATATGAGATCATATATGATCTTGTTAAACCCACTCATAACTTCAATTTATTCCCTTTTTTTTAATGTTTTTTATTTATTTTGGGTACAGAGAGAGATAGAGCATGAGAGGGGGAGGGGCAGAGAGAGAGGGAGACACAGAATCTGAAGCAGGCTCCAGGCTCTGAGCTTGCTGTCTACACAGAGCCTGACACGGGGCTCGAACCCACAAACGTGAGATCTGACCTGAGCCGAAGCCGGCCGCTCAACCGACTGAGCCACCCAGGCGCCCCTATTCCCTTTTTAAATCATTAAGTGGTGTCGAATCATTGAATGGAATTTTAGTGTTTTTTATAAGCAATATATTGCTCTCTAGTTAGCCATTAATCTTATCTAAAACAGAATAGGATAGGTATTGATTTCTTTATTTAAACATGTAAAACTGTGTGTAAACATATCAATAAATGACCATCTTACTAAGTGGTGAAGGTTGTACTTTCTTTACAGATGAAGAAATTGAGATAATTATGCTAATGTACTTCATTACTTAGGGTAGTCTAAATAGCTGTAAAGGTTGATTTTGAAAATATATTCATCAAAGAGTTTTACTACTTGCTGATATAATAGTTCGGGACAGCTATTGTAGATTTGTTTTGTGCCTCTCTTCTACATGCTGATTCAGGGAACAGGCTTCCATTTTGGGAGGGTCAACCTCTTCTTGAACCTTATATTTGGCATCACATTTTTTAAATACTTACTTTATTTTAATTTTTTTAACATTTATTTCTTTTGAGAGACAGAGAGAGATAGAGCATGAGCAGGGAAGGGGAAGAGAAAGATGGAGACACAGAATCTGAAGCAGGGCTCGAACCCACAGACTGAGGGATCATGACCTGAGCTGTTTGGACACTTAACCAATGTAGCCACCCAGGTGCCCCTTGCATCATATTTTTTAAAAAAAGAACAGTATGGTTTAAACATAAGCATTCTCTTAAAAGCTCTGATAGAGCAATCATGCCAAGACTTCTCTTCGTGTTCCACTGGAAAGAATATAGCCAAATAGACACAGAGTTGGAAAGGGTCTTCTTAGATATTGCTTTACTTGACCTTTTAGCAGCTCCTGGCTTCAGTAATATATCTCTTCTCCCTAATGAACTTTCTTCATGTGGCTTTTAGAATTCTATACTCTCTTTTTTTTTTAAAAATTTTTAATGTTTATTTTTGAGGTGGGGGAGCAGAGAGAGAAAGAGGGAGAAACAGAATCCAAAGTAGGCTACAGGCTGTGAGCTGTCACACAGAGCCCAATGTGGGGCTCAAACCCACAAACTGTGATATCATGACCTGAGCCAAAGTCAGATGCTTTGCTGACTGAGCCACCCAGGCACCCCTCTATACTCTCTTGAATAGAGAGTTCCTACCTAAATGGCTATTCTTTCTCAATCTCCTACACTGTTTTCTTCTCTTTGACCTCTTAATGTTAGAATTGTCCAGGACCCACCCCATTTATCTCCTGTCTTCTATATCTGTAACCCTCAGTCCTTTTGTAGTTTTATATATGATATGTGAGAGCAACTCCAAAACTATCTAACTCAGATCTTCCTCAATAATTCACCTACTTTTTATCCAAGAATAAATACATAATGTATACTTTCTCTTGGATACATATTGTGTATCTCAAACTTAGCACGTCCAAAATTTAACTTATGTTCTCCCTTTGTAAACCTGCTCCTCCTAGTTTCTTCTGTTTTCCCCAGCTCAGGTGTTGAGAACTTCATCCGTCAAACGGCTAAGGACAAAAAAATAAAATTAAAATAATAAATAAAATAAAATAAATAAAATACGACATAAAACAAAATAAAATAAATCTTTGATATTTTTCACTTTCACATACCACATCAAAACAAGAAAGTGTATGTTTGATTCTACCTGAAAAGAATACAGAATCCCAGCATTTCTTATCACTTCTGTTCATCTCCACCTGGTCTCATCCACCACCATCTATGGTCTACAGTATTTCAATAACTTCTTAAAAAACCCCACCATGTTTAGGTTGCCACCTACAGCCTATTCCCATACCCCAGTGAGAGTAATCCCTCCAAAAGAGTTAATATTTTGATTGAGATTGTTTCACTGATAAGCTCAAAACCCTGCAAATATTCCCATTTCTCTTGGAGCAGAAGCTAAGCTATTTACAATGATATATAAGCCCTATTACCACTCTAATCTTTACATATGCTTTAACTCTGCCCTGTCCTTCCTATCCATGATACCCCATGGCCATATCTGAAAGGAGCACGTAGGCATATATCCTCCTGGAGGATCATACTGCTTTTCTAATTCTCTTTTGCTGGTGGGAATTTGGTTGCATAAGGATAGATTTAAAATCTGAATAGTCACAGGTTTTTTAGGCAAATCTCATTTTATTTGGCAATAAAATTCCCTCAAAAGCTTGATACTTTGATGCATTTTGCTTCCAGCCTGTTATGTGTGCTAGTGACACAACCAAGTTCCTTAGTTAGGCATTGATATTAGTACTACTCTGTGTGTGTGTGTGTGTGTGTGTGTGTGTGTGTGTGTGTGTGTTTTGAAGACATAGTTTTTGAACTTTGATCTGCTGTTGAATCTTTCTCTAAAGTTAATGGTAGCAATGCCCTGATGCTACCTGAAATAATTAGCTTAGGTTTTCCAAACGCTGTAGAGCCTCCATTTTCTGGTCTCTGTCTTTCTTCCCTCTCTACAAGTCTATCATTCTCACCTAACCTCATCTCCTATACTGTCTTGCCAAAAGCTGTAGGCAGCAGTCAACAGATGGAGGCCTGCTTTTTTCAGCCATTTCTCACAGATCTAAAAACTCAATACATACTTGCTTTGTCTTCTAAGTTATGTCATATGACAGTTTTATCAAATGTTTATCACAGCTTGGCAGGACTGTCTCAGTTCCTAAACTTCAAAAAACATTTTTTCCACACTGCCTGCCAACTAAATAAATATCACATCTTTTAGTTTTGTTGTGCCAATACCCCCCAACCCAATACAAATTTCTCACTTTTTAAGAACTATATAATAGGCCAAAAACAGTAGAGGCTGAGTTCTTGTTCTCTTCTATTTATCCATTGTCATTTGCATTTAGAAGACAGAAGCGAAAGTGCAAAAAAGACACACGCTCTCTCTTAAAATCTCTGGCCTAGAAATGACTCACATCAGTTTTGCTCATATTAGACTAGAGAGAGAGACTGTGGTCTACACTTACTGCAAGGGATGCTGGGAAACACTCTACCCACTATGATCCTATGAAAATGGAAGAGGAAGAGGATGCATTTGTCAGAGAGCAAACCATCACTGCCACCAGGATCAGTTAAAGCCTTGATTCTTATACATCAAAAGGAAATAAAAATCAAATGTCTCACTTTAGACTTCTAATAATTGCGCTTAAAATAGACTAGTATAAAATTCTAAACTTACAAAGTAAAAGAACAAACAACTAGATTATCAATCAATGAGGAATTATAGAATAAGTATATCTCGTTTAGATATTTCCATTACTTAAAGTTTCTAGGAGGAAAAAAGCTAATAAAAATATTAATCAATCACTTCTTAAACTTATCACCTTAAAAACTGTGCTCATACTCCTGAGGCCTCCTTGTCCCAGGTGCTCAGAGAGGAGGACCCCCAGGTGAGCCCAGCAGAGAGCTGCAGCTCTACACCCAATCCCTGGATGGTCTGCATGTATCTTGTTGTCCATAGCAGCTCTGCCTTTGTGTCCCAACCCTGGAGCCCCCAGCCCCCTGCTTCCCACAATGAAGACAGTCCCTGACCATGGTGCTGCGGGCCGGCGGGCCGGCTGCTCTGCCAGGTTGTCTTCCCTCTGGGCCTTGGGTGGGCCCTGCCTCACTGGTGCACACAGGCTGTGAACACACAGCCCTTTCATCAGGGAAGGGTCTGAGCACCAATTTAGGGCCAGCAGCCTCCCTAGTGGGCATTGCCTGGCTAAGTGGGGGAGGAAGGCAAGCTTCTACCTGGCCAGGTAAAGCTTGAATTTGACCACAGAGTTGGCTACCTGTCACACCCAGCTCCCCATCCTTCATCTGAGGGCTCTAAGCCACTTAGTGTCCCTGCTGATTTGATGTAGAGGCTGCTGTCCTGCCCCACCTGGCTCTCCCTGCCCTGGAGGACACCACAGGCCAGCACAGAGGCTTGTCCTCATCGTGGCTCACTGGGGTCCCAGGAGATAGATAACTCATGAGGAAGGGAGTTTGTCCTTTAGCCTACCACAGACTATGTCCTTCACTCGGGAGCAAGACCCAGTTGCTGAATGCCTCAAGAGACCCTTGCCCAAAGCCTGGTGGGGGAAGCAACAAACTGTAGGTGGAGGCATGGGTGTTCAAAGGCTGATGCTGGGTCATTTACTAGTGTTTACTGCACCTGCTACAGGACCAGCTGCTGTCAGCTCCGTGGGTAACCCTGGCCCGAGGCATCATGCACATCCATGTCCTCATAGGCAGGCAGTGGCAAACAATAAAATCAAGGCTCTGATTTTATTTCACATTTTAGCAACTATAGCATTGAATTAAGGGACATGTTAGGGCTTAATTGTAGCACTCCTTTTTCCTAGTAGCACTTCTAGATACTTGTGGCATTAATGGTAGTCAAATAAGGTGTGCAGTATTACAAAAAAGGATTATGCTAATAATGTGGGAACTAAGTTTGAATTTTAACAATAGATTGAGTAAAAAGATTGAAATAATTTAAATTTTTTGATATGTGGTGTTTCTAATAATAAATAATGTCCACAGAAAATTGAATGGCCCAATGAAACTTCAGTAAATTATTAATAGTATATCATATATTTTCTAAATATGAAAATTAAAGATAGAGGTAAAAAAATCTCTGTTTAAAAACTTTTTCTTAGATACCAAGTGGGTCATTTTTGAGACATAAATAGAACTCAAGAAGTTGATATTATTTTAGGCCTGTACCAGAGGAAAAAAAGTCTTTAGATGAAAATGGAGGGTAGTTAAATGTAATACATTTTATACCATTGCTGAATCGGGGCCTTAGGTGAGATTCGGATCTAAAAAGAACCTCAGTGGAGATGCACATGTGGTTACAAACCAGGCCTTCTAACACACAAAATCATGAAGCCATAATCACATCAGTGAACTCACTTTGTATTGAAGTTTACAGGTTCATCTAACTTCATTAAGTTTTTTCCCCTTATTATTGCTGAAACAGAAAGATGGCAGGTGAAAGTAGAAATTAATCCATTAGAGTGAACATGTTTCCATTTCAAAGTATGTTAATTTCGTTTCTACTTTGTCAGCTTTAATTTGTCACTGACCCAAAAATGGGATAATTGCGCCGGTATTTAAGTTCTCATACGTAGTCAAGGTTTTTCGTAATTTTATAAAATTACATTTAGATTCCGTTGACACTGCTTAATGTATTACAAGGTAACATGTGTTGAGAGTTGGCTCCCAACATGTCAAATTAAATCAAAATATAAATTAATTCAATGACAACGCCGTGTTAATATTTGCTCATTATGCCGTAAATAGATTGTGTGTGGAATCTCTGCAATTTAACCTAAAATTATACAAAATACATTTACCATGAAAGCATGATTTGTTTTCAATACACTGGATATTCACTGTGGCAAACCTCAGGTACAATGATGCTTTATTTCTTTGGAATGAGGCAGGGAGGGGAGAACTTTGCAAAGATGGAGACATAAAGATGCCTAATAATTACCAGAGCTACTTTCAAGATTCTACTCCCTGTTAATTCATGTTGAATGGTCAAGATGGAACTGAAACACCTTTGAAACTTGACAGCATAGAAATTTTAGTCTTCAAAATATATTTTTTCGGTATATCTCCAACTGTAAGTTATTTGTTCAAATGACACTTATTCTTATGAAATATCTTTTATCAGTCACACCTCAGTGTACATGAGAATATCTCAGAGATAAAAGAATTTGTTATGGTAAAAAGGGATAAAGATGGGGAATCTGTGATATCAACACATAAATGTTTATTAAGAGAATGATTTAAGAAATAGTGAGAATAAGGGCAAATACAATTTAATAATTTTAAATCCTACCCTTACACCTTTTCCCTCTCATTATGTCATCCACTATGTTAAATCATTTACTTGGTATAATTTAGTAATTAACTCCCATTAAGGAATATTTATGACACTTCCTTCAAAATGACAAGACATCACAAAATTTAAGGGAAAAAAATCACTTAATAGGTAACAAATAGGAGTCTCCTAGAAAATATTTTCAAAATATTTTACACTACATAAATAGTGCAGGGTACTTTGTTCAAAATAAATTTAGAATACATTTATTATACTTATATTCTTGAATATAACAAAATATGAAATTTCTGGAACATTTTATATATTTTGATTTTCTTCCTAAACATCTCATCAAAATCATACAAACTAATTGCACTTCCCTTATTACAACTGTTAAAATAAATTAGTACATTTTATTCACACTGATGTTACTGCCAAAAAGCAAAAATAAAAAAAGCATATAGAATCTGTGCCCAAAGTTGTGTCGTGCTGAAAAACTAGAATATTCATATGAATGTTACTTATGATAATCATTGGTTTCTATTATGAAATATGCTAAGCTCCTCTATTTGATGGAATAATCCTTAAGATTTTATATTTTTACTTCGGCATATATGACTTGTTATTGCCTAAATCATCTCATCTTTACTCTAGCTATGTTTGTACTGAATTATATGACTCTTGACAAAGAATACAGAATTTGTCATAGTCTATGTTTAATTTTATAGAAATTTGTAAAAAAATCCTGTATTTAATATCCTGATAATTTCCTTCTTTGTTCATAAATTTAGTGACTCCCATACCAAAGAAAATAAAATTAAAACACAAATCTAAAAGTATTGCTTATAAAATAAATGTTGGGCATATTTACAACTCAGAAATGCTTTCTAAAATGTGGCTATTTTTCCAGTCATTGTACATACATGCATTTGGGTTTTGGTTATGACCATGTTCAACTGCAAACATTTTACTTTCTCATCTTTGAAGATCTTTTAATTATAAAACATAACACACTGCTGCAGTATAAAGTTAACTTCTATTACAATTCTGTCATATTTTTTATAGTTATACTATAGTTTTATAGTTATTATAAAACAATTTTAATTTTTTAAATATTTTATTTATTTTTGAGAGAGAGAGGGAGAGAGAGACGGGGGGGGGAGAGAGAGAGAGAGAGTAAGCAGGGGAGGGTCAGAGACAGAGAGGGAGACACAAAATCTGAAGCAGGCTCCAGGCTCTGAGCTAGCTGTCAGCACAGAGCCTGACGTGGGGCTCGAACCCACCAACCGTAATATCATGACCTGAGCCGAAGCCAGATGCTCAACCAACTGAGCCATCCAGGCACCCCTATATAACAATTTTAAACATATGTAGTACAGAAATGTCTATTGCTCTTTAAAGGAAGATAACACCAAATACATAAAGATAAAACAATATAACTTTTATAGATTCCACAGAGTTGTGGTGATTTTATTGAGTTATATGGTATCAAATCTAATTCTTCATGGATGATTAGCAATGCATTATATCATATAGAATGTATGGTAAATAATCATGGCAAAATATATAAAGTGAATGAATGCATTTTAAATGTCATTTTATCAGTTGAGTAATAGTTAATTATTGTGTTTATATTTTTACAAATAATATTTTCATTTTTACTAATACCTCATTAACTCACATGGGTTTTTAATTAGCCTTCTTGGGCTATCTACACATAAAATAATATCATTTGGAACAGTGCTATGTTTCTGCCTTTTCTCTCCACACAGTTTTGCATAGAACTTGCCAATAGTAAATGTTACATTGTTTAAATTCTAAGATATACATTTTTCATATTTAGCACTTCTGAAATGTAGCAGAATCTTATATTTGTTACATATATTTAATGTGATTGTCTTTTCTTAAATCTATTATTCAGGAATTTCAGATCTATGCTTATCATTGAGATCGGTTTATAATTTCAGTTTCCGTCCTGCTCTGACTTCAGATTCAGCAAGAGACCGGTGTTCCTTTTCTCTGTTCCCTGAGGGAGGGAGACTAAAAGTAAAAAATATCTGAGATATCAATTTTTAGAATAACACATCTAGAAAGCTGTCTGACGTTAGTGTTTTTGAGGAAATATTTTGAACTCCCTATTTAATTTATTTGTTATATAACTTTTCCTTAATTGTATTTCAACTTCAGATGGCTTTTGAAATTTGCTTTCCCTAGAGAATTATCCAGTACATGTAAAATTTCAAGTTTATTGTCATTAAATACCCTAAATTGCATACTCTAAATACATGTTTAGTTTCTCATACATACAAAATTCTTCTCCTTTTTTGCCCCTTAGATACGTAATTTGTAATCTTATTCTCTTACTTATTATTTTCCTTGATCAATTTGAGCTAGAAATGTGTCTTTCATTAGTTCTTTCAAAAACTAACCTTTGGTTTGGTGTGCACATTCTATAGTATCTCTTGTTTCTAACCTCATTAATATTTATGTTTACTTTGTTTATTTTATATTCTTTTATTTTCTGTTGTTTTTTCCTTATTCCTTAAATAAATTAAATGTTTAGTTTCTTAACATTCAACCTTTATATTTTATATGAATATTAAATATTATACATTTTCCCTCAAATACCACTTTAGAAGCTTCACTCACATTGATATGTGATAGTTTAACAATTGTCTGCTTTAATATTTTCTATTTTCAGCATTTTTAATTCATGAGTTATTTTGAAGTGTTCATTCTTGTTATTTCCAAGCATATATAGCATATATACTTTTTCTTCTGGTTCATTTATTGTAGATTTCTAAATAAATTATGTTCAGAAAATCTGAAATGTATTGAAGCTAGCTTAATATTTTTGAATGTGGTATTTTTAATTAAAAAGTTGGATGAGTGATTAAAACATGAGAATTCTACTAATTTTGGTTGCAATGTTCTTTATGTCACTATTATCTACAAGAGAAAATGTATTTATAGAGAAAGAAAAATTAATTTTTTTATTGTTTAATTCGGTATTTTTGAGGTAGTTATTGCTTACAGAGAAAACAACAATCACAGTAGTAATCCAATCACAAATTGATGATATAGACCAAAAAAAATTTTTTTTTCTTCCTCTGTGGCACCAGACTTAATGACTCAATTTTACATAATATATAACATGAAGACTTCATGACACATTGTGTTACAATTTCTCTATTGATTTTCATTCTCTGCATTTTTAGATTTTTTTATACTTCACTCTCATCCCAAATAGCGACTCAATGACAAGGTAAGTAATAGCTGATCTCTTTCAGATAAATTAGATGCTTCTCGAACATGTCATCATTGTCAAACAAATGTCTGTAGCTAATTTTGGTTACTGTTATGTTTTAAATTCTCATAATGTTCTTGCACTCTAAGAATATTTGCTACCCGAGAGGGAGACACAGAATCGGAAGCAAGCTGCAGGCTCTGAGCTGTCAGTGCAGAGCCTGGGGCGGGGCTCGAACCCACAAACTGTGAGATCCTGACCAGAGCTGAAGTCAGACCCTTAACCAACTGAGCCATCCAGGTGCCCCAAAGTATATTGTATTTTAAGGCCAAATCATTTTGTTTCACTTTGAGTAGATACCAAAGTGAAATAACTTTGGATATTTGAGACCAAAAGTGAAGCTACAAATAAGATAACAGAACTGTCACAGAATGACTCCTGCCATTTCAGCTACTGGTGAGTCTAGAAAATAGTTCGTTATGATATCTGAATGACTGAATACTCAGTTAATATTAGTTATTCTCACCCTATTGCATTTCAGACAGATTATTGATCAGTGTGCCAGAAAAAATATAATCAAGACAACTCAGACCAATCCTGTGTCATTGCGTGTGAACTTCTCAAATTTCAAAAACATTCACTAAAATTCCCATTTATACATGTCCTCCTTGTTCTTGGCATGATCACGAATGTTAGAAGTCAAATCAGCATAAAAATACAACTTGGGTTTGTTTAAACAATAATAAAATTTTGGCAAGCAATGTTTTATTTGCTACATTTTATTCAATACGTTTTCTTATGTATTATATATGCAAGGTTCTCAGTGAAGGAAGGTAGGAAATAAGAGACAAGTTTGGAATTCACTTAGCTGATTTTGAATTAGATAATATAGAGCAATTATAAATAATGGAGGTATATCATCTTGGGCAAAGATATTATTCTTTAATCATCACATGTATCTAGGAAGCCAGGAATTCATGAAGAAAGACACTAGAGAAAAATTGATTTGCTTCTGAATATTTCTCCCTACTTAAAGGAAACTAGTCTCTATCATATAATATATTGAAAAACTGAAGATATTCTTGCTCTTTCCGTGTGTGTGTATTTAACAGATCCATATACACAAATCTCTCACTATACTTGAACTTGCAATGAGATAGATTGCGTTATTTTTCAAAGCTATTCCTGAGTGCTTGAAGTCAGTTTGACTGTGTAGCTTTCCTGGGGCAATAAAATGTGAGTGGCAGTGATGAGTGTGTTCCCAAAAAGAACCTTAGGAGGCATTGTGTTTCCAGTCGCTTCTCTACGCCTTCTTCTCGGAGCTCAAGAATGGCCCAGACAGAGACTAACCCATTTGCCTGTGTCCCAAAGTGAAAACACATGGAGCTGATCCACAGTTGGCCTTCAGTGGATATGTAACAAATAGATGACTACAAGGTATTGCCCATTCTTCCCTCTTTTATTTTTTTTACATTTTAAATGTTTATTTATTTATTTTTGAGAGAGAGAGAGAGAGAGAGAGAGAGAGAGAACGAGCGAGCGAGCAGGGGGAAGGGCAGAAAGGGAGATGGAGAGAGAGAATCCCAAGCAGTCTCCATACTGTCAGTGCAGAGCCCAATGTGGGGCTCAAACTCATGAACCATCATGAGCTTAGCCAAATTTAAGAGTTGGACATTTAACTGACTGAGCCACCCAGGTATTGCATTCTTCCTTATTTTAATAGAAATATTTATTGCAGTTACCTTCCCAGCATTATAAATTGAGTATAACTTGTCATTTTAGTTCATAGATCTCTAGATCAGGAAAAGCCACATCCAAAACCAATGTAGAGACCATTCTGAGACCGTGGACTTTAAGCCTGGTGCTATGATAGATAAGGCTTTTAAGTTATCTCTCTTGGGAAGGGAGTGGGGATGTTTTATATGCAGAAGGAAGGTAAATGAATATGTGCGAAGATGAGAATAAATTGCAGGAAAATATAATATTGTTCAAGTTATTTACTGTCCGTTCCCAGTGGATGATGGGTCATGAATTTGCTTTAGTTATTGAAATGAATACAAGCGACAAACAACATTTCTAATTGAAGCTTAAAGATTGATCATGTGGCACTACCACGTTTCCTTCTGTCACAAATAAAATCACTATCCTACTTAGACATCTCTAACAGCAGAGGACTTAGAATGAAGTATGAGCAGCAATACTGCAGGAGGCATGGATCAGTATATAATATGAGTGAAAAACAAATATTTGTAAGATGTTAAGATTGTGGGGTTATTTATTAATTGCAACATAAACTAAGTTACAAATGCATGAAGTAATAAAAACCCAGTATTTTGAGAGGGAATTATCCCTTCCAAATGTAAATAAGGATTCTGCCTTGAGAAGAAACAGATAGTATATCAAGATGCATATATCACTTTCCATTTTCATCTCTTTTATGTTTGATAGTCAGCTGACCATGGCTATATGAACACTTTTGACATAAAAAATTCAGATAACTATTTTCCTCCATGTGTCTTCCCATTCTTTTTAATTCTTTATTTGACCTTTTTTAAAATCTCGTTTGAACTTTACCCACATATTCCCAAATCAACATCATTTTTACTAAGCAAAACTTGGCTAAATTCTTGACCCATGCATCCCATAAAGCAGATAATTAGAACAATATTTACAGAGAGCAAAGAAGAACATTTAAATGATCACCAATCATTATTTTCAGTGGAAGCCTAGAAAGATATATTATTCAATGATATATTTTGTTTTAGCAATCTAAAAATATAATCCATTGAGACATGGTAACAGCCATAGTTTCTAGAGGGATGTTTTTAGGACATCTTAATCAGGTAATACATATTAAGCTTCTCATAATCAGTAAGGTATACTTGTTAGTATTTTTATCCTTGTACATGATGATACAATATGTGATAAAATCATTTTTCCATAAAAAGTTAGTGCATTACTATAGTTCTTTAAATGTATAAATGATGTGGGAAAATGGCAAAATGTATTTTTCAAAATTTTTTATTTCATCAAAAATATACTGTGAGAACATAATATGTGTAGTAAACAATGTTAAATGCTGGGAATTTGATATGATATATGATAGATTTTGTCCTTAAGAAATTCCTAGCATCTCTGGGTAGGAAATCTCACTGTTCAAGGGGAAAAAATATTATGACCTAAGACATAGAACAGTTTCAATGTCAAGTAGGTGGTGTGGATAGAAAATTCTACAAATTTCAAAAAAGTAAGCAATCTCCAAGTACAGGAAGAGTGAGTAATTTTATAGAAGGAATGGAATTAAGCTTTATTTGAAGATTGGGTAGGATATAGACAAATGAAGAAAAAAGATAACAGCTTTTTTGAAAGAAAAAACTTGAAAATAACATGACCATCACGGTTTTAGGGAAACTCACAGACCTACTTTAGCTAGGACAGATCATCGGTAAAGAGGAAGAATGAAAGATAAGGAGCCTACTGAAGTTTTTTTATAAGTTTTATGGTTTTTATAAAGGGGATGACTTCTAAGCCAATATGAAGGTTAAACGAGATTTTATTCTGACGTTATTACCCAGGAGGGATCAACAAGGTTTGGTGAATGAAAGAAAATATCAGTAAAGAAGGTGTACCCAATAATCACCCCCAGAGTGTTGTTCTTCATAAATGGTGGTAAAACAAACGTGCAACAAGTGTATTTCAAGTGAAACAGTAGATTAATGGAATGGAACAGGTAGAGGAAGAATAGTTTTAAGTTCATGATACTTTGAGTTGATGATACTAATGGGTTATTCAAATACAGGTGTACAGTTTAATTTTATACAGAGAGGAATAACTTTGAATAAGTCAGACTTTAAATATAGTTTTGTTAGTCATTATGGAGAATCACGTATAGAAGTAAACACCAAAAGCATGAATGAAGAGAGAGAGAGCTGGAGACTTTTTATAAAATCTAGGAAGAGAACTCAATTGAAGAGACAGAAAAGAAACTAAAAACAGATTCATGAAAAATGAGGAGAAAATAAGGTCAAGAATATAATGGACTTAGGGCTCCTGGGTGGCTCAGACGGTTGGCTCAGATCATGATCTCGTGTTTCCTGAGTTTGAGCCCTGCATCAGGCTCTGTGCTGACAGCTCAGAGCCTGGAACCTGCTTTGGATTTGGTTGGTGTCTCTTTCTCTCTCTGCCCCTCCCCACCCTTGCACTCTGTTTTTTTCCTCTCTTTCTCAAAAATAAACAAACATAATTTTAAAAATAAAAAATATATATATAATGGACACAATTTGCAAGAGTCGGTATCAAGACTGTCAACACATTCTAATGCCTTACAGACACCAGGGGCAAAGACAAAAAAAAGCAGCTGTGAAATAAATAGGATTCACATATATGTTGATGAGCACTGAGAAATGTATAGAATTGCTGACTGATTATATTGCCCACCTGAAACTAATATAAAGCTGTATGTTAATTACACTTAAAACAATAATTTTTAAAAAGGCAGTGGAGTTATAATATAGTTGGAAAGTCAGTAACAGCTTTAAATATGAGGAAGGCGTAGTCAGAATAATGAGGATCAAATGAAATGAGCATGAATGTTATTAGATTTTTAAAAGGATTGCAAAATGGTTAGACTGTCAGATATTCCCTATGGTGGCAGCCATCTGGTTGCCATCAGAAAATAATTGCTAGAGAGTGGACCTTGGCTACCTTAATGAATTTCATGACTGCAGAGATACATCTACATTTATATTTTCACTTGTATCTGCTATTAAATTAATATACAAATTAGTGTTAAAACTAAATAAGATTGTTAAAAATCAAATATAGCAGTATCTTGCCTCATTTCCGACACATTCATCTCTCACAACTGTTTCCCCTGGTGATAACTCTCATATTTTTAAATAACATATTTATGTTGCTATTTTTTCCTCTATAAATGTAGTAAATTCAGTTGGCCTTTTTTTGGTTATGATGTATTTGAATGAACCCACTTTATCTTTTACCCTGAGCATAATTACATCACAAAATTTAGATGCCTTATTGCTTAGTTTTGGTATATTTAAATGATGTTATTTATATTTTTGATTTCTTATTCCATGAAATATATCCAGTATTAGTAATACTAAACATTAAAATATCAGGATATGGATAATAATGCCCTTCTAATTTTCGTTCTTCTTTCTCCTTTTGCTATCCAATTCTGTCATGGACACTTGTACTTTTATATTGTCAAGATTGGTCCCATTAAATCAGTAAAATTACATTCTCTGCTCTTTAGCTTTCAGTTGATTTTAAAATTTAAAATGTTTTCAATGTTTATTTTTAGTTTTGTGAGAGACAGAGCAATAGCAGGGGAGGGGCAGAAAGAGAGAGAGAAAGAGAAAGAGACATAGAATCAGAAGTAAACTCCAGGCTCTTTGTTGTCGGCACAGAACCTGACATGGGGCTGGAACTAATGAACTGTGAGATCATGACCTGTGCCAAAGTCAGATGCTTAACTGACTGAGTCACTCAGAAACCCTTGGTTTTAACTTCTGAAATGAATGCATTTTCATGGTTTATGAGTATAAATATTAATTATTGTAGTGTTGAGAATTCTACCGTTACAATTCAATTCTTAGAAGGTTTTCTTTTTCTTGATGTTACTAGTTGCCTTTATAAAAACAATCTATTTGTTTTTATCATGTACTCTGTATTTCCAAACTCTACCATTGTTCTATGTAAATCTATGGACATCCTAGCTGAATCCACATCATTGCAAATGCTAAGGTTTCATTCTACTTTATGTCTCAGTAATATTACACTGTATATATACCAGATCTTCATTATGCATTCCTCAATCAATGGACATTTGGGCTCATTCCACAATCTGGCTATCATTGATAATGCTATAAACATCAGGGTGCATGTATGCCTTCAAATTAGTATTTGTGTATTCTTTGAGTAAATACCCAGTAGAGCAATTGGTAGGTCATAGGGTAGTTCCATTTTGAACTTTCTGAGGAACCTCCATACTGTTCTCCAGAGTGGCTGCACCAGTTTGCATGCCCTCCAACAGTGCAAGAGGGCTCCCCTTTCTCTGCATCCCCACCAACTCCCGCTATTTCTTGTGTTGTTGATTTTAGCCTTTCTGACAGGTGTGAGGTGGTATCTTCTCTGGTGATGAGTGATGTTGACCATCTTTTCATGCATCTGTTAGCCATCTGTATGTCTTTATTGGATCTATGCAGGTACTCTGCTCGTTTCTTTACTGGATTACTTGTTTTTTGGGTGTTGAGTTTGACAAGTACTTTATGAGGTATTAAGGAGAGCACTTGTGATAAGCAATGAATGTCATATATAAGTCGTGAATCACTAAATTCTACTCCTGAAAATAATACACTGTATGTCAACTAAATGGAATTTAAATAAAAACTTCAGGGGACCCTGGGTGGCTCAGTCAGTTAAATGACTGATTTCAACTCAGGTCATGATTTCACGGTGTGTGAGTTTGAGCTCCACATCAAGCTCTGCACTGTCAGCTTATGCTTCAGATTCTGTCTCCTCCTCCCTCTGCCCCTCCCTTGCTTGTGCTCTTTCTGTGTCTCTCAAAAATAAATAAATGTAAAAAGATTTTTTAATAATAAAATGAATGAATGAATGAATGAATAAAACTTAAAACATAAAAACTCAAGGACCTGGGGGGCTCATTCAATTAAGCATCTGACATCGCTCAGATTGTGATCTCATGGTTCATGGATTGGAGCCCCAGGTCGGGCTCTATGCTGAGAGCTTGGAGCCTGGAGCCTGGAGCCTGCTTTAGATTCTCTCTCTCTCTCTCTCTCTCTCTCTCTCTCTCTCTTTCTCTCTCTCTCTCTGCCCCTCCCCTGTTTGCTCTCTTTCTCAAAAATAAACATGAAAAAAAAAGTTGAAACATAAAAAAAAAACGGTGTATGGATATCATCTTCCCAGTGCAATTTTTTTCTTTATGAAGAATCTTTTTTTTACAAGGTTTATTTATTTATTTTGAGGGGGAGGAGGAATGGAGAGATAGAATCCTAAGCAGGCTTCATGCTCAGCACAGAGCCCAATGCAGGGCTTGATTCCACTTCTGTGAGAGCATGAGCTGGTATCGAGAGTCAGATGCTCAACCCACTGAGCCACCTAGGCACCCCAGTTTTGGGTCAATCTTGACATTTAAACCTGTTTGCCATTTTCATTCTTGACTTTCCTTCAATGTTTTCCCCTTTTAAATCTAGTTTTAGATTTTTGTTTACTCCTTCATTTATCTGAAGTACCTCTTAAAATAACATGCAAAATAGGATGCATAATAAATAAACATTGTAATTTCTTAAATGTCTAAAGAGTCTTCCACTCATTCTTCACACTCAATTGACAATTTCTCCAGGTATAGAATTAGCAGTAGACAGGAAAAGAACTGTGAAAGCACTCCTATTTTTAAGTTGACCCCTCACACAACATGGGACTTGAGCTCAGAAATCAGAGATAAAGAGTCTTGTGCTCTACTGACTGAGTCAGCCAGTCACCCCTGGAAGCATTGTTCACTGGCCTCTCAAATCCTCTGTTCTTGCTGAAATTTTGAAGTCAGGGAACTTATTTCCTTTATTTGTAGGTGAACTCTTTTGTTTCTGACATGTTTGGTTTCTCACTCTGTAATTTTTTTTTTAACTTGAGAGAGAGACAGAGGGACAGAGGGAGAGAGAGTGAAACTTAAGCAGGTTAAATGCTCACTGTGGGGCTCAACATGGAGCTTGATCCCATGATTCTCACAATATGGCCTGAGTGGAAATGAAGAATTGGACGTTCACTCTGGAATTTGAGAATATTCTCTTTATTTTTTAAAAAATGTTAGTTGTGTGCATGTATGTGTGTGTGTGTGTGTGTGTGTGTGTGTGTGTGTGTGAGAGAGAGAGAGAGAGAGAGAGAGAGAGAGAGAGAGAGAGAGAGGGAGAGAGAGAGAGAGAATAAATGGGTGAGGGGCAGTGAGAGACGAAGGCACAGAATCCAAAGCAGGCTCCAGGCTGTGAACTGTCAACACAGAACCAGATGTGGGGCTCAAACTTATGAACCTTGAGATCAGGACCTGAGCTGAAGTCAGATGTTTAACCAGCTGAGCCACCCAGGCACCCCTAGAATCTTCTGTTTAGCCTTGGTGTTCCTGACTTTCCCAATATTGTGAATGAGTGTTTTAGTCTAAATAGGTCTTTTAATCTAAAGCATTGTGCTCTTGAGTGTGGAAACTTCCCTGCATTAGTTCTTTGACAATTTCTCCATCTGTTTTCTCTATTCTTTCTTTCTCAGACACCTATTTAGTAGGAAATTTGACCTCCTGCTTTAATTATCTATATTTCTAATTTTCTAATAACATTTCTTGATTTCCTTTGTCCATTGATATTTCTGGGATATTTCCTTTTCCCTATCTTCCAACCATTCCATTAAATTTTATTTCAACACTCATACTTAACATTTATTTAAAAAAGAGACAACAGTCACAAATGGAGTCACTGTCCCATGTCAACAAAGTGAGACTGAATACCTAACCTAACTGCATCTTCAGCCTCTCCAGGAATGTAACTTAACCAGTCAAGCTGAGATCATTTGGTCAGCTCTAATGAGATAATACACTCCACAGACCTATTCTGTTCCCCTTAGGAGGGGACCTTGGCTGAAACAATGCATGCTTTCTAATAATTTCCATTTTACACCCCTTTATCCCTCTAAGAACCTTTCCTTTTCTTTTTTTCTATTTATAATAGTTTATTGTCAAATTGGTTTGCATATAACACCCAGTGCTTCTCGCCACAAGTGCCCCTCTCCATGACCATCACGCCCTTCCCCCCCCTTCCCCTTCAGTCCTCGGTTTGTTTTCATTTTCAGTATTCAGTAGTCTCTCATGATTTGTGTCCCTCTCTCTCCCCAGCTCTCTTTTCCCCTTCCCCTCTTTATGGTCCTCTGTTAGGTTTCTCCTGTTAGACCTATGAGTGCAAACATATGGTATCTGTCCTTCTCCTCCTGACTTATTTTGCTTAGCATGACACCCTCGAGGTCCATCCACTTTGCTACAAATGGCCATATTTCATCCTTTCTCATTGCCATGTAGTACTCCATTGTATATATATACCACATCTTCTCGATCCACTCATCAGGTGATGGACATTTAGGCTCTTTCCATTAATAGCCAAATCATAAAACCTTTCCTTTTCTACCACGTGGCAGAGCTCCTTCCTATTGCCCAGTAGGAAGCTGCCCAATTATGCCCGGTTCACAAATTGTTGAATAAAACTAATCAAGTTCTAAATTTACTTAGTTGAATTTTTGTTCTTTAATGTATTTAAACTAATTCTTCCTTGGGCTCTAACCATTCCATTGTTATTGCATCTTACTCTTATTTTTGTTTTGTTTTGTTTTGCTTGGCTTAGTGAAGGTACAATGTCTTTCTCAATCTCTCCAATGCTACAAATTTAAATTTTAGATTAAAAAATTTTTTTCCTTTGATCCCTAAATTAGCATTACTACGCCAATTCATCTTGTATGCTTGAATACATGGGGTTCTTTCATTTTACAAATTTTTGTCTAAAACCGGGTGATCTTCCATCATAAGAATGAGACAGTAAAAAGCAGACTGTAACTTCTGAGTATGACTCTTATCCTCAAGATGATGAGGACCTCATACTTTAGGACTCTAAAACAAAATGTTATGGGGCTCTCATGTCCATCCTAATTACCTTAGTTTTCATCAAAGAGTTCATTCAGTTTATTTAGTGATGAGTGAGTGGTGTTAAATGTCTGGAATGGAGAAAGGTGATTAGTCAATCATTCCACCTATTGATTTATAATTAATCCCCCACCTCATTTTCATTCCCATGCTTTTTTAAATGTTTATTTTATTTATTTTGAGAGAAAGAGAGAGCATGTGAGCAGGGTAGGGGCAGAGAGAGAGAGAGGAAGAGAGAAAAATCCCAAACAGGCTCCACATTGACAACACAGAACCTGACTCAGGGATTGGTTCCATGAACAGTGAGATCATGACCTGAACCAAAATAAACAGTCAGACATCTAGCCAGCTGAGCCAACCAGGCACCCTCCATTCCCATTCTTTACTTGGCGTGCCAACCCCCCTCTCCCACTCCAGGATCCACAAAAGTCTCTGCTATCCCCTTGGCTGTAGCCTTCTACTCACTTATCCTAGCCTGCAGCTTTGATTTCACCCTAACTATTCCTCATTTTCTTTTGGTATATCTCAGGAATGTTGAATTTTTTTCCCTTGGTCATCAACTCCTTTTCTTCAGCACTGTGAATTTGAATCCTTTGTTTTCCACCAATACCATTTTGATGGCATCTTAGGAAGGATGAAAGAAAATATGTTTTCTTTCTTTCACACTCATCCAGAAATGCACATTTTTCATTAATAATTTTTAAAAGGGTAACAATAAAACCAATGATGATTTAATTGACCTTACTGGAATGGAAGAAAGATACTTTGGCAAAATATATGACTTAGCCTTGTAGATCAAGATTGATCTATAATGCCTAGAACATCACATGCCCTTGATAATTATATTTAATTTGTGAGAGGGGTTAATAATTTTTCAACCTTCTTTTGGAATAAGAAAATCGAATTAGTAAGGAATGAGTTTCTTTCTATTTTATGCATGTTTAAGGCACTATGTGTTCAATAGCGTATCAAAAGCAGTATTTCCATGCATGACTATAATCAGGCTGTAGCATCTTTCCTTTCTCTTGATGACCACCAGGGTAGATTAGAATTATGTAAGTGATGTCTATATAGGCAGCTCTCAAAACTGAGTGCTTAGAACCTTCCTGTCTTTATTTCTTTACCCTATTAGTCTCTTTGTTAAGTGTGGATTTGAATATGCATTATAAAATAGTGTAAGGTTTAGGCGAACCTGGGTGGCTGAGCGGTTAAGCGTCCAATTTGGCTCAAATCAGGATCTCACAGTTCGTGAGTCTGAGCCCCACATTGGGCTCTGCCCTGACATTGCAGAGCCTGCTTTAGATGCTCGGTCTCCCTCCCTCTCTGCCCATCCCATTCTCAGTCTCTTTCTCTCAAAAATAAATAAACATTTTAAAAAAGTAGTGTAAGGCTTAATGACCATCATTGATCCCTAGTCTAGTTCCATGCTTGCCACTCCCAGAGGTACACCTGCGAGTTGTTAAATGCTAAGGAGTAAGTAGTTCTTCCACACCAGGCTGCTGTATATGACTCTTTTAGTACACGGTTTTCTCTGCATTTCCTTCCCTTGATGCTTCGCACCACTCCCCACTGTTCCCTCCACTGCCTGAACAGTTCTAGGTTCAAACTTCAGCTCAGGAGTCACAGTACCATGTTCCTCTCTGCCCCTTTCCCCCAACAGACATCTCACAAAACAACTCCAGGGCCTTCCTCTGTCCCTCTGTATCTCCCAGGGTTCCTGTGCAAGTCTGGTCAACGTTCTTGTATCTGTTTATGTGTAGTCCAGTGTCCCCTTACACACTGTAAGAAGTGGATCTAATAGTGGACACATACTAAAATTATTAGAAAACTTTTAAAATTAAGCCAATCATCCTCCCCTGGGATAGAGCCGTAAGGTTTTATAGCTCTCCAAGTGATTTAAGATGCACACAGGGTGAAGAAACACCACTCTTACGCCTTAAGAATAAGAACATGTCTTATTCGTCTTGGAAACTTGAGCCCCTGATTGAGTGTCTGATACAGAATGATTAAGATATAAAAAGGATATATCAGCACATCAAATTTTATTAAAATTAAATAACTTTAAAGTATATTTTAATATTTCAAAACACTGAAAGGAAAGTTATATTTTATCAAGCAATTCAGATTCATGTTTGGAAAATACTTTTAAAGGGTCGCCTGGGTGGCTCAGTCAGTTAAATGGCTGACTTCTGCTCAGGTCATGATCTCACAGTTTGTGAGTTTGAGCCCCACATCGGGCTCTGTGCTGACAGTTCAGAGCTGGAACCTGCTTTAGATTCTGTGTCTCCCTCTCTCTCTGACCCTCCCCAGCTCACACTCTGTGTTTCTCTTTCTCTCAAAAATAAATAAACATTAAAAATTTTTAATAAAAATAAGAAATACTTCTAAAGATTATTTAGTAATGATCCACACAAATCAATCCATAAATAAAATATTAGATGCAAATAAATATAGTTATACCTATCTTCATATGTGCATATTGCTCTATGGATAACTAGCAATACACAAAATGAGACACAAATATACACACATAATACACAGTGACAAAGCTAGATTCTATGTTAATCCTGGTACTGGGGGTTCACTAATCAGGGGTCTAAATCATTTTCAGAAATTAAATAAGACTACCGTGAAACACGATTTCAAAGAGGCTGATTGAAACTAAATAGGTATTAAGGCGTGCTGTCATATAGGAATAGTTATATTTTTCCATCACATTGTTGAAAACAGAGAGAAGAAAAAAAGAAGGAAGGAAAAAAAAACCAAAATAGATCTCATCCTGAATTTCAAACTAGCTATTAGCACTGCAGGTAGACAAAGTTTTGCTAAAGAAACCATTAGCAGAGAGCTCTGGGTTCTATCGCCTCGCTGCTGTTGGGAGCAAAACTACATGTGGACAAACTGACAGGCTGATGGCTTTATCCCATACAGAAAGCAGATATCCAGAAATAGATTTAATTCAAAAGAAAAGGAGAATGTTTTGCTTGTTTTTGTTGCTGCTGTCAGAAGCCATCTCAAAACTGCCTGGATAATAGAGATTGTTATGGTTTGTATTTTAGGTTATAAAGAAAGCATTCAGCACCCTTATCTGAGAGAATCTAGCATAGATCATTCTTTATAAAAGTTAATTTACAACATACTAGGTCACAGATTCGATTTTAGAAGAAAAATGAAAGTTGGATACATGGGAAATGCAGCTTGAATCACCTGAAAACTCAATACAAACAACTTGGTAACCAGGTCAGCAGTTTGTAACCTAACCGAAGTGCCATGCGTGAGAATACTCCTTTTAAAAAAGAGCCATCAACTTAACTAATTAGTTAGTTAACCAAAAGGCAGCCATATTTGTCGTCACCCATGTCTTAATAATGGCATCTTGTCCTGCGGTAGGTTAGCCAGAAAAAGACCTATCCAGCCTCATTTAAAAAACAATCCCCACAGGTGTCCTTTCGACAAGAACAGGAGAGCAGCTTCGACCTGGCTAACCAACAGAACACTTTTACAAATGCAGTGCAATTTTCCAGGAAAAAAAGCACATGTGAAGGGCTTTGTGATATCAGGCATGTGCCTTCCATTCGGCGCACATATATTTGGGCATGACACATGTGAGAGAAAAATGCACTGTAGAGAGCTAAACAGATAAGGGATACTTCATTCAAGAATATAGCAATAAGGAGGAGAAATTGAACTCAACTGTACCGAACCGAAAGTCAGGAAAGATTTTAGCACTGGATGAACTAGTGGAAAAGCACTGCAGACTGTTAAGTGGGAGACTCATCAGTATGATTAGGCCCATCTGTGTTTGCTAATTATCGCTTATCAAAGTCAGGCTCCTACAGTCACAGAGACTGGGAGAAAGGAGGATGGACGTTTTCTCCTTCAAAGATTACTTTTAATGGGATGGTTCCCAGATCCTTGAGAAAGACATTCCTAGAATATAAAACTATCAAAGAACTGGAAGATTTGTATCACAAAGAGACAGAGAAAGAATTTATAACTGAAATTTATTAAAGTAAGTGGTCTAAGAAAAGGGAGGTCAGGAGCCTACAGTAGTCAGGAAGAAACCTGTGTAAAATTTAGTAAAAGTGACGCGAATTATTAGGCAGTCTTGCTTAGACATAAAGCTGAAAGACTGGCTTTCAGGTTGCCAAGCGTCTGTCACCGTTACATATCAAAGATAAGCACCTTCAGAGACACACTGAGCATGGGAATCTGCCTGGTTCGAATCTCCCCTTTGCCACTTACTAGCTGTTGAGTCTTAAGCAATATTGATCTTGTTAAAATGGAAAAAAAACATATATTAAAAAAATAATAATGGTAGCATTTTCTCCAAGTAAGAACCTTGTTTTATTAAGCCCCACATATTAATTAGGACATCTAGATTATAGACACATAAACTCTAGTGCGGGGAGACCTTGAAAAGAATCAAGCATAAGCAAAAATCTTTTACATCATAAAATAAAAAGTGTTTTGTTATTTCCTTTGAGAATAGATGATGGGAGGAAAATCTTGAAAAGGAGAAAAAGAAGCAAAGTCCGTGGAAAATGGAGAGAAGGCCCAGAACCCTGCCAGGAGCATGGCGCCTGAAGAGAACAGCGGCTGGGGAGAAATTTCTGGGGTTAAGAGGGACAGGAGGACTCTGAAGAGCAGACATGTCTAGCCATCAATTTTAAACTGTAGTTCTGGGGCGAAGTCCTCCCTTTGCTTCTCCCTGATGCCTTCAGTAAAATCCGGCCCCATACAGCTGTCCTCTGAGGGTGCTGCTTTAGGGAAATCAGTGAGAAAGAGGTAAAAGAAAAGTCGTATCACGTGAGAGAAAAGAGAGAGAGAAGATTCAACATGAATTTGAAAGCGCGGGTGATCGACGACCACCAGAAGCCCCTTCCCACCCTCTTCAGAACTAGCATAGGATAACAGCTGTGAAATGGAAAGTAAAGGCAGTAAAAGCAGCACCCAGGACCGTCAGGCAGCTGACACTTGGATTATGTGAAGACCATAGCGGTGATGTCCTGGGAAGGATCAACGTGGAGATTTAAATAGATAATGCAGGCGTCCAATGTATAGTAATGATGACCAATTGTTATTATTAGCTATTAAAAGTGGACGTAAGAAAAAATAGCAGGATCCATTAATAAGATACTAAAGGTCACAGATCAAGTTCTCTAGGTGAGATTGCAGAAAAGGTTATTGTACGTTTCCACAAAAACTTGCAATAAGGTCTGAATTTCAATAGACTGAATAACATGCTAAAATTGTTGTAGATACAAATGCAGAATGCAGTTTTTACCATGGTCAGTATGCATCAAAAGTAGATTTTGCACTGTTGGGTGTTGAGCAGATAGATACGTATGTTTCAGCATAAGTACATGTTTCAGTCAATCACCAAAAACTAAGGATTTAAATATATGATACCATAGTTTCCATAGAGGTCATTAGAGCTCAGCTCCACTCTCGACCCCTTGCTTTTGAACAGTATGAATGTAGACTTTGAGGATATTTTCGCAGTAAGGGGTACAGCTTATTAATTCCTTCGTAACAGGCCTTATGGTCACACATATATTTAATCTCTTATTCATGTATTCATTAATTCAACAGTTACTGAGAACTAACTGTATTTAATGGGCAGATTTAATACCTGTCCTCAAGAAATGTATAACCTACATTTGTGTTTGTTTGGCACTTTGTTCTGCAAAATATAAACTACCTCTAGATTTTCTCCCAAGAAGGTATTGATTCGTATAATGTTCCTGCTAATGCTGTCTTCTGAGAAACTAGGTTTAAGACTCTTCCTGGATCTTAAGGAAAACCTTTCCGTGAGCAAAAGAGAATTCTTGGGAAAAATTTGGACACCCTGTAGGCAATACATATAAGTACACAGGCCATCATTTCATCACACAGAACTTATGGTTGAGATAATTTAAAAGGCAGTAAATCAAAAAAGATGAAGTGCCACTTCCACAAAGGTTTCCGTTATTCAAGAAACAGGTATTAACGTGCTGATATTGTCTAATAGAATGTTCTATACAATCTACATATTCTATTAAGTTTTGTACTGTTGAACTTCAGTAATTTTAATTTAATGACATTCATCTAAGAAAATGAATACAAAGGACCTATATTTCAATTAAATAGTCACTGAGAACAAGGCCTATACTTACTAGAGTATGTAGTACTTCTGATTTACTTTACTTATTTCAAGGTTCTATATACTCTATAGTATTAATTGTTAAATATTAATTTCTGTGCCTTAAATATTAATTTATATAATTGAAAATATATAAATGATAAGTTAAAAAGTTAATATTCTGCATAACAATAATATGAATATTTTTTTAACCTTGGGTGAATGTCAACATTTGTTAAAGAGGTCATTAAAGAATTTCCCCTCTTCTTCAATTCCTCCAGCTATTCATCAGCCTTGAGGAATGAGTGTGCTTTAAGCTTAACAGCAATAGAGTAAAACAGAATATGCTAAGGAAAGTGAATATAAGAACACATGAAAGCCATAAGGTGTAGAAGCAAAGATAAAATAGCTATCTCTTTCTGGAAAGAAAAAGGCAAAATAATTCAAGGGAAGACAAGTAGAGAAGAGGAATAGCAAGTTTAAGATTAAAAAATGAAATGCATCATGCATATAAATGCATGGATCAGAAAATGGGATGGCAGAGCTCTCGAATGCTTGATCTTGAAAAACAGCAAAAAGAAAATTAAAAGTTAAAAAGGTAAGAGGGGTGCCTGGATGGCTCAGTCGATTGAGCATCCAAATTCAGCTCAGGTCATGATCTCACAGTTAGTGGGTTCGAGCACCACGTTGGGCTCTGTGCTGACAGCTCAGAGCCTGGGCCTGCTTCAAATTCTGTGTCTCCCTCTCTCTCTGCCCCTCCCTGGCTCTCACTCTCTCTCTCTCTCTCTCTCTCAAAAATAAATATTATTTTTTTAAAAAGGAAAGAAATAAGGCAGTTTGCTTTAGATAATATACTCATTTAAATCATCTCTGGCTCCATTTTCCAAGTTCAGGTTTTCAGGGGACAAATCTATTAAAGAGTCTTTTATGGTCTCACTGGGTGTATTGTATAGGATTTCCAATATTTTTAAGAAATGTTGAGAGATAGTTGAATCAAATTATCCTTTTTAAAATTATATATACAGGCACATGTACGTTGTTTTTCTCTGAAGATCCTCATTTTAAAGTATTTATACTGCCTAACTTTAAAAAGAGCAATAATATGTGTTCCTATATTAAAAATTAAAAGTCTTAGAAAGACAGTTATCAGTTAAATTGGCCAAAATAATTAAAGAGCTAACAGTTGAGAGAACTGTTAGAATGTAGGAAATCTACAGTCAAAATCCCCTCTTTTCTTTACTAGTATAAAAAAGACCCAAAAGAAAAAAACTGTCTCTGAAATTCATTTTCAGCACATGCACGGCTTTACAATTTTGTTGGATATTAAAACTTCAATATTTTAAGCTTTTAATTTTTTTCTCTCTTGTAAGATTACTAAAATTTTTGCAATTCACTGCTTCATTTATTCCTTAAAAGAAAGCATTATCATTTCAATAGTATTTTAGTCCATTTCAAAATAGAATTAATATTGCAAATAACCGGGTGCCTGTGTGGGTCAGTTGGTTAAGCATCCAATGCTTGATATCAGCTCAGGTCATAATCCCAGGGTTGTGTGATCGAGCCCCACATCAAGCTCCATGTTGAATATGGAGCCTGATTAAGATTCTTTTTCTTTCTCCTGCCCCTCTCTAGCACTAATGCTCGCCCTCTCTATATATTTATATTGCAAATAATACTATCAATGCTTCATGCATTCTATAAAATTATAGAAAAGAAATATGAGAGTTTAAAATATCTGTAGAGTCCAAATCATGGAAAAATCAATGTTAGTATGGAATAGACTTATGACCTTTTGAGATATAAAACAGAATTCATTAATTTTTAACTCTGATATGACATAATTTTTTTCAGATAATGAAACAGAAACTCATCTCTTCATTGGAACCCATCTATAAAAGGAAAATCAGTCATTAACCCCTACCAAGATTGAAATGTTAACTATAGAAAAATTAGTTATGAAAAAATATTGCCTGTACACATATAATTTGACAGTAATGCTTGCATCCTGTTTAAAGCAAATATTCTTGCTCAGAAATTTGGTTTTCTATGTTGTTCATCATTCACTCAAAAGGATGCATTCATTCATTCATGAGATGTAATTTGCAGCTGAAAATGGCTTTTTTTAGTGTGTGGTTTTTCTGGAGGAAAAATGTACCCAATTTTGGAGACCCTTTAAAATTGCGAACTATGGCTAAAAGCAGAAAATATAAGTTTAGACTTTAGTGTGGGCAATAATATTCTGGGAACTGGCACTCAAACATGCAATTAGTCAACAGTGGTTCCTTACATCTGATTTCAAATATAGTATTACCAAACTAGTTCAGAAAAGTAGACTCCATCTCTCATGATTGCTCCAAATCACATCAATGGTAAAGAATATTAAAGAGGAATGTAGAAAAGTTATGCAAATATAAAAAAGAAAGGATCATGGGGCACCTGGGTGGCTCAGTCAGTTAAGCGTTTGACTTCCTTCGTCTCAGGTCATGATGTCTTGGTTTGTGAGTTGGAATCCCACATCGAGCTCTATACTGACAGCACAGAGCTTGGAGCCTGCTTTGGATTCTGTGTCTCCCTCTCTTTCTGTCCTTCCCCTGCTCACGCTGTCTGTCTTCTCTCAAAAATAAACGTTTAAAAAAAACTTAAAAAAAAGAAAGAAAGAATCACAAAAATTTACAACTGGGAGAATAGTACTTTCCTTCATAAGGATAGTTTTAATGAAATATTGGAAAAGAAGACTATATATCAATGTATTAAATAAGTGAAAGGAGAAAATCAAGTCAAGAAACTAGGCTCTTAAAAAAAGAAATTTGTAAAGGTAAAGAGTGACATAGGGCAGAAGCTAGAGGAAGATTAATCAATTATCTGGAATGGATACAATGGAATATTATCTATTCATAAAGAATGAAGTAATAAG
>NC_043714.1:30172876-30193993 GCF_006229205.1 Suricata suricatta
AAAAAAAAGAATCTGCCAAACAAAAGTAAGTACCTTACTTCTTTTAAAGACTCAGAACACAAAGGGAGTGACAACAAATCCTTGATCCAATAATCAAGCACCTAGCCTCATATCCAGCCTCTACGTGAAAAATCTTCATTTCCTGAATTTTCTTGCCATTTTAAGTGAGCGTGACTCCCTTTCTATGTGAAGAGTGAGATAATATCAGAGTTTCCACAGTAATTTTATCTCTGGAGAATATAAAAATAAGGCACAAAGAATCTCTTTGTGAATCATCAGGCCATGCTTATATTTTCTTCTATGGAGTGTCCTATGGTTCCTACATTGTATTGGAGGGAAAGTTTCGTAATGAAATTAGAATATGATGCTTTCATACTGTATTCAGTAATTTTACACAGTGAACAAAGATGAGAATATTATTTGGAAATTTAATCATTCTATATTTTTAACAGACTTATTGAGATAGTACTCCCATACCATAAAATTGAGGCTTCTAAAAATTACAATTCAGTATATTTTGGCAGCCTGAGGGTTATGCCGCCATCTTTACAGTCTAATTTTTAAACATTTTTGTCTCCCTAAGAAGAAACTTTAGACCTATTAGCAATTTCCCCCATCCCCCACCCTACTGTGTCACCGCTTGGAAAACACGAACCTACTTCCTGCTTCTGAAGATTTGTCTGTTCTGGGCTTTTCGTATCAGTGGAATCAAAGAATATGTGGCTTTTTATTAAGTATAGTATAATAGTTTCAAGATTTATCCATGTTGAAACACATGTCAGTACTTCATTCCTTTTAATTGCTGGATAAGACTCCATCATATAGACAAAACAGATCTTGTTTATCAGTACATTAACAGATGGGCATTTGGGTTCTGTCTGCTTTTTGACTGAATAATGCTGGTAGAAACATTCATGTATCAGCTTTTCTGTGGACCTAAGTTCTCATTTCTCTCAAATTTGCTGGAATTGCTAGGTCGAATGGTAACTGTCGAACTTTTCAAGAAATTGCCAGGATGTTTTCCAAAGCAACCACACCACTTTACATTCCAATGTGCAATGTTCTTGCCAATATTTATCATGTGTTTGTTCAGTTTTTTGGATTTTTTTTGTATTATGATAGCCATCATAATGCATAATAAGTGGTATCTCCTTGTGATTTTCATTTGCATTTCTTGATAGCTAATAACATGGAACACTCAGGAGCTATGTATATTCAAGTCCTCTTCCAATTTATTTGTATTTTACCATTGAGTTGTAGGAGTTCTTTATAAAAATCTTTCTGTAACAACATATCATTTGCAAATATTTTCTCTTATTGTTTAGGGTGTCTTTTTATTTTCTTGATGTGTCCTTAGAAGCACAAACTTTAAAATTTTATAAAGATCAATTTATTTATTTTTGCTTCATTTGTGTGTACTTCTGGTGCTGTATCTAAGAAGGCTTTGCCTAATCCAGTCACAAAAACTGACTGCTATATTTTCTTCTAAGAGTTTTATAGATTTAAACCCTTACATTTAGGCCTGTGATCATTTTTCTATAATTTTTGTGCACAATGTGAGGAAGGTCCCACTTATTTATTTTGTATATGCATAAATATGTAGATATGTAGATATATACAAATACATGTAGATACACATATATCCAATTGTCCCAATATCACATGTTAAATTATTTACCCATTGAGTTATCATGGCACCCATTAAGTGTAAGTAGAAGTGCTTGTTTCTAAATTCCCAAATCTATCTTATTGGTCTATATGTCTAAGTGTTATGAAAAAAATCACATTGCTTTGAATACTGTAGCTTTATAGGTAGAATTTGAAATGGTTTGATATTAGAGTAACATTGGCCTCATAGAATGAGTTAGGAAGGGTTCCTTTCTATTACTTTTTTGAGGTGTATAAGAAAAATTGGAAGAAATTCTTATGTCAATGTATGGTGGAATTTAGCAGATAAGCCATCTGGGCCTGGGTTTCTCACTGTGAAAGTTTTCTAATTCCTAATTCAGTATCTTTTATAAGTCTATTCAAATACTCTATTTCACCTTGAGTAAGTTTTAGTAGTTTGTGTTTTCCTAGGAATTTGTCCCTTTCATTTGAGTCATCTAATTAGTTGCTATCCAACTGTTTATAGTATTATAATCCTTGCTAACTCTGTGTGGCTGGTAGTAATCTCTCCCTTTTCATTCCTGATATTCATAATTTGAGTCTACTATCTTTTTACTTGGCCAGGCTATATAAAGATTTGTCAATTTTTAAAATCTTTTTAAAAAAAAAACAACTTTTGGGTTTTTTAAATTCTATTGTTTATCTATTTCCTATTTCATTAATTTCCACTCTAATCTTTATTTTTCCCTTATTTCTGCTTGTTTTGAGTTTAGTTTGCTCTCTATTATCTTAAGGTAGAAGTTTCAGTTGCTGCTTGGAGATCTCTCTTCTTTTCTAATATAGATGCCTAAAGCCAAAAACTTACTTCTAAACACTCCTTTATCTGTTTCCCATAGTTTTTTTAATATTGTTTCTTCATTTTGTCCACCTTCTATCTCAAAATCCTATCTAATTTCTCTTGTGATTTCTTCTTTGAGCAACTCCCTTCCTTTTAAGTAGAACAGTTAATTACCTCTGGTCTTGCCTTACCCTTAGAGGGGAGTAGAGAGTGGAGGGGTGAGGGACAGGAAGAATGTGCTATGAAGATCCTCTAGAGTTCTCAGTAGGATCTTTGAACCAAAGGTACACTGAATTCTAATGTATTTCTAAATCCTAGGTGCAGTTTTTTACTTTCCTTTATCTTTCCCAAGTCTGTACTGAAATACATGTATTCTTACTCTGCTATCTTTTCTCTCCTCTTCTGATCCCTGATCTCCTTTTACTATATTTAAGGATATCTTATTTAAGCAGTATATATTAGAAATAAATTAAATTCATAAAAGTATATATAATTAGTAAATCAAGTTAGTACAGTAAGTTTGTAGAGGTATCTATCAACATATATGTATATGTAAATACATATATGTATATGCAACTTTTTGCAAAATGTATTTAACTTATTCAGCCCAAAATATACTAGAATATTTGCAAATATTTATTCATGCTTCTAAGATTTTATTTAAATACTAGTTAACTATTACTAACATCTTGTATCTTTGAAAATTCAGCACAGGGTGCCTGGGTGTCTCAGTCAGTTGAGCATCCAACTTGATTTCAGCTCAGGTTGGGTCATGGGATTGAGCCCTCACTGGGCTCCACACTGAGCATGGAGTCTGCTTAAGATTGTCTCTCTTTCTTTCACCTTCTGCCCCTCTCGCCTACCTGCACACTGTCTCTAAAATAAAAGGAAAAGAAAAAGAATTCAGCACATACAGGCATAGTAAACAAATATACAACAGCAGGAAAGGAAGGAAGAAGAGAAAAGAAAAGAAAAGAAAAGAAAAGAAAAGAGAAAGAAAAAAATCGTATACATTCTGGCTGATAATACTATTATAGTTTCTGGTGAAACTTTGTTATTTTCTCTCCTTACGCTGAAATATAACAAATGACCACTTATTTCTAATTTGGATCCATATATTAAGCAATAATCTCAGGGTCCTCTGTTTGCGAAGAATTATGCATGCATTCTCGTATTCAGCCCTCTCAAAATTTATGAGATGGGTACTTTCGTTATTAACATTTAGTAGACGAAGTTTGAACCATAGAGATATTAAGCAAAAGAAAACAGAAGCACTCACATGGAAAGCTACAGAGCTAGGAGAACCTGCCTTCTCTAGCTGCCTTGTAGAAAAGTTCTCTGTCTCACCCATGACCTATTGGCATTCAGAAATTGGTGGTTCAAGAGACACAGGCATGAAGTAATTCATGGTAGATTAAGGTAAAATTGTCAAGTGGTTGGAAATGTGCTCTTCACCATCAACTTTGCCTCCCCTGTTCACGTCTTCTCCCGGTTCTCCTATTTCTACTATCACCCAGATTTTTCAAATGGTATTGTCACCAACCTACACCAGTGGTCACTCCAGGGAAAATGACTTGCTATTATTTGAGGTTCTTTAAAATAAAGTGAGAATCTTGGTTTTTCTAAAATAACAGCATGAGACAGAAGATTTACTTATCACACTAATCACAAATCCCTAGTGTAAGGATACATACAGCAGTCTTCAAAGCTGCAGAGGACATAGATAAGACTATGTAGAATATATAGTTATCAGGAACACTTGCTTCATATTCTTTGTGACATTTTATTGGCTCTTATTATGTTATAGATAACAGAATAATCTCCATATAACAAAAAATGGCAAAAAAGTATTCCTTCATTTTACTTGTGCTTTTTCTGTCTTTTCAAAAACTAAAATCCTAGGAGGAACATGATAGACAGGTGCCTCCAATTCGAATTAAGAATCACATACTGCAGTCATCAAAGGATAATAAAGAGACAGGTCTGTATTTTTTATATCGAAAATGATTTTATTTAGGGTCCTAAGATACTACATTGTGTATGATGTTCTAGAGTGATTCAGAGTAAATAGAAGACTGTAGTTTTTCTGCTTTGTAAACTATTTACTAATTGTAAAAGATTAACATTTCCAAATTTCACTGATTTATTTTAATTCCATATGAATCTCAAATGAGCAGCTTGTTCAATAAATCATAAATGACAGTAATGTTGTGTAGTTAAAAAAGAAAACCAAGAATGAGATAATTATGAAATAAATGAGGACTATAATGACAATTTTTCTGAATAAAAACAATATAAATCCCATTACTTGTTGCACTTAAGAATATGAAGAGAGGCATTATAATGAAAAATATAATTTAATTGTGCAGTTAAGTAGCAGTGTTCCTTCCCATGTAGTCAAATAGACAAATTAAGAAAAAGCCGATTAGGTCCTAACAATTCATCAGTAATTCAAGAAAATAAGACATTTAAGGAACAGGGAACAGTAGCACTATTGAGAGATTATTACCAGATCCTTTATAACCAAAAGGGTAGCTATTTCCTTAAATAAGATTTACAAAGTGGAAGAGCAGGATAAAGAAGTGTATGAAAACAGAGAAAAAAGATACTGCCTAGAGGATTATTAAAAATGGATAAGGCACTAAAGCCTTAAGCATTCATTTGGTCCATGGGCTTGCCTTTGAAATTTCACTTAATTAGAATACAGTATTGTTAGTTATTCATTTTTATAAAGTCAAAAAATAAAGCATATCAAACATTAAAAAGAGAGAACGATTCTCCAAATAGGTTGTGTCCATCTATAAAAGTGACAAAGGACTTATTTTCTAGTGATGAAAAGAGTATGTAAGTCAGTCTAAGAATTTCATCTTAACATGAACTCCTAAAATTGTTAAATTGTCAGTAAGATTTCATTAAGATTTTTAAGCAACATAATACAATTTTTTGTTCTATTACAACGCAGTAGAGTATTTCTTCTAAGTAAGGAGATGGAGACCTGAGTACTTAAAGTTAACAAAAGTGAGTATCTAAAAACTTTGGGGGGGTGCACAACAAACACTTATAATTCTTTAAGAAATCTCTCTCTCTTTCTCTCTCTCTCTCACTTTCTGTCTCTCTCATTCCCTCCCTCATTCTCTCACCCCCAACCTTGAAGTTGGTCTGTGTTTTGCACTAAGAAGACCTGAAGTATTAGTGTGTTAATATTTATTCCAATATAAAATACACAGTACACTATGTCATCATTCTATTGGTTTCTGACACTAGGTAAGCATTCTCAGGGTGAAAAATGCCGTGGTAATTAAGTCATATTTTCTCAATTTTACTTGTAAGTGGCTCTTATTCCTAACACTTTTCTCATCTGAAGAAATGTAAGAGGCATTGCGTTTTAATTGGAAAAGAAATTTAGCTCATACAGAGTTGGCAGATGTACAGTTTTACTGATTACTTTCTTCTCCCCCTTAAGAAAATTGGTTTCATGATTAAGCTTAAAGATCAAGAAAGAATCATTGTGAAACTGTTACGTAAGTTATAGCAAAGAGGTCAATTCAGTAGAAAATGGTGATCACCTCACTCAGTAAGGACACTTTGTCTCTACCTTGTGAATAAAACCCAACAACAATAAATAGGTGACCTCACACTGTTAATGATTGTACATATCATTATAAATATGTTTTCGAGAGCCAAAATAATCAACGAAAGTAAAAAGACAGCTTGACAAATTTAGGCACCTGCACTAGGAAAAAAAAATCATTTAAGCAAATCTTTTTCGCAAGGTGGTTCGGTTTTAATGACAGCATGTGAGCTTTGGTTGAATGCCCAGATGCTGTAATTTCTTTTTTTTTTTTTTTTTTGCCTTGCTAGTTTAGTGAATGCTGAAATCCTGAAGAAGCAATAGAAGCAAATGACAGCACACAAATTAGTAAGGCGTCTGGAACAGCTGACTCTTTTTACCTTTTGCTACACTTGACTTCATAGGTTTTGGATTCAGAAGAATATATTTTTATTAAATATTCTCCTTGTGGAAATGGCTGTCATGTTAAAAGCTAAAAAATTAATAAAAGGAAGATATGATGTTGCCTTCTAAAAACTGCCAGGGTTTTAGAAGCATAGCTATATCTAAAAAAGCAAAGTGAAATTCAAAGTTAAGAAAATTAATCTACCTAACTTCAGGGGAAATTTTATCTTCCATTAAAAGAAAAAGAAAACATTTAAGCATGAATGATTCAGGCTGAATCATTGTTTGGATTCCTATTCCACCTCAGAGTACCTGGTAAATAGTGTTTTTAGGATTTTTATATTTAATGTACATCTCGGTAAAATTAAAATGTAAACAGTGCTCTGGATTTTTTAGTCACACTTCCACATTAGACTTAGGACTTATTTTCAGGAAGTAGAAAGATTTTTGAGGTGCTTTTGCCAATTATTTTGGTTCTAGCTGGCCATCAAGCCAAGCAAAAGTCTGAATAATGGGTTTTCAGAAATAAAGGTCCATGTCTTTCTTGTATAGATATGTGATTGGGAAGATAGCATGAGGGCTTAGTTGAAGGTCACGTTGCGGAGTGGAACATAGCTCTGGTGAAACCAGAATAGCCGCCACGTGCCGCCACACCGCCATTGCCGAAGGTCTGCCATTGAGGCAGGATTCGTGTTATCCTTAAATACGTGTTGAATTATGTTGAATTATGAGTCTACTCTCAATACAAAAGCAGCACAATGGGCTTCTTTCTTATATCTAGCTAGTATATTAACACTTACAAAGGGCCTATTTATTATGTAGCAAAAAATAGTCACTTGGTGGAGAGGAAAAATTAATATCTTATAATTGTTTAATTTGTTTGTCTTTTCCACTACACAGTACACAGAAGTGCCATATTGTATTCATTGGTGCCATCTCCAGTGCCTGTCATAGAACACGGTAAATGTGTGATAAATAGTTTTGAATGAATGTTTATTTTGTTTGTTTTATATGGCAAAGAGAAATGAAGGAAGAGAGAGAGAGAAAGAAGAAGGGAAGGAGAAAAAAGATGGATAGGAAGAGGTAGGGAGGAAGGAAGGATGGAAGGAAGGAAGGGAGGGAGGGGTGAAAGAAAGAAGGAAGGAGGGAGAGTAAGATGGGGAGGGAGGAAGGAAGAACACAGACCCCAAGATGCTAGCACATTGTGCCAGTAAAGCTGACTCAAATGGACAGGCATAATAACACAACGTTTATAAGTCCACAAATATTTCTCCAGAGGAAAAAAAGTTAACTTCTCTTTCATGGTGTAATTGTATAATTAGTAGGTAGTAAACAGAAATATATACAGCGTTGCTGTAGGAAAGTCACTGGGCTGTCACTGAATTTAATTCTTCCAAGCAAGATCTGGCTTTATTGGATCTAGCTGATCCATCTACACCTAGCTGGAGGTGCTTTTGATCAATCAAACAATTACAATGGTTCACCACTCATGGGTTAATCAAGAATGACTAAAAAAGAGTGCTAATGCAGACTAAAAGAAGTATCCTCTCTGCTTCAAGCCTCCTGCCAATGCCCTGTCAAAATGAAGAATTCTTGTATGCCAATGAAAAAGTAATTTTGGATTTTTGTCTTTGGCACAGTCTTTTTACTAGAGGAGAAAGATATTAAATTAATTTTGTAGATGAAATGTCATTTGGAGTGAATTTCCTTGTGAGTATGCCCTCAAAGGATTTCAAAGAAGGAACTTGTTTAATTAGTAGAAATATTAAGTAAATAAAATGAACAATCTAATTTCCACCCTCTAGCTAAGAATTTATACATATACTCTTGACTAGCCACTAGAAATGAAATAATTAGATAATTAATGGAAAAATGTGGTAACATGGATAAATCATAGATTAAGATTTGGTCCCGTTTTAATCATATTGAAGCTTAGTATTGAAAGTAATATGCATTACATGTATAAGAGACTCTGCACTATTCAGAAATTAACCAACATACTGTGAGTTATCCAAAGAAGAATATATCTGCCTAAGTCCCAAATGCATAGACATTATAGCAACATGCGATAAGATCTCAATTAAAGAAGTCTTAAGAATTTATTATTAATATGTTTAATGCCTCAAAATTTCAATTCTATAATTATCTAATTATTATAACCGTTTTTGTAAAACTACAACAAAAATCTGCTTTTAACTTTGGTGTCATTAGATGAATACTTCCACTTCAATAATATTTCTATTTTGAAACATACTTTGGTTACTGGGAAAAAAAGGCTTCAGTTTGTTTGACTTTTATGTGATATCTTAATATACATGCTTTCTTTTTAAATATAATTATAAATTTTAAAATACAAAATAATAACCACCAGCCAAAAGGTTACCAAGGCAATTTTTTTACTTAAGCCTAAAGGGAAATTAACTGGGGCTTTCTCTGAGCCAAATTAAACAAAAACAAAAATTAGTGTGACGGAGAGAGGTTCAGATTCTCAGAGCCGTTAGATTGAGTCTACTGCCCAGTGTCTGATTGTCCCACCAGGGAACATGTGTTTGCACGGGAGAGGTAGCTCAGGAAGCTTACAAAGGCTATAGAATACCAGGCAATCTGGAGCAAAAAAACTTCTAGTCCCTAAGAAAACACTATTTTTCTCCTTAAAATACAAAGTATCAGGGCACCTGGGTGGCTCAGTAGGTTGAATGTCCAAATTTTGTTCACGTCATGATCTCTTGGTCTGTGAGATTGAGGCCCACATGAGGCTATGTGCTGACAGCTTGGAGCCTGGAATCTGTTTCAGATACTATGTCTCCCTCTCTCTCTCTCTGCCCCCCATCCCCGCCAATGCTTGCTCACTCTCTCTTTCTCTCTCTCTCTCTCAAAAATAAATAAAGATTTAGATATTTAAAAAAATTTTTTTAAATGCAAGGTACCTGGGACCAATTTTGAGAATGTACATATACCTTCTCCAAACATCCATTATAGATCCAGTAATACACATAGTGTTTTTAAACACTAATCCAATTGGTTTTAAGCCCCAAACTATTAGCACACAAAATCCGACCCTAATATTCCCTCAGTGAGTCATGTTTTGTGACTTTCTTTCTCCTTTTTACAAAGAACAACCAATCAATAAAAATTTTAGAGCAATCCTTGACTTCCATTGCTTCAACCCTCAGTGAAAAACTATTCTAGCTCATTGCCCATAGGTCATACTCATTCCTACAGTTCGTTCTTTTTTTTTTTATTCCTGTAGTTTGTTCTTAGTAATAAACTTCTTGACAACATACCTTGTTTCCAGAACACATAGATCTTCTTTCAATGAGTGACATGACAATCCAAGCACAACTGCCTTTATTTTTAATGACAACCATGTCTAATTTATTTACTTACACATGTAAGCTACAATGAAATTACTTTGGCAACTGGAGGACAAACTGAAACGTATTTTCTTTTCCTACTGCAATACTTTAAGGCTTCCATTTCTATTTCTTTTCCAGTTCCATGTTCTCTTATGAAGCATACAACTCCAAGCCTCACTCCAGGGCTCAGGTAGAGAGATGCTTGAAGCTAACGGTAAAGAGAATAGAGGGAGAAGCTCACTTCCCTCCCAGTGACCATGTCATACACTCGTTTCTAGGCCTGGGGAACTTGCTCTCAATAGCCCATGGACCACAAAGGCCACAGCTATAGGTTTATGTTTCCCTTGGATATTCATATTCCTCATCTGTCAAAAATATTTCAGAGAGTGTGTTTTTTTCTCCAAAATGCTAAGTCTACCTTCAAACTTTTGTCTACTAAATATTCATATAGCATTTGTACATTGCTTATCTTCTCTGGAAAGTGTAAATTTGAAAAGTGAAATGGAGCGGGGACCAGGTAAAAAGCTTCCATATTATTCCTCATCCTTGGTTACTTCTTCAAAACTCCAAAACGCTGTGAGTTTGTGTGGCCAGCAGAGCGGTTATAGGCAGAAGCAGAATCCAAAGTCAGAAGCAGTAAGCTATTTCCACAGAAAAGGTTAAAGCCATAAAGTGTCATCTAGGAAAAGCCATGGAAACCAAAACGGATAGCACATGATACAGATGGGGAAACAAGACTTTTTGTCATAAGTTAAATATTAAATACAAAATGGAGTCCCATAAGGACACATGTAAGAAATGGGATTCAATATTTAAAACTCTTCCAACTGCCTTCCTCTGATGCATGTAGGCAGCTGGTTCAGCTATGCAGGTGAAAGGGCTAGATCTGTCCGAACGTGTTCAGAAGCAGGCAGAGATAAGAATGGATTTCAGCAGGAGGTGGCACATTGAATGCAGTTTCAGAACAAAATTAGAAATGAGACGTGTATATCTTGACTGTAAAAATGGCCAACAGCCAAATGACAGAGAAGTCAAGCAGCGTCAAGAGTAGGCCAGAATTGGAGAGATCACAATTAAGATAATTTATAATTGTGTCACTGAGCAAGCTGTGTTGGCCAAGTTGTACTGCCACAGAAAGATGAGCCTATGCTTCACTTAGTATTATGATTTTCCTAGACCTCACTTGATGCTGGCAACTTGGCAGGTGTTCAGCACACGCTCCTTAGATTAAATTTCCAAGTTAAGAAAATGGAATAAGGACTGATGCAGAGGACTAGTAGGAATGCAGGCGATGACAAGATCAGTTTCTCTGGAACAGAGTGGTAGGGACATGATTTAAACCTCCTCGTAAATCCGGATGGGATACGGCATTAGCCATCAGCTTTCCCCAGTAACTATTTTCCAATTCTTCCTTTCCCTTAGTCTGACCTCCCTGGTTTCTATTTGAGCAAATCATTGCCCAGAAGACGTTAGGAGACAGTTCACAGGTCTCCCATGTTTCTGCACATTATTTGTTCCAGGCTCCCACTTCAAAGATGTTTGTGTAGCTCACAGCCTTGGAAGATGGACATAGGCTATCCCTCCAACGCAACAGACAGATTTGTTTCCCACCCAGATAATAAAAATAATGGATTCCTCCGAGGCAAAGTTTGAACAAGTTTTCTAGACATGCCCTTATATGGCCGGGGTGTCCTTCGCACAGGGTTCCTCAGCTGTGACACAGATCTAGTGTGTGCATGGCATCTATGTGGGCCCGCAAGTGTGCTCTCCCATGGGAGCCAGGAGTGAGGGGAACCGAAGCACACATAAAGCTCCTGCTGCCTGCTCCGCTGTGTGTAACACAGTCCTTTGCCTTTTCCCCAGAATCTCATGGCTTCTGCCAATACCAATGAAACTACAGCAGGCTAAACGGTTCACTTACAGATAGAGGCAAGTTTCAGATACTTTGCCATTTGGTCACCTTCAGTTAAGTGCGGGTCACATGACTAACTCCTGACTACTGGGTTTGAGCACAAGTGCCTTAAAACCTTCCAGACATGTCCTTATAAGCAGAGACCACAGGCTTCTTCTATTCTTCCTGCTGCTTGAAATCTACATGAAAGTAGTGATGCTTCAAGCATCTGTCTTGGGATATAATTTGGCTTTAGGAATAACATCCAAGCACTACCTAGGTTCCATAGTCTCTGGCACTGTATAAGTTTTATAAAATGCATTAATGTGATTTTTTTATTGAGCACTATAATGTGCTCATCATGTTATTAAACAACTACCACTTATTATTAACCTAGTAAAGCCTCATAAAATCTCGATAATGCAAACATTATGTATTCCTTATGTTATACATGAAATAAACTGATGATTATTAAACAAGAAATTTCACCACCTATTAATTGCACACAATCAGAAAGTGGAGCACAACAACTAGAAAACAGCAGGGCAGGGCTGTCGGCTCAGTCTTCCTGACGTTGCCAGTGTGTCATCCTTTAAGCTCCACAAGGGCAAGGGACATGCCTGTTCATTCCACTACCGTATACCTAGCAGCTGGCAGCATGCCCAATACAAATGAGAGAATTGATAGTAGGTCATCAATAGATATGTATTTAATCAATTCGGGAGTTAAAGTCACTTAATCACTCTGACCCTCGGTCCCCTTACACATTAAACAAGAATAGTAGAAATCTTGCAAAAGTGTTCTTAAGATTAGTCATAATAGATGAATAAGTTCTATCATATATCTAGTACTCAATTAATGGCTGTGATTATTGTCTGCATTAAGAAAACTTGATTCACTCTGCTCTTTTGATCTCTAATGACCAATTTTGCTTCCAAGGGTTAATTACGGTAAACATATTAAACACGGAGAGACCCTATTTTATGCAACTAGAGATGACATATAATGTTAAAGCCAAGTGTCGCTACATTAAAAAGATGTTTCTAATTGATGTAGAAAATAAGCAGAGTAGACTGGATTTTTTTAGTCATTATTTTATATTTCATAATGGATGAAGATCCCTTAAATACCACTCAGGTCATATATTGTCATCTCTGCAACAAATGCCAAATTACTTAGCCCTCAGACAATGCATTCCCAAACAGCTGCAGCACACGTAATTAAAACGCACATGTTGGTTGACAGCCTGCATCTTCCTAACCTCCAGCGATTTGTGGCTCTGTTTTTAAAAAGCAAAATAAATAATAAACTATTCCTAAACAAATACAACGAATGAATACTCTACCCACAAATTTCTAAATATTGAGAAATTACAGCTGGAGACACTAAGAACTCCCTAAATAATTTATCAGATCTAATATAAAAAGAGTGTCATCTAAAGATGAATGGACATGACGAAGGTGGAATGAAAGAAAGGACAAGAATGAGACCAAACCAGCATGCTTAAGGAAGAATGGGATCCAAATGAAAGCAGAAGAGAGATATTCTTGCTCTCTTTTCTGAATAAGGCTTGAGTGGGTGCCTAGTGGGAAGGAACTGAGTTAACACCAAACAAAAAATTCTCTAGGATTATTTATATAGCTAAGATTTTATATTTATTGTAATGTAGCTCATCCAATAATGTAAACTCATTACTTATCAAAAAAGAAGTATAATAAATTTGTCCATTTAAGAGGTTTCCTAAGAATAAGGACCTGATATTTATTGGCATAAAAGCTAATTTTCATTAAAATTCTACCAAATAAGTTCTAGAGATTCAATGTAAAACATGTTGACTAAAGTTAATAATACTGGATCATATAGTGGAAATATGGTAAGATACAAGATCTTAGGGGCTTTCACCACAAACACAAACGCAGACATACACACACAGTGGTAGCTAAGTGAGGAGATGAAAATGTTGATTACCTTGACTGCAGTAATCATTCATTATGTATATGTATATCAAATCAGTATGATGCACAGCTTAAATACAAATAATTTTATTTTAAAAAGAAGTAAAAATAGAAAAATTCAACTGAGTATATGGAACTACTATGTGTAAAAAGAATCATTTACAGATGGTGACTGAAAATGCTCTTCATTGTCTCTTTTGGTAGACATATGAGACATATGAGAGATTTTAGTAGTTTCAAATAGAAAGAAATAACAAAGGATATATATAACTCATACATTCAAATAAATATTTTAGATACTTTTCTGGTATTTCTTTTCAAAATTATTCTCTTTGTGGTTAAGCAAACTATAAATCTATAGGATATATACCTATAAAATTAATACTTTAAAAATAAGAAAGAGATTTAGTAGTTCATTAATATAACATTAGAGACCCAATTCTCCCTTACATAGCAGGTATCATATATTATTGCTGCCCTTATTTCTTGTTATAGATTTTACAACTATTTTGGGATATGGTCCTATTTCAGTCAGATTTAAACTCATTACTTCATGCACTTGGTGGAAGAGAAATTATCTGTCATCTTATATTTGACAGGATGTTCTCCTGGGCTGTATATTTTAAGTTCAAATATAGACTCTACCTCTTTCTGTCATTTTGAGTCTTGTCTACTTGGAATGAGTAACTAGGTGGAGACTATTGTGTTTGCTTAATGCTAAATCTATAAATATTGCTAATTTAACATAGTCATTGATATATTTTTATGAACATGTGAAATTATCAATTTCCCTACTATTTGTTATACTGCCTTCAGTTGATGCCTAAATCTTAAATGCATACTCATTTTTTAGGGAGTAGAATTCAGACACGCCTATCATTACCAGAGCTGGGCATGGAAGCTGGAACAGCTGTGTTTTGGACTGCACACTCCATGACTGGTTATGATATTTTTGCAACACCTACTATTTTTGAATGCATCTTATGAGAGAATGATAATCACATGGCTAAATGATGAAGTCATTTCAAACTACAAGGTAGAAAAAAAATTAATGTCTCCCCTGAAACCAATTCTAAAAGTGTTCAACAGAACCATTAGCTATAAAATCAAACAGACTTCCCATTCTTTGGTTTTAGTACTAGTTTTAATTTTTTTTAATTTTGGAGACTGTTAAAATTTTATCTCTTCCAGTGACATAACATCAATCTTTTTTATAACTTATTCCTCAGTTATTTTTAACTATTAAAATAAATTGCCATAAAACTTACTTTCGTCATTAACAAAACTTTCACCCCATTTAATTTTGCTGCTGTGGTATCTTCTATTTTAATAATTACTCAGTTCTGCCATATTTAGATAGAAAAGGCCTATTCTAATATTTTCTATCATAGTAATATGAAAACATAAGAAATTGGCCCTAGTATGATTGATTCAACTTTAAATGTTTTTTAAAATCATAATTACAAAGTAAATTTTCAATCTATTATTTATCAAACTAGGAAAATACTCTTACTCTAAAACTTCCTAGGTGTACATCTATGAAGAAAATCTCATTGTTTTATTTTATTTTATTATTTTTTATGTTTATTTAATTTTTGAAAGAGAGAGAGAAGGGGTCAGAGGATCCAAGGCGGGCTCTGCACTGACAGCAGAGAGCTCGAACTCACAAACAGTGAGATCATGACCTGAGCAGAAGGCAGGCATCACCAGTCAGATGATTGAATCTGAACCACCCAGGGGCCCTAGAAAATATCATAATTTTAAAATGACAGCATCAAACTTAGATCAATAGTTTCCAAGGAAAAATATTTATAAGACTATCTTAAGACTATTATAAGAGGTGAACAGTAATCAAATAGTGCCAATATTTGTAGGTGTATTTTAAAACTCATACATATCCATAAAACTAGATTTGGAACGTTGACGCTGTGTCCTATAGATAATAAGGAAAAGACCTTTGCAAAGTAGTCGGACAGCATTGTAGTAAAGTAAGAAAATGACATTGGCTCCCAAGGACTGGGGAGAAAAAAAATCATGAATAAATACTTAAAAATTTTAAATTCAGCTGAAGAAATAAAATAAAACCTTGCCAGCCGTCCTAGTAAGTTATGATCAAGGTAGAAGTTAACAATTTGGAAATTTGCCTTTGACTACAACAACTAAATAAGTATCATCCTAACTCAGATACTTTTGAGAGTAAAAAAAAAGGACACTATTAATAATTATAGCAGGAAAATAAGTGCAAACACAGACCACCACAGTTAAACCAGGTTAGCAGACCACCACAGCTAGAAAACTGATTTGTAGAAATACTAATAAAAAACAGCTGTTAGGGAAGGCTAGACTGGCATTGTATGAGGCCAACTCAAGAGCAAGCTGAGATTTGTGGACCACAGCCTGAAAAAAAAAAACTTTTTTAAAGGAAGATTTAATACAATTCCATAAATTAAAATGTTACTCCATTATGACTTAGAATATATCTACTGTATGCTAAATGCATTTGAACAAAGAATACATAGCCAATGAAATACATTTTATTTCATTACTTTTTAAATTTTTTAATAGTTTATTTTCAAATTGGTTTCCATATAACACCCAGTGCGCTTTCCCACAAGTGCCCTCCTCCATTACCACTACCTCCCTTCCCCCTCCCCTCCCTCTTCAACTATCAGTTCGTTTTCAGTATCCACTGTCTCTCAGGTTTTGTGTTCCTCTCTCTCCCCAACTCTCTTTCCCCCTTCCCCTCCCGCTGGTCCTCCATTAGGTTTCTCCTGTTCTCCTGTTAGACCTATGAGTGCAAACATATGGTATCTGTCCTTCTCCGCCTGACCTATTTCGCTTAGCATGACACCCTTGAGGTCCATCCACTTTGCTACAAATGGCCATATTTCATTCTTTCTCATCCGTTGCATTCCTATACACCAATAATGAAGCAGTGGAAAGAGAAATCAAGAAACTTATCCCATTCACAATTGCATGAAAACCCATAAAATACCTAGGAATAAACCTAACCAAGGATGTAAAAGGCATATATGATGAAAACTATAGAAAACTTATGAAAGAAATTGAAGAAGACACCAAGAAATGGAAAAACATTCCATGCTCATGCATCAGATGAATAAACATTGTGAAAATGTCATTACTACCCAAAGCAATCTACACATTCAATGCAATCCCCATTAAAATTGCACCAGTGTTCTTCTCAAAGCTAGAACAAACTATCCTCAAATTCGTATGGAACCACAAAAGACCCTGAATAGGCAAAGTAATATTGAAGCAGAAAACCAAAATGGGAGGCATCACAATCCCAGACTTTAGTCTCTACTACAAAGCTGTCATCATCAAGACAGTATGGTATTGGCACAAAAACAGACACATAGACCAATGGAACAGAATAGAGAACGCAGAACTGGGCCCACAAATGTATATTTGATTTTATAGCCAAAGGCTATCAATTTTCAGTTACATAAAAAGAGCACTGCTAACAATAGTTAACATGGAAAGTATTGAGTTTGCACCAAAAATACTCATAAGCCCATGACATGTGTAACTACTTTAAATCTCTAGACAATCCATAAAGATATATATATCTATAGATAGATAAACAAATAAGTAAATAAATAAATAAAACAAATCTTTAGATAATTTTATGAGGTTGGTATGAATATTACCCCAATTTTGCAGATTATGAGTAAGATGAGGTTATATAATTTGCTCAAGTTCACACAAGTAGGTATTTGATATGGTATTTGAACTCAAGCAGTTTGGATCGAGAATGCTTAAAATTAAAATCCAAACAGAACTCTGGTTATAAAGACAGATTTATCTGAAGATAGAATAAGCCTTCTCCAAATGTAGAGAAATTCCAGTAAATAAAGAATATGTAGAATGCAGTCTTTCAAGTAATGATTAAACAAGACAATATTACTATAAGGTCTCTTCATGCCCTTGAGGTATTTATGAAAGTTTATAAATTTATAAGATTATAAAAGTTACCTTTAAGGGAATTCACTGTAAAACATGCTATTTAAAAAATATGAAATATTTGCTGCATTTGTGACCAAAAAACCCACACATTTAGAGGGAAGATCACAGGATGCACTTGCAACAGTCTAATTTATATGAAGCAGTGATGCTGGTTTTTACACTTAATAGTTAAAATTTAAAAAAGACCTCCAAGAGCCTAACTTTCTGGCAACCACATGTTTCAAACAATAAGTTCAAGAGCAACACTGAATTTCAAAGGGATGTTATTTGTTTCCTCTCCTGACTCCAGATTCCGATTCCAGGCAAGAATAGGACAACCTCAAAGCCAATCCTAAAAGTCACTTTAAAGAACGCCTGGCAGGTGAAATAGAAAGTACTGAGCCTTACCTAGCCAACATAAGCACCACATACCTATATAAAACATTCCTGTGTGGGAACTCAGCTACTGATGAAAAATATATAAATAAAGAAAAAGAAGACATGAACAAAATGGGCTAAATCTTCATCAGAAGGAGCTTTCTTTGCTCTGTGTTCAGTGGCAGCTGTTCTAGACTATTTCAACTGGGTTCCTTTCCATTTTCCTTAGATTTTAATTTTGGTTTGTTTCTTGGGTTTTTCCCATGTGAAACATCCCATATTTTTCTGACGAATTCTATGTTGCTACAAATATGATACCTGTGTCATTAAAATATCTGTAGATTTTTTAAAAACCAAAGTATTCTTAAATATAAAATTAAACTCATTTTAGGGTGCCTGGGTGGCTCAGTCGGTTAAGCAAACAGCTCAGCCCATGAGCTCACAGTTCGTGGGCTTGAGCCCCACATGAGGCTCTGTGATGACAGCTCAGAACCTGTAGCCCTCTTCAGATTCTGGGTCTCCCTCTGTCTCTGCCTTTACCCCACTCACATTAAAATTTTTTTTAATTAAACTCATTTTCTATAAATATTTCCATAGAAAATAGGAAAAGAACTTGTAAGAGATACATTATCTGTGTTAGTAATGGATAATCTATCGCTTAAATATTAAAGAATAAAATTTTGTTGGGTGATTTATGGCTTCCCTAATAAAAATGTACAAGTGATTAGTGGTAAGTTATTAGGTAAGTGCAATTACTTGTTTATTTAATCCTTGTCTTATTTATTTTTGAGTAATTTGTGTACTTATAATCATCATAGAATTATTAAAACAATGCCAGGAATAGTTGTTGATAGATACACAGACCAAGATTCACAATTGGGCAATGACTTGGGGCGCATGGGTGGCTCAGCTGGTTGAGTGGCCGGCTTTGACTCAGGGCATGATCTCAGGGTTCGTGGGTTCCAGCCCCGTGAGGGCTCTGTACTGACAGCTAACTCAGATCCTGGAGCCTGTCTTCAGATTCTGTGTTCCCCTCTCTCTCTGACCCTCCCCTGCTCACGCTGTCTGTCTGTCTGTCTGTCTCTCTCAAAAATAAATAAAACATTAAGAAATTTAAAGAATTGGGCAATGACTTAATCAGAAATTTGAATTTATCACTCATCTACAACAGAAAACCTTTGAGGAAATAACTCTTCAAACACAAAGAAATGTTTTGCCTCATTTCAGTGGGCAAGTCCCCAGGGGAAGAGGGGCCATCTATTTAATTAATTCGATACATATTTATTGGTGGTTAATATGTGTCTGCTAACACTGGTGAATATTATCGACTAAGAAACATTCCCCTTTTGGTGAGGTTGGAATCTAACAGTGGGGGATCAGAAAAGAAATTTCAATTCAACGTTTATGGCATGCATGAGATTCAGAACTTTGCCACTTTGTTGTGTCTAGAAAAAGCTTAAGAGTTTCAGTAATTAGTAAAATCAATATGAAAAATGAGTATGACAAGCCATTCATACAGAACTAAAATTCTCTGAGAAGTTGTAACAGCAGAGTGGTCTCCAGAACAAGATAAGGCATAATAGAGTTTTTCCAGGCGTTGATCACATGGCTCCTTAATTATTATGTCTCATTGTATCTGAAACTCCAGAGGACAGTGACCATAAAACAGAAGCAACATTAAGTTATAGTATGTGGAGGATGTGCTAACTGAGTGCACCAAATCGATTTAATGTTTTCTTGATTTTTAGGCATTTATATAATCTCCATTTAAAAAATTCAATAAATATTTTATGTACACAATTTTTGTATTTACTATACTATGGTCTTTTTCCTAATTAAGAAAAAAACATTATTGTTAAAGTATATTTGGCATACAATGTTATATTAGTTTCAAGTGTGCAACATAGAGATCTTACTTCTAATTATGGCCTTTACTTTCTCACTTAAAAAAAATCCCTTTAACATTTCTTGTAAGGATAGATTAGTGATAATGAACTCAATGCTGTTTTCTCAGGGTAAAAAGTTACAAGTGGAATATTTAGGTCAGAGAAAATACTTGGAAAATGGGGTGCATATGGCCAGATTTCTTGAAAAATTTTGATTTTTAACTCTTTTCCTGTTCATATGTGGAAAGGCCTACATTTCAGTTACACTGTATAATTGCACTGTCCAGTATGGTAGCAACTTGCCTTGAGGGGCTATTCAAATTTAAATACAATTTAAAGTTGTTTCTTCAGTCATACTAGTTATATGTCAAAAGCTCCATAAAAGGCTTGGTAGAATAATATGTGTTCACTCTTTGTGTAAATCTTACACATTTTTTTAAAAAAAATGTATTCCCAGCTATATCATTATCATTACTGCTATCCAAAATAATTATTTCAATATTTTTTAAGCAAGTTGGTGATAAGTTTTTAAAATATTAATGTTTTTACACCACCACAATCCTGAAGTATTTTATTCATTTGAATAGTTTTACTTCAATGCTCTTCTTTATTTTTTAAATTTATTTTTGAGAGAGAAAGACAGAGTGTGAACAGGGGAGGGGCAGGAAGAGAAGGAGACACAGAATCTGAAACAGACTCCAGGCTCTGAGCTCTCAGCACAGAGCCCAATGTTGGGCTCAAACTCACAAGCTGAGATCATGACCTGAGCCAAAGTTAGATGCTTAACCAACCGAGCCACCCAGGCGCCCCACAATGCTCTTCCTTAATGTGAATGTCATGACATTGGAAATAATGATGCAAGTTAGAAAAAGAAATTCCCATGGACAGAAAGCCATTTTTAGTGAGGCTGAGTGTAGTTACTTTGTGCTTTGTCTCCTCCCTTTTAGAAATAGTCCAAACGGGCCACGCTGTCAGTGGTGCACTCCTGCCTCCAGACCTTGCTCTTCAAGACTGAGGCAGAAGTTGCTTTTACAACACCAAAGACTTAATCATCCATTTCCTATATAAAAGGTAGCTACTTTTTGGCATGGACCTCAAGCATATTGTAGTATAGAGGTGGAATTTAAGGAAAGGTATTAAGCAGGCTGTGTTGTAGCTTATGGGCAAGTAATAAATTGTATCATTTATCTTGAATGTATCATAGATAAGCTGCTATATAATGATTGCCACTTCAGATAGCTGTGAAATTAGGTGATTAACTAGTTGTTACTTAACCTTCTAATT
>NC_043714.1:30194093-30219325 GCF_006229205.1 Suricata suricatta
CTAGAAGTTGGGGTTCTGATTTTTTACTTTGCTTATCCATTTGGAGTGTCATTGTAACTACTGTATTGTAAATGATGGAAAATAATTGCATATGTTAAAAAATAGTGTTATATTCTAAAAAAATAAAAAATAAAGTTACAAAAAACAGTTTAAACTTTGAAAAAAAATTTAAAAAAATAAAAAGAACTTCTAGGTTAAAAAAACAAACTTTCGTTTTCTATTCTGCTTAATGTAGGTGAGTACTTGAATAAAATCGATTATTTTCTGACAAAAAAAAAAAAGACTGAGGCAGAGCTGTCTCACGCTGGAGTATTCTCTGCCACTTTCATGAAACTGGCTTAGAGATGAACGACTAGAAGCAAGTCTGTGCTTTACTTTAGACCTCCCTTTGAACCACTACATGCTGTTCCTTCATAGTGAGTGAAAGAACTAAATAAATGTATGACATATCTCATTTAATTTATGGTGTACTCAGGCATCTTTCATTAATTTCTCCAAAACAGGGAATGTTGATAGAACATGCCAAACTTTCTTCATGTTCTTTCCTGAAAACCTATAATTCTTTCCCAGGAAAGGAAATCATGCGTAAACTCCTAGTGTCTTCATCAATTTATCTGAAGCATTTTGTATCTGGCAAAATTTTCCTGAGGTTATGATTTATTACCCTCTCATTTTGCAACTTCACTGCCAATGAATTCTTTGCTTTTTGTTTATTTTTACTCTGCTTTCTCCTTCCTCTTTTCTTCCTAGACTTATGTATTTTTGTTCAAGGTGGGAAGATGGTCTTATCATTTTTGCTTCACCCATACACTATAGAGTTTTATGACTTATCTATACCTAAAATCTGAACCCTTTCCCAAGAAAGGCTGTGAAACCATAAGCAATTCCCAGCTAATCTCCAGCACTAATTCAGTGTTTTTAGAAAGGTTTTAAAGTTACACACTACTGTGAAATGAAAAAAAGTTATTAATGTTTCAGAATGGTATGAGAATTTCACTGAAACGATGACTATTTTGGACTGGTAGTCATGTTGGTAAGACGGCATCTTGAAGCTCCGTGAGATCTTTAGCCTTAGATCCCTCCAGCATTAATAGTATTCTTTTCTATGTCAGCCTCCAGGGACATTAAAGCCTGTTACCCTTTCTACTTCCTGCAGGGTTCTATGCCAGCTGAAAAGCCTACTGGGGTAGACAGGGCAGAAGAATAATGATCACAGTTTTTAAAAGCTTCAGCATCAGGCAAGATTTCACTTCTTTAAGATCCCCACCATCACCCACAGATTTTCACATAGAAGAAGAGCTTTTCTTACTTTATGTAACTCCTGAAAGAACCACCAGTCCCCGAATCATGCACATGCCAAATATACACCAAGAGGGTCTTCTAACATTAACATTTTCTAATAAAGAGTTGGAATTTCAACTCATGTTAGAATTTTTATGAGACTAGACTGATACAACTTTATTGTACAGTGGAAACTATGACCAAAAAAAAAAGTAATGCAGTTAAAATGGCAATTGAGAACTAAAATGTGACTAACATAGTATTTAAAAATATTATGTATTATTATCCCAAAACATAAAGATGTGATTGGATTTCATTATTTCAAAAATACTCAAGAGCTCATCATTTTCATGCCCATGCAGAGGCCAAATCAACCAGAATCATGACTGGTACAGGCGCTTCAGCTATTTTAGTAGTCAGTGCAAATCGCTGTAGCTAAATTGGTCTTTTCAGGATCAATATCAATTGTGAAGCTACAAAGTTTATACGCATGCTCAAGCTGCAGTCAAACGGTCATGTGAATTATATAAATACCAACAGGGTGATATATGAATAACAATTGTGATCATGTTTTTCCATGATGCTTCCTTTTTGTTAGATTAACAGGCTAGCATGTAGCTTGATTTTTTTTTTATTAGAAACTAATTTTTAGGGGCGCCTGGGTGACTCAGTCGGTTGATCCCAGCTTTGGCTCAGGTCATGACCTGACTGTTCATGAGTTCGAGCCCCCCCCACCTCCGCTCTGTGCTGACAGCTAGCTCAGAGCCTGGAGTCTGCTTCAGATTCTGTGTCTCCCTATCTCTCTGACCCTCCCCTGCTCATGCTATCTCTCTCTGTCTCTCAAAAATAAATAAAAAGACATTTTAAAAATTTTAAGTAATTTTAAAAATTTTAAGATTATTCAAAATATTATCTTAAATTTTTTAATGTTGTATTTATTTTTGAGAGAGACAGCATGAGCAGAGGAAGGTCAGACAGAGAGGGAGACACAGAATCTGAAGACAGGCTCCAGGTTCTGAGCTGTCAGCACAGAGCCCGGCACGGGGCTCGAACCCACAAACCGCGAGATCATGACCTGAGCCAAAGCCGGATGCTCAACTGACTGAGTCACCCAGGCATCCCAAAGTATTATCTTAAAAGTAATTCTTTCCCTTCCTCCCCACTTCTCTCAAATAAAGCAAATAATTGCAATATCGCCACAATTATAATGCTGCTTACAGCTATGCCTTAGGCCTACAGGAGAATGTGGGAAAATGAAAGCAGTTTATTTGTAAGTGTGATAAAAGTGCCTTGATGTTTTCTTTACTTCTACATTTCCATTATTACTATTATTTCTAATTTCTTAATATTTAAGTGTAACCAGTATTGTGATTTTCTTATAAGTAAATCATTGTTTCCTCATAATTTATAATACTTCACCCATCTTTAATAGTATACCATGCTGTTAAATATTGTGAGTATATCTAAACATATTCATTGGTATTTGTTCTTAATGTAGCACATTTTATGTAATAAAATATTTTTTAAACCTTCCTATCACCTACAGAATTTAAGAAACTAGAACTGAACCACTGTTACATATCTAGTACCAGAGCCTGGTGTTCTTCTGGTCTTCTTTGGATGTCCTTTCTCTGAGCACCAGCCCTTAAGGTTCTTTTTGGGGTAGAAAAAAAGGAGATATGACAAGGGCAAAATTGAAGGGCAAAAATGAGAACAAGGACCCAAGCTTCTATCAGCATTTATTCCCAGTACAAAACATTATTGTTTGGGAAGTGTGTTTATGTTTGTACAATAAAAACATCTGTTCTGCAGTCCTCGCCAGTCAGTCTGTAAGTAACACATATACACACACACACACATGCCCATGAAACATATGTGTGCTGCATGTCATAAAAATAAAAACAAGACAACTGGAGTATGGTTTGGAAGGTACAACAAAGATCATATACTTCCTTTTTTATTTTATCAAGTCGCAAAGGTAGTAATGGATGGGCTACAGACAGAATATAACAGACTTTCAGATACACTTGTGTGCTTTCTACTACACAACCCTCTGAAATATGCAACGAGAACTCATTAGAGAAACAACCTTTGCCCCCAAAAATACAGTCTCTGCATACTGTACCGCAGATTTCAGTTGAGAAGTTCTTTTGAAATCTTGGTAACTATTGTATATAGATTTCTCTATTTGTGAAGATAACCAAGCTATTGATTTGGCTTTCCTTGTAAAATTGTAAAAATATAATAAGGCCACTCCGCAAACAAACTCCAAGAAAAGTATACTTTAGATTTGTATGTATCTACTCTTAAATGAACCTGTCATTGGAAGTTACTGCTGGCTCTACTAACTGCATCGGAGCCTACCATGTTTCCTGAAGATATGTTTCGGATTACACTAATGATTCTTCAGTAGTTTTGGTTTTGGTTGCTAAAATCAAATATTTTTGTTAATACAATGAAACATCTTACTATTCTTTAATACATGTTCACTATGCAGTTTGTGGGAATAACATGGTTTTTGCTCACTACTGGATATTAATTTTTCATATAAGGTATGTTGTTGCATTTGACACATAGTCACTAACTAAAAAAGAACTGGCCAAGATATAGGCCAGCCACCAGGAACAGTACTCTGTGGTAGTTAACTTTATAAACTTTCCTTTCAACAATCATGCTTTCTGACACTTTAGTGGTTATCATATCATGTTTTACATCCATTTGTTATTTACAACTTTAGCAAATACTTCCTGAGGATCTAATGCAGTTTTCCTATGCCCTGAGTAGGAAGATTACAAACATCACTACTATCAAGTCCCTCATCATGTATGTTAAGACATATTTGTCTATAAGGTGTTCTCCTGAAATGTAGTTAAATACACTAGGTTAAAAAGCAGAAATATTTTTTAAATTTCATATCTCTCAATTTTATATAACATTTACATAATATTATAGAAGTCTATCCCAAAGAACTGCCTCTTGCTTTGGAACTAAAAAAAAATAATGCTGCATTTTGAATGACCCAGTCTCTACCCTATATATAACGCACTGTTACAATAGTCTTAATATAATTAGCACATAATAATTCTACTTCTAAATATTTTCCAAAAATTTGAAAGTAACATTTCAAAGAAATATTTGTACACCTGTGATTATAGCAGTATTACTGACAATAACCAAAAAGTGAAAGCAACTTAAGTGTTCAATGATGAATGAAGGGGTAAACAAAATGTAATCCATTCGTACCATGGAATATTATTCAGTATTTAAAAAAAAAGAAACTATGATACATGATGCCACATCGGTGAATCTTGAGGTCATTATGCTAAGTGAAGTAAGCCTGTTGCAAAAAGACAAATACTGCATATTCCGTTTACATGAAGTACCTAGAACAACCGAATTAATAGGGACAGAGTGTAGAAGGGTGGCTGCCAGGGGTTGGCAGAAGATGGGAATGGGGAATTGTGGTTTAATAGGTACAGTGATAGAAGAAATGGTTACAGGTGATGTGTACCCTGTACGGTAGCATCATAAAAATGTTACAAATGTTTAACCAAATTATGAATGACCAAAGCAGGGTTTTATGGTGGAAAACAAATGTACTCTTTTCAAGAGAGACATTCTTTTCATGTACCTTAATGTACAGTAATGTAATGTACCTATAATACATTAAGGTATTCTTAGTATCATGCTAGAGACTCATAAAAAAGAATGACTCTGGTCAGAAAAAGCCACATCCATATTCAATTGTGCCACTTCTTCATACACATATGAGTCCCATAATTCTCATTCTTTTCTACCATATAGTGCAAATAATGATGTCCTCCTGGAATGGAGATAATGAAACTATCTTCATTTATAGATAATATGATCTTGTATATAAAATACCTAAGGACTCACTAAAAATTTTTAGAACTAATAAACAAGTTCATCGGGGATGCATAAGAGAAGATCAATATTTAAAAACCAATTGTATTTCTACACACAATCAATGAGCAATCACAAAATGAAATCAAGAAGAAATTCCATTTACAATAGAATCCAGAAATAAAGCATTTAGGAATAAATGTAACAAATACAAAGTTTATGACTTGCAAACTCTAATACATTGCTGAAGGAGATTAAAGACTTAAATAAGTAGATAGAAAGCCTATGTGCATGGATCTGGAAACTTAATATTGTTAAAATGGCAATAATTCCCAATTTGATCTATAAAATAAGCACAATAACCCAGCAGTTTTTTTATAGAAACAAAGACATAGTAAACCTTAAAAAACTAAAAAGAAGATAAAAGGCAGAAAAACAGAATTTCAAACAGAAAACAAATAGATAGTAGATATAAATACAATTTCATCAATATGTATATTCAGTGTAAACAAAACAAGTGTACTATGTTTTTTAAAAGTATGTTTGGAGGTACCTGGGTGGCTCAGTCAGTTAAGCGTCCAACTCCAACTCAGGTCATGATCTCATGACTCATGAGTTTGAGTCCTACATCAGGTTCTGTGCTGACAGCTCAAAGATTGGAGCCTTTTGAATACTGTGTCTCCTTCTCCCTCTGCCCCAGCCCTGCTTATGCACACTCTCTCTCTCTTTCTCTCTCAAAAATAAACATTAAAATATTTTAAAATCATGTTTGATTAAAAAGAATCAAGTATATGTTGATATAAATATTAGAGTAGACAACACAGTGGACATTACGATAGATGAAGTATATTTTAAAATGATAAAAGAATCAATAAACTCAGAATATATTCAATATAAAATATAGTAATTAACATGGTCTCCAAATATACACATTAAAAATTATTAGAGGTGTAAGGATACTTATAGAAGTCATGAAGCTCCAAGGTCAAATACAAAGGACAATTTATTACCCAACACAAAAGCAATACACAGCACAGTATCACCTGTCTTGGTTCCCCAAGCCCCAGTGCCCATAGAGCAATGTGACTGACTCACTAGGAGACGCCTGTACAAGCAATGGGATGCATTGTAGGAGTGGAACCCAAGCTAAGAAAAATCCTGGTCTTATAAGAAAGCTGATACTATTGTGGTCAAACTTTTCCCATAAGGAGACATTATCGGTCTTATTCTAAATCAAGAAATAAAGTTTCCTTCTGCTCTAAACGGAGGTACCATCTCTATTTCCAAAGCTGTTTCCTATACATCCTTGAATTCCAGATGTATAGAAATGTCATGGGGAATTTTCTTTTACACCATTTAGAGAGAGTAGAAAGAAGCCCAACAATGGGAGAAAATATTGAAAATATAACCTAAGAAATCAAAACACAAATAACCCATGCAAATCATTTTAGAGAGTTTTTCAAAAATAGAACTAAACATTAACGTGAACGTTTGTAAAAAGATACACGATGGTTGCAGGCAGAAGGCATATATCCTTGTTGCTGCTTTTAGCGATGTTACACCATAGATTCCAAACTTGGCAAGTGTGGGATTTTTCTGGGAGAAAGATATCAGACACAGGGTAGAGAATCTTCTCACTGGAGGAGGGGCTGGTGGGTCCCTGTGCAGTCAGGTCCTTTAATATTTTGAGTTTTGAATCCCAGCCGTGCACCAAAGAAAAAACACAGAACTACGATGCAGGGCAAGCTGGCTGGCCCTGCTCTTCTATTAGAGCTGCCTGAACATGGGGGGATGTGGCATCCCCGACCAGTAGTTTGAGGGGGAGCCATTTCCCTGAATACCAACACGGTGGCATTGCAGAGAGCAACACAGAGGTTCCCAGGGGAAACAGAATGGCTTACACCAAATCCCGCCCTTCTCTGCCTGGCAATTGCTTATTTATTGGGGCAAGATTGACTCGGAGCCATTACATCAGGCCTCTCATCCAGAAGCCCAGCACAGGCAGCACCCCACAGGCGCAGAGTGTACTGAAAAGAGTGCTTCGACAGCACCCCTACAGTTCTAGTTGAAATAGGACCAGGTGTACTTCCTTTTTATTATTTATTCTTTTTTTCTTTTGGAAGCAGTCTCATAGTTTTTTGTTTATTTGTTCGTTTGTTTTTTCTTTTCCTTTTCTCTCAGTTTTTTTTCTTTTCTCTTTCTTCTTTATCCTTTTTTTCTTTTCTTTTTTTCTTTTTTTTTTTTGGAATCACATTTGTAAGTTTTTGTTGATGTTGTTGTTGTTATTGCCTGTGTGATTTTTTTTCATTCCTTTTCCTTTTCTCTTTTTTTGGGGGAGAGTGATCAAGATTTTTGTTCTTATCTTTTTTTCCAGGCTTATCGGAACTAAAAGTCAGAGCACACCTAGTCAAAGGTCTAAACACTCCCACTGCAAGCATGAAGGAGCTCTGCAGAGGACTGGACAGTGGGAAAGGGCAGCCAAAATTCAACAGAAGAGTGCACACAGCACACACCAGAAACTCTTCCAGAAGCTCCAGGTCCTGGACAGTGTATGACCTATTTTTATTGTAGCATTACTCTCAGGCACAGGAAACATAACAAACTCTCAAAACACACAAAATACTGAAACTTAACCAAAATGACAAGACAAAAGAATTCTCCCCAAAAGAAAAGTCAAGAAGAAATCCCAGCCAGATATAAGGAAAACATATATAAGCAATATATCTGAACAAGAATTTAGAACAACAGCCATAAGACTACGAGCTTGGCTTGAAAAAAAAAAAAGAGTAAAAGACATGAGCGAAACTCTTGCTGCAGAGATCAAGGGTTTGACCTAAAACTAGTCATGGCTTAAAACTAGTCATGCTGATATAAAAAATGCTGTAACTGAGACACAATATCTACTGGATAGAGTCACAAAGAAGATTGAAGAAGCAGAAGAGAGAATAGGTGAGACAAAAGCTAAAATTATGGAAAATAATGAAGCTGAAGAGGGGACGAAAACTATTAGATCACAAAGGGAGACTTAGGGAACTCAGGGACTCCATAAAACGAAACAATATCCCTATCATAGTAGTCCTAGAAGAAGAAGAGCAAGAAAGGGGACAAAAGATTTATTTGAACAAATTATACATGAGACTTCCCTAATCTGGTGAAAGAAACGGGCATTCAACTCAGAGAAGCTTAGAGAACTCACCTCAAATTCAACTAAAAAGGTCAACACCAGGACATATCATAATGAGACTTGCAAAATATGAAGATAAAGAGAGAATTCTAAAAGCAGGTAGGACAAAAAATCCTTAACCTACAAGTGTAGACACATAAAGTTAGGAGCAGACCTGTCCACTGAAACTTGGCAGGCCAGATTGGAGTAGCAGGAAATATCAATGTGCTAAATGGGAAACATATGCAGCCAAGAATTCTTTATCTACCAAGGCTGTTATTCAGAATAGAAGGAGAAATAGAGTTTCACAGAAAAACTAAAAGAGTTCATGACCACTAAACCAGCTCTGGAAGAAATTTTAAGGGGGATTGTTTGAGTGGAAAAGAAAAAAACAGGACCAAAGCAACAAAAACTGTGCAGTACCAGAGAACATCACCACAAATGCCAACTCTACAGGTAACACAGTGACAGTAAATTCATATCTTTCAATAATCAGTCTAAAGTAAATGGACTAAATGTTCCAATCAAAAGACATAGAATATCAGAATGGATTAAAAAACAAGACCCATCTATATGCTACCTACAAGAGACTCATTTTAAACCTAGAGATATGTGCAGATTGAAAATGAAGGGATAGCATGACACCCTCAAGGTCCATCCACTTTCCTACAAATGGCCAGATTTCATGCTTCCTCATTGCCATATAGTACTCCATTGTATATATATACACCACATCTTCTTGATCCATTCATCTGTTGATGGACATTTAGGCTCTTTCCATGATTTGGCTATTGTAGAAAATGCCTCTATGAACATTGGGGTACACGTGCTCCTATGCATCAGCACTTCTGTATCCTTGGGGTAAATCCCTAGCAGTGCTATTGCTGGGTCATAGGGCAGTTCTTTCGATAGTTTTTTGAGGAGCCTCCACACTGTTTTCCAGAATGGCTGCACCAGTTTACATTCCCACCAACAGTGTAGGAGGGTGCCCGTTTCTCCACATCCTCACCAGCATCTATAGTCTCTTGATTTGTTCATTTTAGCAACTCTGACCAGTGTGAGGTGGTATCTCAGTGTGGTTTTGATTTGAATTTCCCTGATGATGAGTGATGCTGAGCATTGTTTCATGTGCCTGTTGGCCATCTGGATGTCCTCTTTGGAGAGGTGTCTATTTAGGTCTTCTGCCCATTTCTTCACTGGATCATTCAGAGAATGATAGATACCATATGTTTGCATTCATAGGTCTAACAGGAGAGACTGGGCAGGGGACCATGGGGAGAGGAAGGGGGAAAGAGAGTGGGGGAGAGTGAGGGACACAGATCAAGGGAGACTACTGAATATTGAAAACGAACCATGGACTGAAGCAAGGGAGGGGGTGATGGTCATGGTAGGGGGCACTTGTGAGGAGAAGCACTGGGTGTTATATGGAAACCAGTTTGACAATAAACTATTAAAAAAAAGGAAAAAGAAGAAAATGAAGGGATAGAGAACCATCTACCAATCTAATGACTGTCAATAGAAAGCCAGAGTAACCATACTTATATCAGACAAACTAGATTTAAAACTAAAGACTGTAACAGATCAAGAAGGCCATTATATCAGAATTAAGGAATCTATCCATCAAGAAGTTCTAACAATTGTAAATATTTATGCCTAAATATATAAATAAGTTAAAAACAAACCCATTGATAGTAATACAATAATAGTAGGGGACTTTAACACCCCACCACAGCAATGGACAATTCATTTAAGCAGAAAATCAACAAGGAAACAATGGCTTTAAGTGACATACTGGACCAGATGGGCTTAAAGGATATACTAAGAACACTTCATCCTAAGGTAGCAGAATACACACTCATATTGAGTACATGTGGAACATTCTCCGGAATAGATCACATCCTGGATCACAAGTCAATGCTCAAAATATGTAAAAAGATCAAGATCATATTCTCAGATCACTACACTATGAAACTTGAAGTCAACCACAAGGAAAATTTTGGAAAGCCTCAAATACATGACGGTTAAAGAATATTATACTAAAGTATGAATGGGTTAGGAGCGCCTGGGTGACTCAGTTGGTTAACTGACTGATTCTTGATTTCAGCTAAGGTTATGAACTCATGGTTCATGGGTTCAAGACCCACATCAGGCTTCGTGCTGACAATACAGAGTCTGCTTGGGATTGTCTCTTTCTCTCTCCCTCTGTCCTTCCCAATCTCCCCCACAATCCTCTCTCCCTTTCTCAAAATAAATAAACATTTTCTATAATACATGTAAAAGAAGAAGAATGAAGTTAACAGGAAGCTAAATATGAAATTAAAAATACATGGAAGCAAATGAAAATGAAAACATGGAAGTATAAACCCTTTCAGATGTAGCAAAGTCAGTCCTGAGAGGAAAGTATATTGGAATGCAGACTACCTCAAAAGGCAGGAAAGTTCCCAAATCTAATCTAACACCTAAAGAACTAAAATAGGAAACACAAATAAAGTCTAAAGCCAGTAGGAGAAAGGAAATAATAAATATTAAGGCAGAAATAAATGATATAACAAAACAAACCAGTAGAACAGATCAATGAAACCAATAATTGGTTCTTTGAAAGTATAAACAAAACTGATAAACCCCTAGCTACACATGTCAGAAAGAAAAGAGAAAGACCCTAATAGGTAAAATCATGAATGAAAGAAGAGAGAGCATAACAACACCACAGAAATACAAACAATTATAAGAGAACACTATGAAAAATTATATGCCAACAAATTGGGCAATCTGGAAGAAATGAATGAAAATCTAGAAACACACAAACTACCAAAACTGAAGTGGGAAGAAATAGAAAATTTGGACAGACCTACAACCAGCAAGGAAATTGAATCAGTGATCAAAAATTTCCCAACACAAGAGTCCTCAGCCAGATGGCTTCCCAGGAAAATTCTACCAGACATTTAAAGAAGAGTTAATACTTACCCTTCTCCAACTGTTCCAAAGACATAGAAATGGAAGAAAAGCTTCCAAACTCATTCTATAAAGCTAGCATGACCTTGATTCCAAAACCAGATGAAGACCACAACACAAAGAAGAATTACAGACCAATATCTCTGATGAATCTGGACGCAAAAATTCTCAACAAGATACTAGCAAATCAAATTAATAGTACATTAAAAGAATTATACACTATGATCAAGTGGGATTTACACCTAGCTGTGGGGCTTGTTCAATATGGCATTATGTCACATTAATAAAAGAAAGGATAAGAACCATATGGTCTTGTCAATGGATATAGAAAAAAATTTTGAAAAAAATACAGCATCCTTTCTTGATAAAAATACTCAACAAAGTAGGGATAGAAGGACCATACCTCAAGATCATAAAAGCCTTGTATGGAAGATCCACAATTATTATAATCTTCAACAGGGAAAAAGGGGGAGATTTTTCACTTCAGTTAGGGAAAAGACTAGGATGTCTGCTCTCACCATTATTATTTTTAAATAGTACTGGAAGTCCTCACCCTAGTAATCAGACAACAGAAAGAAATAAAAGTCATCTGAATCAGCAAGAAAGAAGTCAAACTTTCACTATTTGCACATGACATGATACTCTATGTAAAAACCCAAAACCTCTACCAAATAAATTGCTAGAACTCACACATGAATTCAGCAAAGTTGCAGGACATAAAATCAACATGCAGAAATCTGTTGCATTTCTACACACTAACAACAAAGCAGCAAAAAAAAAAATAAATAAATAAATCAAGGAATCAATCCCATTTACAACAGTGCCCAAACCAAGACGATACCTAGGAATAAACATAACTTAAGGGGTAAAGAATCTGTTCTCTGAAAACTATAGAACACTGATGAAAGACATTGAAGTGGACATAAAGAAATGGAAAAGCATTCCATGCTCATGGATTGAAAAAAACATTGTCAAAATGTGTTATTCAAAATCATGTACACATTTAATGCAATCCCTATCAAAATACTACCAACTTTCTTCACAGAACTAGAGTAAACAATCATAAAATTTGCATGGAACAAAAAAAAATACCCCAAATTGCCAAAGCAATCCTGAAAAAAAAACAACAACCCATAACTGGAGGCATCACAGTTCCAGATTTCAAACTATATTACAAAGCTGTAATCATCAAGGCAGTATGGTATTTGAACAAAAACAGACATTTAGATCAATAAAAGAAAATGCAGAACCCAGAAATGGACCCACAAATATATGGCCAACTAATCTTCTACAAAGCAGAAAATAATAATAAAGGGGACTACCAAAATAACTGGACAATGAGGGCTGAGGAAGGGAATGTTTTAAATTACTAAACTCCTGGGAAAGATGTACCCAACTGAATATTTCTGATTACAGGGCCAAAACCTAGAACAAAATTAAAACTAGTAAATATTTACTATTCAAATTGAATGTATGACCAATATCAATGTATTATTGATTCTAGATAGTAAAATCATACTGGGTATTAGAAAATGAGAGTATTCGAATGCTTCCAAATATGTATCAAAGGAAAACTATCATAAAGATACTATCATTAGTAATAGTTTAAACTCAGTATCATTTCTTGAGATTATGGTTATGATAGGGATTTTGGAGAAAATTTGTAAATGATTTTCAGGATTTGATATATGTTGAGTTTATAAAAATCTACAGGCTACTACTACTTGAACTCATTTGATCATGACAAAATTCATGAGAATCAGCATTAATATGATAATTGTATAGATGAGGAAACAGAATCTCAGAGATGTTAAATAATTATCCAAGAATGTTTAATAAAAAATCTAGGTTGTAAATTCAACTCCATTTGCTTATAGTACTCATACAGTATTTATTAAAAGTCAATTAATTTTAATATAATTTTAAAATATAATTAGAGTAGCTGTTGCAAATTAATTTGAATATTTGCTGAATTTTGAATGTTAATTGAGGTGTTCTTGTATGCTCTAGTTGTGGTTATAAACCAAAAGATGTGGAACAATTAAATTTATTTTGATAGTACCTCTAATACTGACCCTCTTTGTAAACCACAGGAAAAATGTTTATTGAAGAGAATATACTCTATTTTAAGTTTCTCCTATTTAAATTTTTGTCTTAAGCATTGGCATTTTTGCCACTTTCCTTATAGCAAGTTCTAGCAGATGGCAAAAGAGAATGAATAAGCAAGTAAATATTCATGGAAAAATTGGATCCATTCAGCAGGCTTAAATGTAAGCTAGTGATTTTTTTCTTGAACATATTCTCAAGGTCATGAATTTATTTGACTCTATTTAATATCGTCATATTTCATAAGAGTGAAAGAACTCCATTTTCACATGCTAGAAAAAATACATCCTTTTTGACAGTGGTGCACAAGGGTTATTAAGACTGCCTATCTTTCAACAGATTTGAGAAATATTCTTTGGCTTTTTCCAACATTGCATCAAAACTGAGAATCTTCTTTACTGTGGTGATGTCCAGCTTTCATTCTTTAATTTGCTTTGTTTATAGAGATAATATTACTCTTCTCATTCCTAACCTCCTCCTTTGTCTTTCTGACATCATTCCATCTTTAATGAAATTGTATTTTTTCCTCTCAGTTTAGTTATATTTAGCAATAGTTTAGTTATATTTAGTAATATTTTTATATTATAGTTATAGTCAGCATTCGTTTTAGGGTATTTCTTCATTATTATTTTTTTAAGTAGGCTTCACACCCAGTGTGGAGCCCAGCATGGGACTTGAACTCATGTCCCTGAGATCAAGACCCAAGCTGAAATCAAGAGTCAGAAGCTTGAGGCACCACCCTGGCTTCATTAGCTTTTATAATAACACCTCTTTCAAAAAGTACTTTAATTAAGCACCCTAACCTAGAAGGTATTGGCCATGTTTATGTCCTTTTAAAGGATGATGCCTTTGTCTACATTTGCTAATATAATTACAATTACCATTCAAATAGCAGCATCATAGAGACATCCTCTTTTAGTCCTGTTCAATTTCTTCTAGTCACACTTAAGCAGTAAGGAAGATCAAAAATGTTTTTAAAAATTCATGCATACATAATAACTAAAATTTAACTTACAGAGATTCCATTTAGTCAGCCCCAAGTAATGTGTTGAGAATAATGTTTTTCCTACCACATAGAATTTAAAGAGACTTTTGATGTTGAAGAGTAGTAAGAAGCCATATGACCCCTTTAGATATTAATCCTCTATTGAAGAAAACTTTAATACTTAATAGAAGACAAAGTTTGAAAGAGAGAACTTTAGGGTTTTTTTTCTCTAAACTAACAATTGGGGTGGCTGGGTGGCTCAGTTTGTTAAGCATCTGGCTCTTGGTTTTGGCTCAGGTCATGATCTTACAGTTCATGTGTTCGAGCTCTGCATTGGGCTCAGTGCTGACAGTGTGGAACCTCCTGGGGATTCATTCTCTCTCTCTCTCTCTCTTTCTCCCTGGCTCTTTCTCTCTCTGCCCCTCCCCCTAAGTTGCTCTCTTTGTGTCTCTCTCTTTCTCTAAAAATGAATAAACTTAAAAAATTAACAATGTATCCTTTGATTTTTAAAAGAGCTTTGAGAATGTCAAACATCTAAAAGTCTTCATGTTTTGTGTAAAATGGTATATAATTGTTATCATTTAGAAGAGATTTTAAAGATGCCTAAAGAGATTATATACATCTTAAATTAAAATGTTACAACCCAAAAGGGAAATATTTTTGACTCATAATATCAAATCAACATTAACTACAATGAGATTTGACATCTATAATATTCAGTATCTTTTAATTTCTCTTCATGAGCATATCCAGCAAGCTAATATGTGATCAAATTTTAAAAAGATAAAGATGTTAATTAAATCTGGGTTAAGTAAATAAATATTATGAGGAAAAACAGGGATAGTTGTAATTTATTTCTTGCAATTTGTCTTTTCAAATTCACCAGAATTTCCTTTTTATCCTGAAATGCCAATTTGATGCATATCCAATTAAACAACCTGGAATTTCATGTAGTTAGGAAAGCTATTCCATTTTACTGAGTTCCTGTGTAAATTATATTCATGTGACTTTTAAATCATTTATTACTTTAGGAATAGGTGGATGACTATTGGAAACTTGCAGTTTAAGGCTGATAAGATGTCACATTCATTCATTATTTTAAAACATTTTATAACTTATATATACATTTAGAAGCTGGAAGAAACAACAATATTTAGTCCTATCTCCAAAAAATTTAACTTCTTGGGTTCTTTGAACTCAAATTAAGCAATATCAATGGAACAATCATCAGTATACTAATAGAGAAAAAGATGTTGATGTTATTCCAAAGAAATTACTAAAATAAGTTTAGCAGTCCAAAACAGTAATTTCTTGCTGAGAATAAATAAAAAAGGAAGAAAGTCGATGATGCCAGAGTACAAGGAAAGCTTTTACTCTCCTCCAGAAGTGAAAATATTTCTATTTTGGAAAATATAAGCCATAAATAAAAGAAGACATACGTTCCTACCACCCCCACTGTCTCTTCCAAAGATTAAGATAAACAAATCTTTCTCAGTTATCTCTTGCTATATAAAAAATCACTCCCAAATTTAGCTATATATAGTCGATGAACTCTCCTTTTTCACTTCACATAGTATCCACTGAAGTCACTCACACAGCTACATTTAGCTGAGAGTTGTCTGAGGTTCTAGGTTCTCTTGGGCATAATCAGTCCATCAATCTCCCCATCTCCTCCCCATCTCTCTCTCTTTCTCCCTCTCCCCTTTCCAACAACCTATCATCATTAAGAAGCCTAGATGAAGTTTCTTTACATAGTGAGCAGCTTGGCTAAAAACCAAACAGTGAAAATAAGGGTGAAAATGGAAGCTGCAAGGTCTCTTAAATAATAGAATCAGCAATTACACAATATCATTTGTACTGTATTCTGTTGGTAGACACAAGTCACAAGGCCTGCATAAATTTAAAGGGAAGAGAAGTATATTCCACTCATTAATGGGAGGAGTAGCAAATTCATACAGCAAACAGCCATGCTGGACAAGAGGGATAGATGTGCACATCTTTGGAAACAGTCTACCACTGTCTACCCTGTGGCCACAACAATTTATAGGCATGCAAAATGCATCCCTCTCTCCTCCAGAAGCCTGATACCCTTAAGGCATTGCTTCAAAATCCAGAATGTCATTATCTAAATTATGTCCATATGTGCCTGAGGTTCCCTGGATGCAGCTGCTTGGGTTCAGTTGCTCTTGATCCAGAGACATGTGAAATAAAAAGACAGATCATTTGTCTCCAATGCACACTGATGAAGCACAGATAAAATAATTGCAACTGGCACTTGCATTTTAAAGAAAGCAGTGATTTGTCATTTGTCCATGGAAATTGTAAATACAGTTGGACACATGTTACCAGTTGCTCCTACTTCAAAGTCATGTAGATTGTGGGTCTGGCCCCTAATCCATTGTTTTCCAAAGATTTTTACCTTGGCTTCAGTCATCCTTTATTTTCCAGAAGAAATAGCTAGTATTTACAGTGAATAGTTCTCTCAGCCTGTTTCTTGTCCTTAGAAGTTGGGAGCTCTTTGCATTTTGAACTATCTCTGGTCTTTTATAGCCAGTCAGGTGGTATTTTAGACAGTACAGGGCTCTTTAAAAACATGTAGATTTTTCTATAAATACTATTATGATTCACTTCATTCCCTAAAAACAATATCTACTAATTTTCTTAAGGCAGAGTTCTCCTTTGTATGCATGAGAATAATTTGGGGAAATGTCATCTAGAGTCTCAAAAGTCCTTATGTCTAGCTGAGAAGGTCTACAGGAAACCATCTCAAAGTTTTTGGAGGTTGTTATTTTAAAGTTTTATTTACTTTTGATAGAGAGAGAGCACAAGTGGGGTAGGGACAGAGAGAGAGGGACAGAAGATCTGAAGCAGGTTATGAACTGAAAGAAGCAAGCCCAATTCAGAGCTTAAACTCATGAACTGACTGAGCCACCCAGATGCCCCTCAAATTTTTCTGAGGTTTTAAAGGGGCTTATAGACATAAAATGGATGTAACCTTTACTGAGTGGCAGCAATATTTTACTTGGAGAGTCTTTGGTCAACTGGAGAAACTATACTGGACCAAAGGAAAGAGATCATCTACTTGGCAAGAGAAGATGGATGTCACATTACAAAGGACATGTGCAATAGGAGATGTTGTTGGATATGTATGTGAAAAGACCTACCACAATACCATTTTCAATCTAAACGCTGGATGCTCTGATCCATCACTTTCTATTTTTATTCATAAATAGACACCTCTTGTGACATATTATGTAGCAATAATTACACAGTGATATTATGTTAATATATTACACAGAAATAATACAAATGTCTTCAACTTAGTCCCAAATATTTTGTGCATTGAACTTTGGTTGATTTAAACTTTTGCTTTTATTGTTTAAATGATTTTATGTCTACCTACTTATTTGGATTGTATAACTTTGTATTTGTTAGCAACAAGATGAATAGAATCATATTCAAAAATAATCTCATACCCATTTGGATGAATATATATAAAAATACAGAAAGTAATAAATGTTAGAGAGGATGTGGAGAAATGAGAGGCCTCTGTATTCATTGCTGGTGGAAATGTATTGGTTTGGCCCTTGTAGAAAACAAAATGGCAGTTCCTCAAAAAATTACATATAGATTAATTACCACATGATCCAGCAATTTCACTTCTCATTCTATATTCCAAAGAATTGAGAGCAAGGACTCAAACATGCATTCGTACACCCATGTTTATAGCAGTAATATTCACAAATACCAAAAGATGGAAGGAATTCAAGTGTCCATCAATACATGAATGGATAAACAACCTGTGATATGTATATACAATGAAAGGAAATTCTGACACATGCTACAACATGATGAAACTTGAGGGCATTATGCTAAGTAAAAGAAGTCATAGGAAAGCAAATATTATATGGATCTACTTCTATGAAGTACACAAAGTAGTAAAATTCATGGAAACAGAAAGTAGAATAGTAGTTTCTAGGAACTAGGGGGAGCTCTTACCCATGTGTCCGTAGATTAGATCCTTGATGTGTGATTAGTGCTGGAGTGCCACTTCAGTGGCTTTTCTTACAAGTGTTCAAGCACTGGGGATAAGGGTATACTTTGTAAAGCTCCAACCTTTCTTTTAATTACTTTAGTCATCTCTTCACTAGGCATCACTTGAGGTCTTATATTGTGCCAGTTACAGTGCTTTTTACTAGGGACCCCAAAACTTCAGATGTCCAGCTATTACTCAAAAGAGGAATAAACCATAATTAAGTGGAAGATCATTTGAACATGATGACAAATTTAAAAAATATCCCAACTGTTTTGTGCAACAACTGAAATGACAGTTCAGGGGGAAAAAAAAAAAAGGATTTTAATTCCTTCTGCTCTACCTTAAAATATTTAGAGCTTAATGTGACATAAAGACTTCAATACATATTAAGAATTTTTTCCCTGTTTCATTCATTGAGGTCAATCAAGTCTAATTTAAAAGAAAAGAGGAGGGGTATCTGGATAGCTCAGGATGAGCATCCAACTCTTGATTTCAGAGCAGGCCATGATCCCAGGGTCTCTTGATTTTGACTCAAGTCATGATCCCAGGAATGTGGGATTAAGCCTGGCATTGGGCTCTATGGAGCCTGCTTCAGATTCTTTCCCTCTCTCCCTCTGCCCCCTCCTCTACTTGTGCTCTCTCTAAAATAAAAAAAAAATAAGTAAAAAAGAAAAGAAAAGAGCAGGTTTAAGACATAGAAAGTAATATTTTGCAAAGAATGCCTAATAAAAACATTCCATTATTTCATAAGTGACATTGTTTTTTACTAAAATTAAAACCAAATTTAAAATAAATGTAATTAAATAAATGTAATGGTAATTTTCATCAAATTCAACATATCAAAAGTAATACAAGAATCAAACAATTATGATGTCAAAATATTCCAAGTTCTATGTAAATTAAAAAACTTAGGGGCAAGTGGGTGGCTCAGTTAGTTGAGCATTTGTCTCCTGATTTCGGTTCAGGTCATGATCAAACCTTGCATCAGGGTCCATGCTGAGTGTGTAACCTGCTTAGGATTCTCTCTCTGTCCCTCCCCCACTGTGCGGTCTCTCTCTCTCTTTCTCTATCTCTGTCTCTAAAAAAATAAAAATAAATAAATAAAGAGTTTGCAGTGCTTAAAAATGTTGTCTAGTTAAAGGTCAAGTGTTTCATAAATGTTCAATTAGTGAAGTTCTAATTTTGAAAAACACTAGCTAGAGTATCTGATTACTAATATTAAATGAAGTTCCTAGTGAAACTAAAGAATGCATGGGCACTCATATATTATAGTGACACTATGCTATATAATTAATACTGATAGTAACTACTCCCAACTTTTAAAAATTGTGTGATTTTTCCAAATATTTAAAATCACTATGATTTTCATATTTTTGTTACTTTTCAATGACTAGCAGGAAAAAAATTTTTACATTAAGAATTTCTAACTATAAAAATATGATGAGTTCTGTTCCTCCTGTCCCTGATATTATTTTTTCCAAATGTTATAAGTAATGGACCTTATATTGTACCGTTCTATGATTGTTATGATTGCTATCTTGACCTCATTTCATTGTGAAAGAATTGCGTTCTTTAAGCAATGTCATTACATAAACAATTTCAAACTTTGATAGGTAATTGCACTGATGGTTCACAAAATCGCTGTGTCTCTTGAGAGCCCAGTTTAATTCAATTTACAAATTAAAGGGGAGGAAGCAATCAGATAGCAATCCATCGAGTGTTTTAAAAATTATTACATCCTAGGTGTCTTAAGAAAAAACAATTGAACATGGGTTCTGCCTTCAAAAGAGAAGTTGTTGCCCTTTGCATTTGGGTTTCTCCTGCTTTGGGGGCCTGTGGTGTACTCTCATCACCCCAACTTCATGCTTAGATGCCTCACTGAAGGATGTTTTAGATGTAGAACCCATATTGCCTTATACATTGAGACTATGGCACTCTTGCTTATTAGAAAATAATTAAAACGTTCAAAATTAGGTTGGAGAGTTGCCAACAATTCTGTGGTTGCTTAAAGGGCAACGATTTGATAACATGTGTAACTAGGGAATCATTAAGGAGAAAGATGCAAAAAAAGCACTTACATTTTGTATAAAACTAAATCCTAAGTGTAATTACACACAGAAAACAGTTTTCATAGATTGAAAGATCTACTAAATAGGGAACTAATTAGAACACATTTAATGAAAGATAACTGGATATACTTTTTTTTTAGCACCAGTGTTACTGAACTTAAGATTTTTTGTTGACTTGACAAAATATCTAACATAAGTTTTTAAAGTAATGAAAATTGATAACTATTTTGATGATCAGCATGATCTGAGAATTTTAAAGTAAAATCAGAAGCAGAAATTCTAATATATATCTTATGCAAACAAATGCATATACATTACAAAAACAATATCAAATAAAATGTTGATCATATCCTGTGTTTTTTGATGTTTCAGAGTGTAGTCATGTTTCCCTCTACATATTCTTATTAAATTACAGGTGTGACTGATTATGATTGTAAAATGTTTTTGTTAGAATCATAAATTTTATTTCTCAATTTCTCCTATTGTTTTTGTTTACTTCTCAATGTCCTATGTCAAATTCAAATCCCATGGATTTTGGCAAAGATGATAAAATGACTAGAACTATAAAGTTAAATATTTAAAAGACATCAAATATATTTAATTACATGATTATACTTTTCCCAGCCTTAACATAGTGACAGAATATTCTTAAAGGTTAAAAACTATAAATCAGTGGGGTTTTTTAAAATAATTTTGTTTAGTGTTTATTTATTTTTAAGAGATAGACACAGAGTGCAAATGGGGAAGGGACAGAAAGAGAGGGAGACACAGAATCCAAAGTAGGCTCCAGGCTCTGAGCTGGCAGACCAGAACCCAATGTGGGTCTCAAACCCATGAATGGCAAGATCATGACCGGAGCTGAAGGTGAATGCTTAACTGACTAAACCACCCAGGCATGCCCCTGGTTTTAAGTAAATGTTAAAGTTACAGATAATTACTTAGCACTATCATAATGCATTCTTTATAGATATTGAGGACTCACAAATAATGAGACATGCAGAAAATTGGAATTTGACCAACATTTTTACCAAAAAATAAATACAAATTTGTTGACTTGAGGTGAGTACCTGAATGCATTATACCATACTGCTAATCTATTTTTATTATTTGAATAGTTTGTAATCAAATCCCTAAAGGGAAACCATGATGCTCAGTGCTCATTGATCAGTAATCAGCAAGATAAATCTAAGAGAGATGGTCTACTCACCCCCTACTCTTTGTCTATATCAACATGACTGTTCATTCTTGGCCAGTAACACTCCTTATCTTTTTTGTGTTTGTATATGGATGTATGTGTGTGCATACATATAACATAATAATATCTGAGTTTTGTTATTATCACATAGGTTTTTTTATTTCCCAAATTTAATTGATGTAAGCATATTGCCTGATTTGTCAAATTTGTAATGAGGAAAAATACTGGTTGGTTATTTTTAAGTTTAGAATGTTTTTCCCAGGAACCATTGCTTTGTATATATTTGAGTATTATATAAACTATTTGAGGGTAATCACCAAATTTTTATATTGCCAGTGTCTATCACAGTGGAAGGTAAATATCAGATATTCAAGAACAATTTAACTAATTGAATAAATGAACTGTCATGCTTGACCAAAACAAGCATTTTTTTAGAGAGACAGAGAGAGCGCAAGAGGGAGAGGAACAGAAAGGGGGGGATAGAGGATGGGAAGCAGGCTCTGCACTAACAGCAGACAGTTCAATGTGGGACTCGAACTCACAAACTGTGAGATCATGACTTGAGCTGAAGTAGGACACTTAACTGACTGAGCCACCCGGGCACCCCCAAAACAACTTTTTAAAGGAGGTTACTAGATAAGGAATAAAAAGCGTTTAGCATATACTTAGAATTCAATATAGCACTTGATAAGCCTTTGAACAATGTATTTATAAAAATTATATATAGAGGAGTATGGACATGGTAATTATGTTGATTACTAAGTAGTTAAACAATCTAGTAGCAAGAAGATTGATTGATACAATTTGGTCAAATGAAAGGGGTCTTTGGATGGATAACCATAGTACTCTGTTCCTGATCATGCCCTGTTCAATATTTTTATTGAGAAGATAAGGAAAGACTTCTGGGTTTCCAGTTCTACATGTAAGGAGCTTGGAAGTCACCACTCCATCCTAACAACATGGAAAAACCTAAGCAGAGTCAAAAATCAACAACTCTTCTTGGATCATTAGAGGGGAAAACACTGTCTCCAAGACTGGAGAGACAGACAAAAAATACAGAAAATCATGGCTTACCAGAGCAGTGATTTATGAACTGAAATGGCAATGATAGTTAATGCAGGGATAGGAAACCCAGATTTGTAATTGACCAATTGCTAAAGCTACAGTATGGACAAGTCTGAGATTTAAAAAGACCTGAACACCCAGTCATCAGTAGTCCCTACAATATTATAAGATTTACCTCTAAGAGTTAGAATAGAATCCCTAAGGAAATAGGGGAGAAATATCCCATTTGCTTTCGGCTTGGTTAAGGGGAAATTTATCTTTTTGAAATACACCAGACTACTTTGTACTTCTAAGCAAGGCCTGCTTTCAGATAAAACCAGAGTCTAACCTGCTGAGGTATTATCAGAGCCTAACTGACATGGGGAAAGGGAAATACACAACTCCAACCCACTATAGCCACCCTGTTGCATCTGAGGGAAAAAACACTAAGAAACCCTTGTGAAGTTCACAGTCTTCTGAAAGTCTGACCATAAGTTGCTTCCTCTCTCCTAACACCTTACCACCCACCATATTACCAAAGGCCTATTTACAACAGCTCCTTCCACCCAGCACATCATGTTCAGATATCAAGAAAAAATAGCAAGGCATACCTAAAGACAGAAACATAAGTTGAAGAAACACAGAAAGTACCAGAAACAGACATGGCAGGAATGTTGGGATATTCAGATCAAAAAGTTGAAACAACTATGATTAATATGCTAATGATTTTAATGGATAAACAGCTTGTAAGAACAGATAGACAATGTAATCAGAGATAGAAATCCTAAGAAGGAAATAAAAAATATGCTCAGTCAGTTAAGCACCCAATTTAGGCTCAGATCCTGATCTTACGGTTCATGGGTTCAAGCCCCTTCGTTGGGCTTTGTGCTGATGGATCAGAGTCTGGAGCCTGCTTCAGATTTTGTGTCTCCCTCTCCCTCTGCCCCTCCCCCACTTATGTTCTGTCTGTCTGTCTCTTTCTCTCTCAAAAAATAAGTAAACATTAAAATTTTTTAAATATGCTAGAGATTAAAAAAAGTGAAGAATTCCTTTGATGGGTTTATTAGTAGATTGCACATGGCAGAGGATAGAATCTCTAACCTTGAAGATTTCCGAACAGAATGTCCAAAACTGAAAAGCAATGAAAACAAAGGCAATAAAAGAGAATGGAATATCCAAGAACTGAGGGGCAATGTGAAAAAGTATAGCATATGCATAACGAGAATATCAAAAAGGGAAGAAAGAAAGAAGAAACAGAAGTATTTGAAACAATAACAGCTGAGAATTTTACCAAATTAATGTTAAACACCAAAGCATAGATCCAAAAAGTTCAGAGAACACCAAACAGGAGAAATGGCAAACACACAAACAAACACAAATCTAGGCACATTGCTTTCAAACTATAGAAAATGAAAGGTAAAGAAAAAAAACCTGCAAGAAGAGAGAAGTAAAAATAGACAAATATAAAAAGCAAGACTAACTTCCAAGTTCTCTTTAGAAATTATGCAAGTGAGAAGAAAGTGGAATGAGATATTTAAAGTGTTGAGAGGAAAAAAACTACCAATCTAGAATCCCATACATAGCAAATTATCCTTCAAAAATAAAGGACAAATGTTTTCTGAGATAAATAAATATTGAGGAAATTTGTTGTCAGTATACCTGCCTTGCAAGAAAAGTTTTAAACATTTCTTTAGAGAGAAAGAAAATGATACGGTCAGAAACTCATATACACATAAAGTGAGGAAAAGAATCAAAGAAAGAATAAGTGAAAATAAAGTAAAAATGTTTACTTTTCTTATTCTTAATTGAAGTCATGGATAATGGTTTGTTCAAAATAATAATACCATCATTGTATTTGATTATGCATGCTTATGTGCATGTGAATGTATATCCTTATAATGTTAATACAAAAGGGAAATTAATGGCCATAATATTTTAAGTGTGGAGAGGAAGGAACCAAGACTTGTTTCTTATTATAAGGCACTTAACTACACACAAAGTAGTGAAGTATTATTTGAATTTAGACATTAATTAGATATAAGTGAATATTGTAAACTATGGGGCAATTACTAAAATAAAAGTAAAATGAAGAATTAAAACTGCTATGCTAAGAAAGGAGAGAAAATAGAATTACACTGAATGATCAATTGAAAACAGAAAAGGTAGGAAAAATAATAGAATACAATAATATGAACCAAGGAAACAAGTAAAAAACAGTTACAAACATGGTAGACATAGTTCCAACTGTATTAATAGACACCTTAACATCCGTGGTCTAAATTCACCATTTAAAAGACACAGATAGATTCTCAGTATGTATCAAAAACAAGACTCAAATATATGTCGTCTATAAGAAAGACACATTCAATGAAAAGACATATACAGATTAAAAGTAAGTATTTGGGAGTTGCCACAAGAGAAAAAGGAGGAGAGGGGGACATTGTTCACAGTGAGAAAAATGTAAATGGATGGAGAAAAATACACCATGTTAGCATGAATCAAAAGAAAGCAGAAGTAGGTATATTAATATCAGACAC
>NC_043714.1:30219425-30310471 GCF_006229205.1 Suricata suricatta
TTTCTGTCTCTCTTGGGTAAATCCCTAGCAGGGCTATTTCTGGGTCAGAAGGGAGTTCTATGGATAGTTTTTTGAGGAACCTCTACACTGTTTTCCAGAGTGGCTGCACCAGTTTACATTGCCACCAACAGTGTAGGAGGGTGCCCGTCTCTCCACACCCTTGCCAGCATCTATAGTCTCTTGATTTGTTCATTTTAGCCACTCTGACTGGCGTGAGGTGGTATCTCAGTGTGGTTTTGATTTGTGTTTCCCTGATGATGAGTGATGTTGAGCATCGTTTTATGAGACACCAGATTTTAAACAAGGGAAGTTATCAGGGATTTAAAAAAGTGGGGGACATTATATAATGATAAAGGGATAGATTCTCCAAAACAAAACAAACAATCAACCTATAGCAGTCCTTAATGGTTATGTATCTAACAGAAAGTCCATCTATGACAGCCAAACACTGATAGAATTACCAAAAAAAAAAAAAATTGATGGATACACCATATGTGTTGGAGACTTCAACACTCGTCTTTCAGAAATGGACAGACCCAGCAGACACAAAATCAGTAAGGAGATAAATTCAACAATGCCATCAACCACTTGAATATAATCCACAATATAGATATTTCATTAAACAAAGCAGAATACAAATTCTTCTCAAGCCCACATGGGTGATTCACTAAAGATGGGGCATATTTGGAGCATAAAACTCATATAATTCGATAAATAAAATAAAAGTCAATGTCTGCTCTCAGAACACAATGGAATTAAACTAGATCTCAGTAACAGAAAGATAATTGGAAAGTTCCAAATATGTGAAGATTAAACAACACACTTCTTTTTGTAGTTGTATATTATTTTGTTTTGAGAGAAAAGGAGAGAGCACATAGCAGGGTAGGGGCAGAGGGAGGCACTGATAAAGGATCCCAGTGTCTTTGCTGACAGCAGACAGTCTAATGTGGGGCTCGAACTCATGAACCATGAGATCGTGACCTAAACTGAAGTTGGCTGCTTAACCAAAAGAGCCACCTAGGCACCACTAAACAACACACTTCTAAATAACACTTGGGTCTTAATGAAATCTCAAGGGAAATTTAAAAATATTATAAAGATCTTTTATACTGTTACTTATTTCTTCAATTTCCAACATAAGACATCTTGGAATTTTTTTCCCTTTCATCATCCTAAGGTATCTGAGTTGATTATTCCATATTATTTTCTCATTATTGTTTTAATTTATCCTGAGTTTTAAAAAATTATTTAATATGGTCCTTTAATTTCCAGGTTACCTTGCTCCTCCCTTTAGCTGTTTCTTTTCTAGAGTCTTCTAAGATTGTATGACATATATTTAAAATAGTGTTTCTAAGCTTGTTTTAAGCAACCCTTTTTTTAGTCAGTTCAGGTTACTATAACAGAAAACCACAGACTGGAGGACTTATAAACTGCATAAATTCCTTCACAGTTCTGAAGCCTAGGACATCCGAGATCACAGCGTTAGCACGGCAATCTTCTGATGAGGGCCCTCTTCCAGATTATAGACCTGATTTTTTGTTATATCTTCATAATGTGAGGGGAAAAAGAGTAAGACAGCTCTCTGGGGTCCCTTTTGTAAAGTCATAAAGCACATTCATGAGGACTCCACCATCCTGACCTCATTGTCTCTCTAAAGTCCCACCTCCCAACACCATCACATTAGGGGATAGGATGACAGCTTATGATCTGAAGAGGGGGAAACACAAACATTTAGTCTGTAGCACCTACCTTGACAAACCCCAATATTTCTGCCAATTTTAAATGCTATTTGACATTCCAAATACAGTACTCCAAATCACTAAACACAAACAAAGCGACTGCAAGACCCAAGTATGTTCCTCCCTACAATGATCATGGTTTTTTGCCTTTTAAGTATCAAAATCAAAACTACCTTGAGAGAGAGGCATTCTGAGTTACATATAACAAGGCAAATATAAAGATACTGCAGATAAATGAAACAAGGACAAAAAAAATTCTGATAACAAAAAATACGTGACTTGGTACAACCTATGTTGGTCCCTTCCTAATTCTGCTTTTTCCAACTTATATAGACTATTGACTCTTGATAAACCAGGCCTGCAAGCACATTAGGAAACATGTATAAAATTTAATGGAGTATCCAAAACCTGCTTCCATTTTTTAGTTTCTCAGAAAGAACAGCATCTGATACCCAAGAAGTTATATACATATGGTATCCTTAATATCCTTTTTGTAACATATAACTCATGCTCATGTCCAGGCACCCTGGTGTCTAGTTTTTTCCCTCTTTGCTCCAGTCCCTAGTTTTCTTTCTTCAATGGATAGAAGGAAGCAAAAAAATTAATAGTTGTTCCAATTTTAGTTCACATCTACTTTACACTAGGCAATTGTACTTTGCAATAATGATATGAAGTCTTATTACTAACCACACAGCATTGCTGAAAAAAAATGAGTTCAAAATAAAAGTTAAATACATATGGAGTTACCTCTAAATCAGGCAATGAGCATAATGTTGGAAATTGTGAAAAAAAAAAGGTGCTAACTATTCTCAAGGAGCCAAGAGATTCAGAGACAGATGGAAGTCAAATAATTTCAATACAGTGGGGCTACTTCCATGATAGAAATATATACATAATATTATAGCAAAATGCATAAGCCATTGTCTTCACCCAGCCTGCAGGAATTTGGGGGAGGTAATTTCTGATTTTCATTGTAGAGACTGTGTAAGACTAAAACAAATGAACAAAAATATCTTCCTACCTCTGCCCCTCCCCCAAAAAAGGCATTACTAAAAAAAAAAAACTTTGAAACTTCATCATACATATGCATATTTAATAGTTTAATGTTTTCCATATAGAAAATGTCATGGAGACCAGAAACGGAGATGGTAAGGCTATATGAGTTGTTAGGGGTCAAACTGGAGGATTCTGTGTGCCATACTAACAGATTTAATTTGATTTTATAGATGAACTGAAAAGCAGAGACATAGTCATATGTTTAATTTAGTAACATTACTATGTAGTAAAGATTCTTGGAGGCCTGAGGCTAAAGCCTGAGAACCCAATGAACAATTTTTATTGAAAGTCCAGGCAAGCGATGGCAAATGTCTGAGTAGTGAGAACCAGCAACAATGAAAAAAGGTAGTTATTTAGTAAATATTTAATAGGTCAGATTTATACTAGGAGATATATTAGATGAGGAGCTTGAGGAAAAAGAGGACTAGATAACATGTCACAGGTTTTAGGGTTGGATAACTGAGTGAGTAGTGGTTCTAAAAACAATTTAGAAAGCATATGGTATTGTTCAGTTTTTAGATGTTTTGAGTTAGAGGTAATTGTGGGACATTCAACTATGATTTCAATTAAAATTTGGATTGATAGCTGTGGGACCCTCAAGAGAGGTTAGAGCTGAAAAAAATCACATTGTAGATCATAAACATTAAAAATGTAGTTAGAATGTAGAAAGAATATTCTGGAATAGCTTAACAATGTGGAGAGAAATTAGCAACAGTAGAAATTCTGTATCTTTTCCTTATGGCTACATGTAAAACCATCCCCAAACTTAATTGATTAAAACTAAAATGATAAGATACTTTTCAAGTCTCTGTGGGTTAATTAAATTATTCTTCTGGCAATTTTGCCTGCGCTCATTCATGTGACTGCATTTAACATACAGATTTCCTGGAGACTGGTCTCAGGGGGGACACCTGGATCCACTGGGTTCCATTTCTGTGCAATCTTTTATCATAGATTCCTCAATATTCCCAGAGAGCAGAGATTGGCCCTGCAAAGCCTCTTGATGCCGAAGCTCCAGTATCAACAATGTCATTTCTACCACATTCTCTAGGTATGACCTCGACACTAGACTAAGTCAAATTGGCTTGGGGAAGTAGACTCAACCATTTTTGGGAAAGAGATGCAAAATATTGTGGACATATTTTTTAATCAACCATATCTGGGAAACACCAATATGTAAGACAGAAAAAAAAAGAGGCAAAAAAAAAGAAAGCCAATTATCATAAGAATTATGTCACTGGAAGCCACAAAAGAAAAAAAAATATTAAAAAGAGAAGATCGTTTATCAGGGTCAAATTTCCCAAAGAATTAAATTACCATTTAATCTAATGAGCAGATGTATCTCTTAGGTTTAGTAGCTGGAGGTCATTGATGAACAAAATGAGAAACGTTTTAGTGGCAGGCCTGCCTGCAGCCTCCAGCCGCTGCATTCTGCTCTGCCCTTCAGAGTCAGACGGAACAAGACAATCATGTCTCCTCCCACCACATTCCCAGACAGCACCTTATCTGGTAAGACAAAAGCCAGATTGAAATGTATTGAAAAGAAGATGGAAGTACGAAATGTAAATAGTCCTTATGTTAGTTTATTCTTTCTAGAATTTTAGGGGAGAAGGAAGTAGAGAGACTCTGAATCATGTAATGGTTTTATTTTTTAATGGGAGAGATAGGAATATAGCGGGAGAGAGGGATGAGAAGAAAAGAAAGACAGAAACAGAAAGGGAGGCATCTGGGTGTCTCAGTTGGTTAAGCGTCCAACTCTTGATTTCAGCTTAGTTCAGAATCTTCCAATTCATGGGATCAAAAGCCCCACATCGGGCTCTGTACTGTCAGTTTGGGATTCTCCTCTTCCCTCTCTTTCCATCCCTCCCCTACTCCCTCTCTCACTCTTCTTTCTCTCTCTCTCAAAAATAAACAAACATGGAAAAAAAAGAGAGAGAGAAGGAGGTGCACACAGAGATAGAGAACCAGAGAAACAAAGTCAGAGAGAAAGATACACAGGAAGACAGAAACAGAAAAAGACATAGAGAGCCATAAAGAAACTGAGAAAACACACATGCAGAGCACCACATATGCAGGTACAAAGTCATAGAGAAAGACACAGGGTGGTGTGGAAATAGAGAGAGGCATACACACAGGCTTCCATCCATGTGGAAAGTCAGAAACAGATAAAGAGAAGGAGAAGCAAAGAGAAATGAGACAGAGAAAAAGAAACAGACACAGACTGACAGAATAAGAATAAATGGTATCTAGAACAAAGGTAGGGGAATCAGGCATGGACAAGACCAAAGATCTCATCTCTGAAACAGAATGGGGTCAGAATGAGTGTTGATATGTGTAAATTTGCAGGGAGATGAGGGAAAGAACAAAAGGAATTCAAGTGTGATAGTCTCGGTATCTTTGAAAAGATGAAAAGATGATATCTTTCTACTGAAAACAGAAACACTGAGAATCGCACTACAGCAGTGGTTTCAGCCATGGCTGCACGTTGGAATCAGCTTGGAAGATTTACTTTTTTAAATACTATCACTTGGGCCGTCCCTCAGATTCTTATTTAATTGCTCGGGTGCGAGCCTGAGTATCAGAATGTAAATCTCTCTAGGTAACTAATAACTACAGGCAGACTTAAGAACCTTTTGTTAGAGCTCTCAAGATAGCAATGATGCTTTGATTTCATTCCTGTGAGTAATGTTCCAGGGATAAGACCATGAACAAATGACAGGATTGAAGGGTGTATTCACAGCAGTGTGAAAACTGACCCCCTCCACCAACAGATAACAGCACCATTCCATCTGGTACTCAACTGACCAACCAACAGTGACAAACAGGGCCAGGTTTGTTAAAAGGAGTGAAAAGTGTCCAGATAGACTGGAGGAAATTACAGGAATCACATGCAAGGTGAAAGGACGCATACAAAAGGGAATATTTAAGGTTAACATATAGAAGTTTAGGCCTAACAGTGGGTTATGGTATTTAGAAATATCTGAAATGGAAAAGGTCCAGGTCCACAATGTAGAAAAGATGGATAAGATGAAATGGAGGACAGGATCAACTGAAAAAGAAAAGATCATGAAACTGCATTTACTGTGGCATAAAAGCCACTGACACTGGAGGTGAAATCACTTGGGATGGTTTTTGTAGAAAAAAAATTTTTTTTGCCTGAGGGAGATAAATTAATGGTTTGGGAACCAAAATAGGAGACTGAAAGAATGTAGATGTGTCAAGTGACTTTGTGTAAGATCATGAACATAGATGTAAAGCGTCTAGATCACTGCCTGGCTCACAGAGAGCACTGAGTAACAATTAGCTATCACTCCTTCTGCCATTCTCATTGAACACAAAGTCTATCCACCTAAAAAGTACATGTTTGTTTTCAAATATACCAAGAAGTTTCATTTCCTATCTTGTAATTACTTCCCAATTCCTACCAGTTCCTGGGGAGAATAAAATTCCGCCCTGAATTCAGTAAGTTGGCTGGACTTGCTAACAAAAGAAACTTTGCCTGGGCCATTCTTACATGCTTATACACAAACCGCTCAGAGGACTGGAGGTTGGCAAGGGCCGAACTCTCGCTAGGGAGCGCTTTCTCTCTATCCTTTCACCAATTACCACTGTCAGAACCACACTGACCTCAGAGGGGCAACGCTTTCAGCATTCTTATTTGGGTGAGTGCAGGTGGGCTAGGGTACTCAACACCTGCGGAAGGGTCTGGGGGATGTCTTTACTCACATCAAAAAGGAGCACCCATAATCAGAGATTCATAAGACAAGCGTGCACCAGGGTCGCAGAGAAATTTGAATCGTGACATGTAGTGAGCTTATTCAAGCTCATTTCCAATAAGCCCCTCAGGAGGACAGATCCTAATGTGACCAGCTTGACTGTAGTCTCAAGATCAACTCAGAAAGTCATTGCAGTAACTCCAAACTTGGAAAAAGTAAGAACCAACTGGGATATTTACTAAAAATAAAAAATAAAATTCTGGGCCTTTTCCCTAAAAAGTACTATAATTTAATTTAATATGTAAGGGAGGTAGGAATTCATATTTATAAGAAAGAAGAGCCTCTTGATGATTCCTATGATGAATTTGGAAAATTCTACATTAACCTCCTTGATTCAGAAGATCCTCAACTAGTTAGCCAGGAAGCACAGCAGATAGTCTAGAATTTTGCTGCTCTCAGTGAGGTCAGAAGACCCATCACGCTGGCATCACATAAAAGAACGTTAGAAATGCAGAGTCTTGGACCTAACCACACACCAGTAATCTGCATTTTACTAACATCACCCAGTGATTAATAGTCACATTAAAGTTTCACTCTAGAGAGCCTCCTGCCTGAGACTATAGAAACACTCCCTGCTCCCCTGTCGAACTTGAATTTGGGAGAAGCATCTCTTCTCTTCCACTCGGGAGCATTCCCTGATTCCTCTTAGCCTCTTTACTACAAGGATGGAGAAGACATGCTTCTCATATAATGTACTACCTCACCTTTCATAGGCCTTTTCTAACCCAACCCCCTAATCAGAAAAAGCTGAGAATCATGATCTACCTGTATCTCCTAGCTCACCAATACCTCTGAATAGAGAGTGCAGTTAGGGCCAGTGAGAAGCAGTGGAGAAGTACAGCCAGTTCAATGATAGAAACAACCTAACTGGGCACCTGGGTGGGCATCTGAGTGTCCAACTTTGGCTCAGGTCATGATCTCAAGGTTCATGGGTTCCAGCCCCATGTAGGGCTTTGCACTGACGGTGCAGAACTTGCTTCAGATTCTGTCTCCTTCTCCTTCTGCCCCTTCCCCACTGTCTGTCTCTTTCTTTCAAAAATAAATAAGCATTACAAAAATTTAAAAGGATGAAAGCCGAATTGTCCTTCATGCCACTCCTTAAGAAAAAAGAAACAGCCTAACTAAGAATCAGAGCTGTGCAAGGATAGCAAAGTCAGATACTATGGAGTAACTGAGTTGAGCTACACCAGAAACTTCAAAGAATATGCTGGAAGACTGACTGCAAGCTGAATGAAAGATGCTAGAACCTAACATAAGGTTATAATTTCTCATTTTTAATACCCCTTCCAGTCATGATTTTTATGCTTATAAATATTAATATCTACTATTTTCATATCCTAGAAAACAATAGGATTATTCTTTATATTAGCATTTCCAAAGCATGTCCTACATTTATATTTATGTAACACTATACTTTAAAAGTATGCAATAATTAAATAAGTTTGAGAATCAGTCATTGAACCTTCACATTTTCATTATAGTAATTCTCAGAACCTTTAATATGTTAATGTTCCTTATGATCTTTTGAGATGAGAACAGGGCTTGCAGTGTTTTCAACATTATTTGACCATAGATTATTTTTTACAGAACTTCTCCTGGCAGTTATGTTCTGTGAACCACAATTTGGAAAATGAAAGCACATAAAGTAAGTCCTCAAATGCATGAAATCCAATAAGAATTGTGCTCAGTATTTTCCTACCTAGCATAGCATCTATATGCTATGCCATTTTACATGGGAAAATGATGCTGCAAATAAACATTTGTCATCACAATCATGCAGTTTTTGACATTTTAACTTCCACATCTTACAAAATATAAAGTACTTCAGTAATATTAATAATCTTATTTTTTTCTTCACTCAAGCTTCACTGCATTTGAAACACTGCATGCATGAAACACTGCAAAGCAATAAAATATTAGCATTTTCTCCCCCTTTACTTAAAAACATAAAATTATTTACAATATGTAAACATGTTTTTAATTGCTGCCATGGTACCAGATGGTATTATATGATTTTATTTTAATTTGGTAAGTCTGCATTTTTATTAATGAATATTAAATCAATCATCAAAATTACAAAAAATATATTTTGAGTTTAGAATATCTTCCTGCAGATAGATAATTAGACTGATACCTCTATATTTGAAGAATCTGCCCCTTCCCAAAGTCTGCCATTGGAAGAATAATTCAACATGAACTTGTTGCTTGTCAAAAACTCAAGATTATCAGAATGAACTCCGTATTTGATGACAGCAAGAAAGCTATATAATGTGTGTATGCAACAGGCAAACACACAGTCACACAGTGTAACCTGATGTGGTATTGCCAATCCAATCCTGTGGACTGTCCCAGTGATGGAGTTTGATATTTGCACAATTGTATCAGCAGCAGCTGTTCGAATCAATTATTGAGTTGGCTAAAATAGTCACATTGACCCTCCTGTGTTCTGGTCATTTCTTGTTTACAGCTTAGACTTTGCAAAGTCACTTTAAATGTGTTTTAAATAGAAGCATTTCTTAAATCAGCCTTCGTGACAACTAGTTCCATGCTCTCTACTGATGCAGTAAAAATATTGTCATTTTCCCCTTTTTATCTGAATAATGAAATAACTCATGCTATATAACATTCTGATATTGCAATGATTTATCATCTGAAAAAAAATGAGATTCTAATATTACTTTGAAGGAGTACTGTTTACTGCCAATGTAAACAGTCAGAGAGAATTCTCATTGTGCTGAACCAGATGCCTCTGAGCTCCTTTGGTGTTATTCAACCCACATTTTACAGTGTAAATATGCACTTAAAATGGCTGTAAGGTAAAATTGAGACATATGATATTAAATGACCAATGTGTTATTTTTAAAATCTATTCCTAAATTTTAAAAAAATATTGAAAAAAACTTTATTTTAAAAATGGATAAGCTAAAATAATTTCTATAGTCAAACAGTAATTTAGAAATTAATTTTGATAAGATTAGAATACATGAAAACTCCATTGCCCAGTTTCCTAGGAAATAGAATTATAATTCAAATAAGAAGTATATGAAAGTTATGGTTACATCTAAAAATATATTCTATTTATGAGCCCAAGGATTGGCATATTGAGTCATGGTGCCTGTACATACGCTGTGCATATCTAAATAATTTTACCTTTTGTTATTCATTCCTATGGCATGGATCCAATCATTTTTTAGTTCCCAAAGATAAAATTAAGTTCATACAACATCTGTTGCCTGAAAATCTACTAAATTGTCTTTCTTCTATATCATTTTCTTTCCCAAACCTAGTGTCCCAAACTGCATTAATGTCTACATTAACTTGAGATTATAGCTCCATTCTTTGTTCTGTTTCCTCAAACCCAAAATGCAATCTTGAGTTTCTAAGTAGAGACACTGATTATCAATAAGCTCATGTTAAGGACTGAATGTTTGCGTCCCCTCAAAATTCACATTTTGAAACCCCAGCCTCAGGGCAATTGTATTTGAAGATGGGGCCTTCAGGATATAAGTAGGTTTAGATGAGATCATGAGGGCAAGGTCCTCTAGGTGGCCTTAGTATCCTTACAAGAAGAGACATCAAAGAGACATTTCTTCCCTCCCAATCTCTCTCTTTTTCTCCTCTCTCACTCACCCTCTCCCTCAACCCCAAGCACTCTCACCAGCAACGAAATCAGGCAGAATTTTGATCATAGACTTCCCAGACTCCAAAACTGTGAGAAATATATTTCTATTGTTTAAACCACCCAGTCTGTGGTATTTTGTAATGGCAGACCCCAATATAAGATAGTAAGAAGAGAGAAGAACATGAACTTTGAGCTAAATAGTCTCAAGTTTTAAGGTTAGCTGGTCCACATATTCTGCGATTAACAAGTTACTTTATTCAGCTAAACCTCATCTTCTTTATTTATAAAATAACAATAATAAATATCTAGTTAGGAGATAGTTCTGAGAACCAACATAGGTAATATATGTAAACCACTCTATATATGTAAAGTGCTCAAATGTGAAGGTTAATGCTCTTGGGGTGATTTTATTATATTTTTTTCTTCATCTAGTAACTTGTTAACTAGCTTTTACTTATAATTTCATCTGTTTTATTTTTGAAGAGCCCCTCTAAGCAGCTTGAGCTGGATTTTTTAAATCAATAGGAAATTTTCTGCCTTCTAACATAAGAAATTTATCATTTAAACTTACATAATTTATCTAATTGGCTCAACTTCTGCTGCCTTATTTTATTACTTTTAAGTCATAAATTTGCTTTTATCCTCTATGTTTTCTAAAATAGACTTTGCTTTCAAAAAAATAATTAAATAAAATAAACTTTACTTTCTTTGCTTGCTCACAAATATTTGCTTTTATTTCAAATCTCTTTTCATTATTATCATGTTTTTTAAAAATCTCATAAGTAATGGGTTCACACCATAAATACAAAATAGCACCAAACTAAATACTATAGTATATTACAACTATATTCCATTCCAGGGAAGGAAAATTCTGTTTTAGGAAATCAATATCAGATATCACCACTCTACAGTTTTAAGGAAAAAGAAAATATGTAGACATCTTGATAATACAGTAAAGCTTTAGACAAAAAATTAACAACTGTCCATGAGAGGAGAAAACTTGGTGAATTTGAAAATGGAGGAAAAGATCTTTATCTTGATTAAGGCTTCCTAGTAGAAAACTATGGCAAATAATGCAGTTAATATGGAGCAATCATTTAAGAATCAGGGGCAGAGATAAAGGTAGCCACTAGTTCATATTGCTTAAAGATCAACCCAATGTAAAAGAAAATGCAAGAAAAGTACAGATGTAAAACAAAAAGTTGTAGAGCCCGGTTGGCTCAATCTGTAAAGCAGGCAACTTTTGATCTCGTGGTTGTGAGTGCAACACGAGTTGTGAGTTGCCTTGTTGAGCACAGGACTGAAAGAAAGAAAGGAAGAAAGAGAGAAAAAGAAAGAAAAAGAAAGAAAGAAAGAAAGAAAGAAAGAAAAAGAAAGAAAGAAAGAAAGGAAGGAAGGAAGGAAGGAAGGAAGGAAGGAAGGAAGGAAACAGAAAAAAAGGAAAGAGAAAAAAAAGCAACAACAGATGCATAAATAAAGAAAAAGAAGAAAATATACCATTACCATGTGCAAACACTTTATCTGCTCTTAGAAAATAAATAAATAAAAACTAACTGGAAATTTTTAGAAGTAATAATAGTGTTAAAATGATTGCTTTTAAGATCAATATCAAAAAGAAGCCATTTTCTTGTATTAGTAAAATAGAAATAAATAATTATAAAACATAAAGGGTAAAGGTCAAATTTATAAGAAACGAGAGAATGAAAGACTTTAATTTTCTTTACTTATGGAAAAAATATTAAAAGGTAGGCTAAAGAATACATGAAGAAATGGAAAAACTGTGTTCCTGCTTCAGAAGATTCAAGTTATCAAATCATAAAGAAATGTCAACCCCAAATCCTGTCGAATGTCCACCAAAAGTTTGCATGTGTATACCCTTCACTCCAGCTCACGACTTAAGATTCAACAAAACAAAATTTGCATACCTACCAGGGCATTCAGGGGTTGGTGGTATTATCAAAAGATGGTATCAACAAGAGAATGGTAAGGAGGATTTTCACTCTCTAAGTCATCAATTAATATATTATTGGTGTGTATGCAGTAAAGCATTAACTCCCCTTGTCTAGATTATGTACATCATAAAGAGGTTTGGCACTTGTCCCTGGATCATAGAAGGTAGCCTCTAAATCCCTAGAATGTCCTGTCTGATAAGAATGTCTTTGTTTTCATGGGAGCTTTGGGCCATGACATACAGTCTATGTTAACAATGTAATACATTGGAAGGCTTTAGCCACATGGTATCACCTTGACATCTGGAGTGGACAGAGCTTCCCTGATCGGGAATATTTTGTACATGTTGTCATACATCATTGCTGGTAGAAGTAAGTTCTATCCATACAACATTACTGTGAGAAAAAACCTGGAAGCTTGTTCCTGGTCTCCCCTGGACACTGTAATTAATACTTTTCTCTTATTCTGATTTTAATCCATATCTTTACATTATCCATATATATTTACTGTACCCATGACTATAATGGCTTTAGAGTCCCACTAGTGATTCACTGAACCTAAGGATGGTCTGGGGAACTTCTCCAGCTAGCTGCAGTATGCTTTAACACTGAGGTAGTGTTTGTGTAAAACTTTTTAAATGTTTTAGGGTTGCTTGGGTGGCTCAGTTGGTTCAGTGTCTGACTCTTGATTTCAGCTCAGGTCATGATCTCGTGGTTTGTGAGATCACACCCTATGTCAGGCTCTGTGCTGATAGTGCATAGCCTGCTTCGGATTCCTTCTCTTCCACTATCTCTGCCTCTCCCCCACTCTTACTCACTTGCTCGCTCTCTCTCTCTCTCTCTCTCAAAATAAATAAACTTTAAAAAATAAAACATTTTAATCAAGTTATACATACACATGTATACCCACATAGAAAGAATTTCAACAAAAGGAAAGTCTCTAGTTAAAATTATTATTTTCGAGGTTATTTTCAATTATTTTAAAATATTTGATAGTACATATTTTAATATTTGAATAATTTATAAAATATAGGGCAAATGTTTTGCAAAGGCATGTATGTATCTGTCATCAGTGGCATTGCACCACACTCTTGAAGCAGCATCGCAGAATGACAGAGGTCACGTAGCCAAGCTGCTTAAATGTGATCCTGGCTCTCAAGTAGCATGAACTCAGCCAGTTATGTAACCTGACTCTGCCTTGATTATTTTCCTTATAAAACAAAGATGATTCTAGATTTGTGTTATTTTTGTGGGTTCAATTAATTAATATGAGAGAAGCAAGAACATGTCTGTAGCATTCACTCAGTAAGTAGTCATTTTTATTATTTTTTAAAAATATTTTTTGTTTTACTTTTAAATAAGTGTGATTGCCTTCATCATATCTTTTTGCTCAAAAATGAATGTTCAGTAGGCATTTTTCTAAGTTATTGCATGTATTAGCATATATTTCTCCTTTATGCTAATTAGGAGTGAAATTGGCTATGTATAACATTTTTAGTTGACAATACTTTTTTTTCAAGCTGGATAGTGTTACTTTATTGCTTCAGGAATTTAGTATAGCATGAGAAAAGCTTCAGATGAGCTTAATTTGTATTTCTTTTTAATTCACATATTTTGAATGCTTATTGGACCTAGTTTGTTTTTAGTTTTCAAATTTTTGTAAAAACAATTGTCCATTGTTCTTGCTTTGGATTCTTCCTAGTTAACCTGTAATTTGAATTTCCATGTTAATCACTATCACTCATTAAGTTTATTTCTACATGCTTTCCCTCTAAATCAGAAAATGTTGTCAGGTTTGTCCCCTCATTAGTGATCTCTTTTCCATAAAGTCAATAATACCTAATAAATCCTCTAATATTGATTTTGATAATTCTATGAATCTTGGGGCTTTTTTCTTTCTATTTTTTAAAATTTATTTCACCTCTTTTCATCTTTGCCACTGACTTTGAAATCTATCCTTGCCAATATTCTTAGTTTCTATTTTCCATATAGCCTCTAATTTTTCTTTGGTTTCACAGAAGCAATGCCTTCCTAAGCCATAAAAAAATCACAAAATATCTTCTTAAAAAATTGGGTCTCTTAGATATACCTGTAATATGAGGCTTGTTTTTCCTCTAAATCTTCACGATAAGCTTTTAAATGCATTTTGTAACTTCTGATAACAGGCCACAGTATTTTAATTTTTTTCTTCCTCAGATTAGAAGAGATTTGTCCAGATAGGGGGTCCGCCAATAAACAGTAATATGAATTTCTATTTATCTCACCCTAGATCCACTTACATGAGAGTAAAAATATTCTTGTGAGGTCTGCACACAGAGGCCAGGTTTCTTGGAAAGAACCCAGCCATTCTGCAGTACCCATGGGCGTTGACTTCACTCCAGCTCTGCTACATAAAAGTAGAGTGTCTACCTGCTCTTACAGCGAATGGATAGAAAACACAGTATGCCAACTAGGCACTGTTACCAGGACTTTTCCTTTGTCCTCTATGACACAACCCACCATCCAGAACCTGCATGAAGTAGGATATGGTGATTCACTGTCAGTTTCCCTGTCAGTGTCTTTTTTTCCCCAGTTATCCAGATGAACCATAAAATGAAGAACAAATGTAATTTGGGCTCAGGAAATCATACTTTGGGTTCCTACTCAAGAAATACTAACATAATAGATGTTTGCCTTCTTAGACAGGACTTGCTGGAAGAATCTTTTTTTATTTATTTTTTTAAATTTTTTACTTATTTTTGAGAGTGAGAGAGACAGTGTGAGCTGGGGAGGGTCAGAGAGAGAGGGAGACACAGAATCTGAAGACAGGCTCCAGGCTCTGAGCTAACTGTCAGCACAGAGCCCAACACAGGGCTCCAACCCAGAACTGTGAATCATGACCTGAGCTGAAGTCAGAAAGTTAACCAACTGAGCCACCCAGGCACCCCTGGAAGAATCTTTGAAACAAGGCCAAGACAGCAGAGAGCAGACATTGCTTAACTGTACTTATCTTCAAAGTTGGATTTGTCGCATTTCAAATGGCAAAACACACATGCACCATCAATTTCAGAAGTCATCTCAGTACCAGAAATTCTGTAATTAGTAGAAAAGAAAATCTCAGATTCTGCCTACCTGTTGACTCTCAAAAAACTTCCTGGATAGTGCTGTTAGAAGTTTTTATTCCACTTTCTAGCCTCATAGGTATGTTAAGTGATAGTTGATTCAGGCTAAGAAAGAAATTTCTAAAGAGATGTTATTTTTACCAGAAGTCCCCCATTAAACTGTTTCCATCACAATAAAAAATATACTTACACAAAATAAGCCAACTAAGTAACGTGTCATCATTTAAACATGAAATATAGAAACATAATTAAGCCTTAAAGTAATAGGGAGAAAGCTAAGGGACTCACCATATTTCTTTTCAGACTGTAATTAAATCAAACACACTTAATGATAACAAAATTATACAGGGTTCTACATTTACAACCTCTTAACCTCCTGTATTGCTAAGGAACCCTCAAAAGAAGAGAGGAGGCAGAAAAAGGTTGACCTAATTAGAGAACATACTAATTACTATGTGGATGTTTCAGCACAAGCAGCTCACTAATCAATAGCAGAGTCCAAGTAAAAGCCTACCATTTTATGTTATCTTAAAAATCTCGGTGAATTTTCAAAGATACATTTAACATCTTTGCATATTGCCTATGACCTTGTAAATTTGTAATCAAGTGTCTCTAATACATTTATAAAAAAGTTTTCCCCATTAAAAGTGGATATCTAAAGATCTGAGACTTTGTAGGGCACCTGGGTGGCTCAGTCAGTTGAGCATCTGACTATGGGCTTCAGCTCAGGTCATGATCTCACAGTCTGTGGGTTTGAGTCCCACAGTGGGCTCTATATATGACAGCATGGAGCCTGCTTGGAATTTTCCCTATATCTCTGCCCTTCCCCTACTAGTGCATGCTTGCTCGCTCTCACTCTCTCTCTCTCTTTCAAAATCAATCAATAAATATTTTAAAGATTAAAGAAATAGACATCTGTGACTTTGTAACACAAGTTTTACCTGCTGGCCTTGGCATTCTGTATGATCCGTGGGCAACTCTCAGAATTGACACAGGAGCATTTGGTCTTATGTTTGTCTTACTGGGAACATCTGGTATTGACCCTAATTGGTATAATTGGTATATATCTACATTTATTTCTAGATAAACATAAGCCAATCAACTTCAAGCATTCTGGTGTAAAACTGATACTTTTCTTAGGCTGAGAACTCTGGGTACTTTGAGTTGACCTGATGACTAACATCAGAAATTCTACAGACGAACATGCACCTCTGCCAGTTTGACTTGTGGCTCAATGTTCTGGAAGATCTTTGGTGAAATCCTCCTGCATGGGACTAAATGAAACAGGACACACTCTCTTTTCCAACTTAACTCATACAATTAATTTGCCCTCTGTCTTCAGGGAAAGTAAAGTATAATGCAAAACAGTGTAGTAGACAAGAATAGACTCGAGCCAGGCAACTCCAGTCAGATAACTACTTCACTTACTTTATACTAAGGAGTAATGTTGTACAAAGTGTTTAAAAATTGCACAAGAATAGAACAGGTGTCACGGGATAGCTGGGAGGATCATACCACGTAACACAATTATAACTTCCAAAGACTTCCAGTAAAATTGGTTTTTTTTCCATACTGCCTCCATGATGTTTTCATATAAATAGTATGAACAGAAAAGGATATGCTCATCTCAAAATCTTCTTTTATGTTAATCTGCATATAGAAGATTAATATTTCATAAAATAATGTCAATAAAGGAGTCAGAATATTTACCTTTTTAGAAGTAGTTGCCCCGTGGTAAGCACAAATCAATAAGCTTCTTTTCCTTTTCCTCTAAGTCATAATACTAATCATAATCCTACTCATAATCATAGTAATCTTTTAGGAGGAGAACTGAAATTAGTGCAGACAATAATGAGTGGCTATTTACTTATTCATTCATAAGTATTTAGTCCATGACTACTATGTGCCAAGCATTATTCTTGGCACTAGAAATGTAAGAGTGGACAAAGAAAACAATTATCCCTGGCTTGTGAAACTTATATCCTAGTGGTTGTGACAATAACTATATTATTTATTTTATAATCTATACATGTATAAGTAAACACATATACGTATACACATATTAGAAGGTAATAATTGGTACATTAAAAAAATGAAAAGTTAAGGGTAGAGGAGGGTCATTGAGCAAGGGAAATTTGAGAAGAGACCTAAAAGAATGGTGTTAACATCATGTTATATCATGAATAAAGGGACCTTTGGGGTGGGAGGACCAGGAACTGTCCATCGTCCTGAAATATTACTTAAGATATTAAGTCAAACCTAAAGAAGTAAATAAACCCTGATTTTGATAAGGCCTAAAACATTTGTATAAATAAATGCTCATAATATAGCTCAGAAAAAGGCTATAGATTCATCATTCAAGGGTACCAGACCCTTGAGAAAAATTGCCATTATGCTGTCTTTCCAAAACTTGATTTCTATCATCCATCTATCCATCATTCTATCTAGAAAGAGTATTTTGTTTTAGACCATGTAGGATTATCAAAAAGGTTCATTTAAATAGTAACAGCACACATTTTTGCAGTTACCTTAGTATTATTTTCAAACTTAACCAAAGATGCAGGATCTATAACTGAAGCTAGGATATATATGCTAGACTTAACTGAAGACATAGCTCTTCATTATAGGTGTATTCCTTCTTCTGTATTGCTTTTATTAATTTTCTTTTTTTCTGTTTTTTATTTATTTTTGAGAGACAGAGAGAGACAGCATGAAGAGGGGAGGGTCAAAGAGAGAGGGGGACACAGAGTCTGAAACAGGTTTCAGGCTCTGAGCTGTCAGCACAGAACCCACAAACCGTGAGATCATGACCCGAACGGAAGCTGGACCCTTAACCAACAGAGCCACCCAGGCGCCCCTGCTTTTATTAATTTTCATCCCATGTTAAGATTGGCCTCATAATTGTTTATCAAAGGCCTTTATTCTCACTCACCAATCAAGTGCTTGAAGAAAACTTTTATGAGTGTCATCAATTGATTCTATATGAATCTTTCCCCATACTGTAATCTACAAGCTAAAGGCCTACTTCCTTACTCACCCATGAATGGTTATGTTCTGCTTCAGCCATTTCTGTGAATTAGAAATGCTGAATTCTGTCTCCTTAGTAGAACCAGGAGAGCATGACCACTTTGTATTAAAGTCAGTCAGAATTTTGACAGCTGTGTCCAACATATAACCAGCTGTGTAAATTTGGGCAAATCTTTTAAGTTGTCCAACCCAGGTTTTTTCTTGTTTAAAAATGGAAATAAAAATATCTATCTCAAAGGACCATAAATATAATTAAATAAGATAAAGCACATAAAGTTTAATACACATAAGCACATAAGATAAGCACATAAAGCCTAATACATTATTAAAGATCTATAAGGGTAGTTCTTAAAAAAATTTTTGCTAAATTCTTTTCCAGACATTCTCAAATAAAACCCACATAAGAGAAATTATATCTAGAGATCTCTGGTATTTAATCTTCTTCCCTGGAGTGGTATAGTCTCAGATGTAATCATCTCCCTTGGGGATTGCAGAATTTCTGGGCAATCCTGGTATTTAGTTTGTAGTCATTCCCAAGAGACAAAGACACTGTAAACCTGTAGTCCAAATGACTACAGACAAACAAACCAAGAATTGTCACTTCAGGTTTTGTAGTATATGGAAATGAAAGGAAGTAGGCAGAATAAGAGATATTTTCCAATCTCAAAGAGACACCCTGCTGTCACCATCAAAGAAAATATTGTTAGATAAACTAGACTGGCCCCAAGTATACAAATAATTGTTATGCAGAGAATAATGGAAGCTGTTCTTTCACAAAAAGCGGAACAAGAATAGCTCTAGTTTATAACATCAGAAGATGTCATTGAAGGAGAGATAGACTCTCACATGTTGAAAATCTTTTAATTTTTTTTTTATTTTAGAGAGAGAGCACAAGTTGGGAGAGAGGCAAAGGGAAAGAGAGAGAATCATAAGTAGGCTCCATGCTCAGTGCAGAGTCCCACATGGGACTTGATCTCAAGACCCTGGGATCATGACCTGAGCCAAAATCAAGAGTTGGATGCTCAGTCTCCTGACTGAGCCACCCAGGTGCCCTGAAAATGTTTAAGTAGCTGTCTGCTTTGTATAGGATAGCCCAGGCCAAACCATGGTGCAGGTAGAGGAATGGCTTCCATGCCTGCATCTTTCCATTCCTCACTCTGAGTTTCTATGATCCCATGGTTGTACTTAGAGCCACTATTCAGAAGCAGCATGAGAGGACATTAACATTTCTCCTGGAAACAGATGATTTTCTGACTCTACAACTGTAATACTCCATCCAAGAAGTAGCTGAAGATTTTTAAAAGAATGTTTGTTCAATTTACATTTTGCACTAAAATTATAAGTTCATATTACTACTCACTGGTAAATAAAAACTCACCAAGCATAAATTTGCCAGCTTAACTTGTTCTTTGGGAATACTAACTTTTTCCAGATGTTAGCACATGCCAGTACATATAATATAGTGCAATTTGACTTACAAAGAATAGTGAACTTTTTTTCCATTTTAAAAGTATCACTAGCTTCTCTTTTCTTAGGAAATGTCCCTTATGAGTAGTAATGAACCACAACCACCTCTAAGTTATTAAGTGTAATTGTCTGCTTTGTGGAGCATTTGACCTGTTGTTTCTTCTTCTCATATCTCAGATATCTTCCACTTTGGTGACTTTATTATGCATCCAAACTACCCCAGTGGGTGAGCAGAGAAATAAAAAGAGATAAAATATCCATCAGTTAATTGGCTCTTTTTTAACAGCATCGGAACAGTGAGAGCTTGAGTATAGCTGTTAAAATGAGGTTTAAAAATCATTTATGATTGACATCACATGCTCTATATTTAAATACATTACAATACATGATCAAGATTTGATTGTATTGAATTATAATTAGGTTTCTCCTATATATGAGGATTTTTCTTACAGCCTATCATCCTGGTGGTAAGAATTTTTTAAAACTCTGATATCCTCCAAATATTTATGTATTATCATTATATTTTGGTCATTCAACAGTTGTCCCCAAATTGTGTTAATTTAAATATACTAACAATCAGTTCTGGAATCTGCTTTAGATTCTGTGTCTCTCTCTCTCTGACCCTCTCCCCCTTATTCTCTCTCTCTCTTTCTCTCAAATAAATAAGCATTAAAAAAAGAATTAAAAAAAAAGAACTGTCTCCTTTAAGAGAACAGATCTTCCTTCTATCCTGATTTTCTCGAAGGTTGTTATTAAGAAGGGATGTCGTATTTTGTCAAATGCTTTTTCTGCATCTATCGACAGAATCAAAGGCAAGGGAATCAAGAAAAAAAATGAACTATTGGGGACCTCATCAAGATAAAATCTTCTGTCCTGCAAAGGAAACAATCAAAAAAACTAATAGGCGACCGACAGAATGGGAGAAGATAGTGGCAAATGGCGTATCAGATAAAGGGCTAGTATCCAAAATCTACAAGGAACTCACTAAACTCCATACCTGATAAACGAATAATCCGGTGGAGAAATGGGCGGAAGATCTGAACAGACACTTCTCCAAAGAGGACATCCAGATGGCCAACAGGCACATGAAACAATGTTCAGCATCACTCATCATCAGGGAATTACAAATCAAAACCACACTGAGATATCACCTCATACCTGTCAGAGTGGCTAAAATGAACAAATCAAGATGCTGGCGAGGGTGTGGAGAGACAGGCACCCTCCTGCACTGTTGGTGGGAATATAAACTGGTGCAGCTGCTCTGGAAAACAGTGTGGAGGTTCCTCAAAAAACTATCCATAGAACTCCTCTATGACCCAGCGATAGCACTGCTAGGGAATTACCCAAAGGATACAGAAATGCTGATGCAGAGGGGCACATGCACCCCAATGTTCATAGCAGCACTTTCAACAATAGCCAATCATGGAAAGAGCCTAAATATTCATCACCTGATGAGTGGATCAAGATGTGGTATATATACACAATGGAGTACTACATGGCAATGAGAAAGAATGAAATATGGCCATTTGTAGCAAAGTGGATGGATCTCGAGAGTGTCATACTAAGTGAAATAAGTCAGGCAGACCAGATACCATATGTTTGCACTCATAGGTCTAATAGGAGAAACCTAACAGAGGACCATCGGGAGGGGAAGGGGGAAAGATAGTTGGGGAGAGAGAGGGACACAAACCATGAGAGACTATTGAATACTGAAAACGAACCGAGGACTGAAGTGGGGGGAAGAGGGTGATGGTCATGGAGAGGGGCCACTTGTGGGGAGAAGCACTGGGTGTTATATGGAAACCAATTTGACAATAAACTATTATTTAAAAAATAACTACTCCATTCTTAGTGAGGCTCTATTGGCATTTACTTTCCAGAAAAAAAAAAAAAAAGAGCACAGATGTTTGTACTCAGCTGTCATAGCCTTCTGATTTGTTTCATCAAACTATGCATATTCAATTATTTTAATTTTTCTACTTAATGTCAATCCCTCCAGCTACTTTTGTATTGCTCTTTTGTGATTTCTATTGTATTTTTATTTTCTTTACTTTCAGGGACAAGAAGTCAGTGAAATATTTTAAGCCTCTCCCCAGAGCTGTGCAAAAGCATCTCCCTGGAGCAGTGACCTTCTAGTTTTTTTCCTGAAGTGATGGCTCCCCACCATTTCCTATGAGTATCTTTAATAATATACCAAAATTCAATAGAAACTCATTCCAGATGAGAAAACAAAGAGTGGGACAAAAGGCAATTCATTTCACAACCGTCATTGAAAACTCATTTCCCCCCCAAAGGATTGCAAATGTGGGGAATGATATACTCCATTGGGAAATATCCCAGAAAGAAAAGCATTAAGAAATGTTACCAAGACTTTTGTGTGAAATTATTGAAAATCACTGAATTTGTTCTGAAAATGAAAAATGGTCTCTACTTTTTTATTTTCTCTACCTGCAGGTTAAGAATGTAATATATTTTAATGGTTCAGATATTATCTAAATATGCAATTTATCTGATATGACTGTGTCTGCAGTTGGCTTGTTCATTTAAAACTAAGTCCTTTTGTTGAAGTCAGAGTCAAGGGTATAATAGCTTTCCCCATCCCCTACCTTCCCACGTTAACACACACACACACACACACACACACACACACACACACACACACACACCCCTTTTGGATACCTGTCTCTAATACAAACTTCCCTGAGTAAGTTTCTTGATAATAGAGACTTTGCATACATCATTATACCTCATACATATTCTTTACATCCCTTAGAAACCCAAATAAGCCTGTCACACAAGTTTGTTGAATCAATTAATTAATTAATGAGTGAAAAATAAATCAAATAAGACCATATAGATGACCAAGGGTAAAACCAATGCTAGAAAAGGAAATCATGGCATTTTAAGTCAATCCATATGTTCAAATCCTATATCTAGAAAAATATTTCTCATTTTCTTATTTTATTCTGAAAGCATTAAACCCAGTGTATTACATATAATTATGGTCTTCTCTCTTTAAATTTACATATTTCATTCAGCCTCAGAAATACAGACATCTTATTTATTCAAAATAATACAAAAAGGACCTAGTTACTGAAATCTTGGTTTAGAAAGTATAGCATCTGAACCTTGTCATTTATTGTGAATGGCCTGATAAATCTCACACATTTGGGGAAAATCTGGCAATCAGAATAAAAATAAAATAGGGGCACCTGGGTGGCTCAGTTGGTTAAGCGACCGGCTTCAGCTCAGGTCATGATCTCACAGTTCGTGGGTTCGAGCCCCACGTCGGGCTCTGTGCTGACAGCTGGCTCAGAGCCTGGAGCCTGCTTCGGATTCTGTGTCTCCCTCTCTCTCTGACCCTCCCCTGCTCACGCTGTCTCTCTCTGTCTCTCAAAAATAAATAAAAGACATAAAAAATATTTTAAGAATAAAAATAAAATATACTATCAAATTTGCCAGAGGCTTAATTTTTAAAAAAAATCATTTAATACCTGCCACATTGAAGATGACTAAATGATACATTTGAACACTGATATCTCTAAAATAATATTTAATAATTCTTTAAATAAAATTAATTTCGCTTGCAAACCCTTCATTCGTATAGATCTTCACAATCTTTTGGTGTTTAACAAAAAAGACAGTTCATTTCTCTCTGTGATTAGTTTGCCTTACAAAACATAAAGAATGTTAAAATTAACTGTGTTATCAAAGCTCATGTGACTATTTATCTTGGATTCATTTAAGGATATATTTTTTTTGAAATTTTGGACACTGAGCTCCAAACTGTAACCGATGATGAGGTTTTTTTTTTTTCATTTTTTCATTTCCAATGATATTCTGTGCATTCACAATACTTTCTCTTGCAATTAGATAAAGTCTATTCTCTAACTTGACTGCCTTTCGATGGAACACTTACATCTCTTACCTCCCATCCTTGGTTACTGTTTCATCTTTCTCTGATATTCAAAGCTACTTTGGTCCTTTGTTTCTGGTATAATACACAGCATGTGTTTCATACATACTAGAATTCTCTGTCTTTTAAATTTTTGAATAACATAGTCCTAATTTTATTCCTTAATTCTTGTTCCCTGAAAACCCTTCTGCTTGTGACAAAGAGTGGTTAGGAGTTCTTTTTCCAATGTTAGACTCAACTTGTAGAACCCAAACTGAAGCAGTAACAGAAATCTCTTGGCTTCTGTGACTCTTGATTCTTAAGCTAAAAAGAGCTTGATGTAGCGGTACCAGATGTGAGAATATGAAGCTGCACCTGTGTGTGGAATATCTTGATTATCTATACATAAATTTCATTACAGAAACCAAGATAAAGTTGGCTAGTAAAGCTAATGATATTACAAAATTTGTAAATTAATGCTTTAATATGTTTTGTTTTTCATGTGATAAGAAGTATTAAATCAAAATCTTGTAAGGCACAAAAACAAACAAAAAAAAAGATTTGTTTCATCCTAATTTGAGCAAGTTTTTGCTTAAAGAATATTACCTCAAGGACAAAGTTTCTCTTTCATCCTTCAAGCTCTACTCCATGAGTCATTCAGGGTTTTCTTACATTTTTAAAAGTAAAAACTAATTAATGCAAAGATTTCCCTTGATAATACTTCTTTTCCCATTTCTTGGGATTGTTTTAATAAAAGCTGTGATATTGATTAAATTTTATTAATTTGATGCTTAAAATGTATTACAGTAAATCATAATATATTTTATGTGTACCTACCTCACACATTCCATTATTAAAAATGAAAAGTAAATTTAAATCACAGAATGCTTGTGTATATTTTTATCATGGCTGGTAAGCATGATAAATGAATTATGCAAAATAATTTTAAACAATTTCCTGTCTAGGGAGCCTAGGTAGCTCAGTCAGTTAGGTGTCCGACTTTTGATTTTGGCCCAGGTCATGATCTCATGGCTCATGAGATTAAGCCCCACATAGGGCTCTGCACTGACAGAGCAGAGCCTGCTGGGGAATCTTTCTCTTCCTCTGCCTCTCTCCAGCTCACGCGCTCTCTCTCTCTCTCTCTCTTTCTGTCAAAAATAAATAAACTTAAAAAATAACTTCCTGCTTAATTTGGTTTGAGGGGTAAAATTTAAATTGTTCTACATAGAAAGAGAAATATTATAATGCATAGAATAGAATCATCTAATAATTCACAATAAATGCTGGTGAGTATGAAGGACGTAAGGATCCTGCTAACAAGTTGGATATAAAATTGGTATCTGTGATTCTAAGTATAAAAAAGGCATATATTATAATTGAAAAAATTAGCAAAGTCACATTAAAATAGAAAAGAAAAAGTCCAAGATCAATCAGAAATGATTTTTTTTCAAAGAGATGTGTTAGCAATAGAAGCACATACAAAATAAGCACTGGAGAGCATGCTTTGGCAGCACCCCTTGAAGCCCAGTCCAAAGGAGATGGCTTCCCTGCCAGTAACTCAATCACACCAGGTCCTCTGGCAAATCTAGTCCTCTCATACTCAGATGCCAATAAATATCTGGATCATACAACTTTCCAGTCTTGCTTCAGCAAACTTCTATGTACAATTTGGCTTCCAATGTAAATCTGCTTAAAAGGTTATTGTTCTGGCCATGTTCCTATAAATATGCATGTTCACACAATAGCTCTATTTCTTTTTGGAAATTGGCAATTGGCAATCCGGTTTTACATATTATTCTTTGTGATGTATACATTGAGTCCACACTCTAATGTACGGTAAGGGCTAAAAGTTACTCGCTGGATATATGAATAAATAAATAAGAAATAGATCCGCATGCACTGTGATAAAAACATAAATATTGTAAATCTGAAGAACGAAGGGCCAGATAAAGCAGACTCCCCACCCGCGGTGTAAGATGATGACAGGTGAGGCTTCTTGGCAATCTGACCAAGTCTTTTCCCAGAAGCACATTTACCCCATGCAGTGTTTTTCCTTTAAACTTTAACAGCTTGTATCACTGTCTCTGAGAGCAACAAAAATATTTTTGTATTTTCCCATCAATAAAGACACAATAACTATTCTGAAAACAGTTAAATATGATGGATCAAAAGCACGCATGTAAGTATGCTCTCTTCTAAAACCAAGCTTTAAAGTTTTGTGTTTTTTTTTAAGACATTAACCTACCAGGTCAAATATACTGATAAAGAGAAAATAGCACAAAAGTTTAGCATCTGCAGGCAGAAGAATACGTGGGAACTAATTTAAGGAAAAAAATGTATCTGAAGCTAGTAGTAAAAGGAAAGCAGAGGACAAATTTATTTTGCATAATTTATATTAGACCTAGAAACAGGTGGCAACAAGTTTCCTAAAAATGAGAATCAAAGTTGCAATACCATTAGGTGGGCTGAAAGAAGTCTGTTTAAAGAAGCATTTAGGTCACCTCTCATCACACCAAGCAGGTGGGTGATGGCACCTACCCACCTTGGCAGAAGTTTGAAATTTAATTTTCTGAAGAAAGTCTAAAAGAGCCGAACTGAATCTACCAAGTCTCTAAGTTTCACTCTGTTTATAGAAGCTACCAGCTGTGATAAAGGAGCAAGTTCAATGATACTACAAAGGACACGCAACCAAATCTAGTAGATATTCTATAGTCTAAATATCCTGGCTCTTCCAAAAGCTCAATGGGCCAAAGTTTAAAAAGCACTAATTGTGAAATACTGTTATAGAATGAAAAAGAATTATGTACATATGCACACACACACACACAAAAATAAATGAAATGTGTAGATTTGGGTTCTTGACTTAAACAAGTCAACTACCAAAAGAAATATTTAAGGCAATGAGGAAAATATGAATATGATCTAAGATAAAGATCCATAAGCTTTACTTGCCTTATGTGAATATTACCAAAAGTGAAAGAAAATAAACCATATATTTAATGGCAGATTTATACGTATATACATATTTACCATTTGAGGTAGCAGTCTAAAACTAAGAAGATCCAAAGTATAAATGTTAAATAAAGCATGCAATTAAGTTCTTAAAAAATAGGTTAATCAAGTTATGTAATTGTGTTTGAGTTGATTAGAGGACCAATATCAGTAGACATATTTGGTTTAGTTGACCAAAAAACTAATACTATTCTTCAGTAATAAATAGATCTTCCGAAATGAAACATTTAATATGCTTCATTATACTCTGATCAGACCATATCAGCAAAACCTCTTTCTTGGTTCTTACTAAACACATTTTCTCCTTAGCTGACAGAAAGTACTGGTTTACTTCTTATTTAAAGGCTCATTAATGTAGAATTCACTACAATAAAATAGACTGTCTTTTACCGTAAGTTTCTATGACTTTTGGCAAATGCATCTTCTTGGGTAATCAGCACTACAATCAATATATAGAACTGCATTATTACTATAAAAATTTCCCTCAAAATCCTTTTAGCTCCACCCCTTCCCATACATCAAATATCTGTTCTGTCACTGTAGTTTGTACTTCTGAGAATACTATTTAAATACTGTATAAAAACTATAGCAGTTTCTTTCACTTGGCATCATGAATTGTTACTCACTTTCTTTGCATGTATCAGTAGATAATTCCTTTGTATTATGGAGTACTGTCCCACTGTGCAGATTACCAATTTTTTATCCAGTCACAATCAAAGGACACTTGAGTGGCTACCAGTTTGGGGCTATTTTGGGTAAAGTGATCAGAAATATCCATGTTCTTCTGTGAACACAAGTCTTTATTTCTCCCTGATAAATACCCAAGGATGGGATAACTGAGTCACATGATGAGTGTACAGTTAACTTTGTAAAACTTGACCAGCTATTATGCAATGTAGGTGTAGTATTTTGGATTCCTACTGACAATGTATGAAAGGTTCAGTTGCTCTAAGTCCTTGCTAACACTTGCTACTTGAAGTTTCTTTGATATTAGCCATTCTCTGAAGGGTACAGTGCATCTGATTGTGATTAGTTTGAATTCCTCTAGTGATTACTGATGATGAGTATATTTTCTTAGCTTCTTTGCCATCTGTATATTTTCTTTTGTGAAGTGTCTGTTCATATCTTTTGCCCAATTATTAAATTGGTTTACTTTCTTATTCTTTAGTTTTGAGATTTCTTTTTGTATTCTGAATGTAGCTTCCTTTTCAGATTCAGATCTTGCAAATATTTTCTCTCAGCCAGATGTTCTTGTGTTTCATAATAAGGTCCTTTGCAAAACAAAAAGTATTAATTGTTATGAAGTCCATTTTTCTTGTTTTGGCAAATTGTGCTTTTCATATTCTATTTAAGTATTTTTCCTCAACCCAAGGTTTTAAACTTATCATCTTTTTCCTAAAAGTTTTATAATTTGTGGATTTATGGTTCGGTCTATGATTAAATTTGTTGATTATTTTATAAGGTGTGAAGTATGGGTTGACATTATTTTACAAACAGATGTCTAATTAGTCTAATACCACATGGGTTTTTTTTTTTGTTTGCTTTTGTTTTGTTTTGTTTTGAGAGAGAGCATGCAAATAGGGGAGAGGAGTAGAGGAAAAGGAGAGAAAGAGAGAGAGAGAGAGAGAGAGAGAGAGAGAATCTTACGCAGTTTCCATGCTCAGCACAGATCTCAATGTGGGGCTCAATCCCACAACTCTGGGATCATGACCTGAGCCAAAATCAAGAGTCAGACTCTCCACTGACTGAGACACCCAGGTGCTTGCTAATACCACTTCTTGACAACACTGTTCTTTCTCCATAAAATTGCCTTCAGAGGTTTGTAAAACATCAATTGACCATAGATATGTGGGCCTATTTGTGAAATCTTTTTGTTTCCTTGATCAATGTTTCAATCCTTTCAGCAATACCACATGGTTTTAATTACTAGCTGAAAAGCAACTCTAAAAATCAGATGATGTGAGTTATTCAACTTTATTCTTCTTATTCAAAATTGTTTTGACTATTCTAGTTTTTCTAGCTCTTTTCTTTTTTCCTGTTCTGTTCTTTTCTTGTTTAGTTGGTTCCTCTGAAACCAATTTTCTAGCTATCTTATATATTAAACCAATTAACCTTAAAATATAGGCATAATCCCACATCAGCCATAAAGCCTTCATCAATTACTTTAGAGCTGTAATAATCTTTGAACTTCCCCCTATTAAGTGAGAATGTCCTCTCCTATATCAGTCATATTTCTGGTAAAAAAACAGAGGCACATTCTGATGGAATCACAAGGAAACTAGAGACATGAAAGAAAGTTAGAGGACTCAACAAATGTCTTGGCTTATAATTTTGTTGGTAAACCTTCATGAACCATCGGCTTAAAAGAGCAAGAGAAGGAAAGAGTGTTATCAGAGCCCAGGGATAATGAAGATGAAATCGAAGGAGCATTCCGGCGGGGGCTGTCATCATGGATGTGTTCAGCTACTGTCAGACCAGGGAGAAAGAAATATCTAGGTCCCTTTCTCCTTCTGTCCTATAAGCTCTTAATTTTTTCTCCTATTACCTGAAACTTACTAGAACCAAGGAAAAATATATTTAGATATTGCAGATCAATAAGGCAAGGACACAGCTCACTGTTGAAAAGATAGACAATGGATCTAGAAAGTAAATGGAGAAAAGCGTCCCAGCAACCCATCCCATCTAGGATTCTGACTGCAGCTCAAGTATGTCTCCACAGCTCACAAATTTTAGGTTCAAAACTGTAAAACATTATAATTATACATCATTTTAGAGACTGCAGAGAAAACCAATGATGCAGTTTAATAGAGACCATTTTGCTTTTTCTCAACAGAAAAGCTCTATTTTTCAAATGGATGAATATTTAAAATATGATCCATAGAAATGAGCTAATAAATATGATGATAATTAAAATTTTAAGCAGTAACTTTGGGGTTATTTTCTTACTCATTCTACTTTACTTTTGCACAGTGAGTTGCTCTTTTCAATTTTCAAGGCTGACTCTGGTCTCTGAATCATCCTGGAGTGGTTGTAGCCCAATCAGAGTCTAATTGCTTACTTCTACAGATGCTGACATCTGTTTCTGGGCCAGTTGTTTTCCATGATTCATCAGCCCTCAGCATCTGAACACTTCCACCTTTCACTACCTTGTACCTCAGAATAACCAGAATGAAAATAGTAAGTGAAATCATTTTCCTTCTAATGTAGTGTTAAAGGGCCTTTCTACATCAAGCCTCTATTTTACCAAACTCGTAAGACTTTGTCAGTGTCTCCTGATACCTAGTCCATTGTACGTAAGCAAGTTTCAGAGCTTAGACATATGCTACACCCTCACTGTGTCTCATTCTCCACCAAATCCTATCACACTGAAGCCTTGATTTTCCTCAGGGTGTGGAGGAGGTGCTGGTAGGAAGCACTACTTCTACTTCAGGTTGAGACCTTGCTACAAACCAATGCATCTTCATAGTCCTTTCATAGGGGAGGGGATGCCCATATATGTGTGGAGGGAGCAGGGTGGTGAAAAGGAAGAAAATGGGAAGAAACAAGAGAACAGATATAATTATCAATGATGCTAAATTTTATTGAAAAAGAAAATGAAGGTTAGGGAGCAAACCACACTACTGGAAATAAATATTTAAATATGGACTACTAAAAATAGTATAGTATCATGTCTATTTACAAATATATATATTTAATTTTACCAGTGATTTCTGATACTTATTACAACCAAGCCAGGTTAAATAATGTGCATCAGTAAAATTTTCTTTTGTGAGAAAATACATGAATATTAAATACTGTGAAGCCCTCTGTGATTTCTGAAAGTGAATCAGTACCTGTAAATCCTTACACCTAGTGAACTAATGAGTTTGCAATATTCACATTATTTTTTGGCATGAAACTGTAAAAATTATGTCAAAATTTATATGTTATGTAAGTTAATATAACAGCTTTAATCTGAACTAACTTTTATATATATGATGTAAAACAAAACAATTAGAATTTAATTTATTAATTATACAACTTGTGTTTTGTGTTTAAGAGGTACCGTATTTATAAAGGTTTTACCTATAGGTCCACACATTATAAAAATATTGACAATACTCAGAAGCAACCAGTCAGAAAATGGAAGAATAAGATTAGGACTTACCAAATGTGTTTTATGACCTGGACCATATTCAGTATTAATGCATTATTTCACTGCCTAATATTTCTTAATTGTATCATTGGCAAAAATTTTAATTATTATGCATAAAGGAGTTTATGGGAAAATTAACAAGCCAAAAAAGAATAAAGAAGAAACAAAGAAAAATGGTTTTTAATTTTATGAATTAGTTGATAATATCAATGTGAAAAATATAAGACATAAAATAAAAGAAATGTTTGAGTTAGAGCAGATTGCATTTTTTAGCATCTATAGTTCATGGAAATTATATTAAACGCTCATTTTTCCTAGTGTTTTAATTAGAAACTTAAAAAACATATAATTCAGGATTATTTAGTCTATCTGCATAAAAATGTATGATTGGTAATATTAACCTACTATCTTATTGAGCCATTTAATACTTGAAATTATTTCTCACATTGACGGTAAAAATTATACTGCTATTGATCTTTGGTATGCTACCCTAATAAATTTTTATTACTTCCTCCATCCATTCATGCATGACGTCATCTTATTCATTACTTGGATGATTCTCTGTTGTGACTCTTTAGTCTTATCTAATAACTCTTTTAAAAATTTCCCCTAGCATACGTGTATAAAGATGTGTTGAAAGCTCAGCCAGAAGGAAATATTCACTCATTTCAGTGTGACTGAAGCTCTAATTATTTTTCCTCAGAAACTTTTCTGCAATCATATTAAATTTTACACCTTAGTGCTATGTTACAGCCATACAATTTTGTAAGCCTGAAATACTCAATACATATCTACCTATAGATTGTATCTCACCCTATGATAACTGCAGTATTTTACATGTTTATAAAAGGCAAAAAAATCTCTACCTCCTTTAAAAAATGCTAATAGCCAACTGTTTTATGAAATAATGAATATACCGCTTCTTGGCCTTTTGCCTGAGATCAGGTGATATAATGAATAAAATAAAGGTAAGAAAGAGGCAGAAGGAAAATATGAGAAATAAGGAAAAATGCATTTCTAGAAAAATAATCAGATAACTTGAAAAATAAATTTAAAGATCATATAAATGAATTAATCAATGAAATATAGTTTAATTTTTACATGAATATTTAATTGAATGTATTTATAGTGGGATGGATTATATCAGCCATCTATAATAAGTCCAAGATAACTTTAACTTAAGTAAGTCTTAAAAGCACCACATATATTTGGTCTTGGACCCTCACCTTAGCATTTCCCGACCAAATAAAAAATGTACAAAGTCAAACAACTACTTTACCAACTTTGTTGAATTTCATGTTTCACTTAAGAGAACTAGCTTCTTATGGAAAACCATACAGGAGATTTAGGGTGTTTTTTTTTTTTTTTGTTATGTTGGCTTGGTCTTAGTCTCCTATACTTGCTCACTGCCTCTACTAGTTTTCAGTTTCTGCCTGTAAAACATTAACACGAACTTACAGGTTAAAAACAACACAAAACATACTTATTATATTCAAGCTATGTAGGTCAGAGTTCTGGAATAGTGTAGCTCAGCTAATTCTTTGTTGTGGGTTGTACAGGTCAAATTCAAGGTGTGGGCAGGTCTGTGTTCCTTCCTGGAGGCTCTGGAGATGAATTCCATCCCAAACTCATTCAGGTGGTTGGCAGAGTTTTGTTCTAAGACTTCAGGTTCCTGTTTCTTTCCTGCCTGTCAGGTAAGGGCTTGTTCTTAGTCTACTGAGGCCATCTGCATTCTTTGGCTCATGGGCACCTCCTCCATTCTTTAAGCAAGTAATGGCAGGTTGAGTCTTTCTTACACTTCCAATCTCTGACCTTCGTTTAGGCCTCATCTTTCCACTCTTCCAGCAGGAGAAACTTCTCTGATTTCCAGGGCTCCTGTGATTAAATTGGGCCCATCCTGACAATCCAGGATAAATCCTGATTTAATGGTCCCTAATTTCCTCACATCTGCAAAGTTGTAAAATAACACATTTACAGGTTTCAGAGATTATGATGTGCATATCTTGCAGAGAGGGGAGGCATTAATCTCTCTACCATATTATCTACCTTTCTTCCTGGCCTTCTTTATCTCTGATCCTCTCATGAATCTGGGCACCACAACCTACCACTCCTCAAAGAAGGGTGACAAGTTCACTTCCATTTTTGTTCACTCTTTTACCTGAACTGGAGAGACCTTTCTTACTATATCCTGGTTGTTTTAAACCCCCTTCTCTTATTGGCTCTAACTCAAATTCTACATATTCAATGAATTATTTTTTCTTTTAGACTTGCAAATTTCATATCCAAAATAATTTATAGACCTCAGTGAGACTTTTTGGATTTGTTCTCAGAATATATTACTTTCTGGAGAGCTACTTTAATTCAAGCCCTAAAACCAAATACTTTGAGTGCAAATCATGATCCTGTCATTATCTTTCAAATATAAGTACAAGGTAGTCTCTGTATAAACTGTGGCTAATAAAAATAATATCTATATCTCAACTTTTGTGTGTTGATGGGAAGATTATTGAGATAACACAATTAAAATATGTAGAACTATCTACGCCTATCCAATGGTAAGACCTGAATGAGAGTTATTATTACTGTTTGATGAGCATCTCTAATGAATTCTCAAGAGCTGCTCAAGTTGCTGGAGCATCAATTAGGATGCATTTCAGCTTCAAATAACTGAACAACTTCACATAGACTGGCTTAGTAAGAAAATGTATTTTGTACATTGCAGGAAATCCAGAAAAATGTGTATGTGGTGAATGAGAAGTTGTCTAAAGATCAGTTGATGCTGGGGCGGCTGGGTGGCTCAGTCAGTTGACAGTCCAACTTTGGTTCAGATCATAATCTCACAGTACAGGTCATGATCCCATGGTTGGTAGTTCAAGCCCCGCATTGTGCTCTGTGCTAACAGCTCAGAGCCTGGAGCCTGCTTTGGATTCTGTGTCTCCCTCTCTCTCTCTGTCTCTCTGTCTCTGTTGGTTAAGTGGCCGACTTTGGCTCCGGTCAAGATTTCATGGCCCATGGGTTCAAGCCCCGCCCGCATCAGGCTCTGACAGCTCAGAGCCTGGAGCCTGCTTCAGATTCTGTGCTTTCCTCTCTCTCTCTGACCCTCTCCCGCTCATGCTCTGTTTCTCTCTCTGTTTCAATAATAAAATAAAACATTAAAAAATTAAAATAAATAAAATAAAGATCAGCTGATGCACCTGGGTGGCTCAGTTGGTTAAGTGTCCAACTTTGGCACAGGTCATGATCTCATGGTTCATGGGTTCAAGCCCTGCAGCAAGCTCTGTGCTGACAGCTCTGGTCAAAAACAAAATTAAAGATCAGCTGATGAAGTGACTCAATGAGAAGATTAGTTTTTCATCCTTTTCCTCTATCATCTACCGTATGGTTTCATTCTCACAGCTGTAGCAAGGTGGTTCACACATAACTCAGGAAAACCCAAAGGAAAAATAAATACTGTTGTTTTCAATGTCTTCCTTTTTAGGGTGTGGAAAAATTTCCCAAAGATCCTACAACATGTTCTTCATATGTCATGGGACTGAAGCAGATCACATGCTAGTTAGAGAACCCCTGGGTGCAGAGTGATGTTAGCTCTCCCTAAGGCTGGATTAGAATTGGCAGGAGAAAAGAGGAGTAGGGATGGAAGGAAGGAGTAGAGAATATCTTTATAAGGCAAGTTTCTGCTGAGAAGGAAGAAGTGAAAATGACTTCAGGGTAGACAACTGATATGCTATCTTCTACAGCAAATATATGTTTTTATCACTTTGAGGTCAAATATCTATGAGATAAGGTAATATTGATGTAGCTAATGCTAAATTATTTTTTTTTTTTAAGTTTAATTATTTATTTAGAGAGAGACAGAGATAGTGTGAGTGGGGGAAGGGCAGAGAGAGAGGGAGAAGAGAGAATCCCAAACAGGCTCTACACTGTCAGCACAGAGTCCAATGTGGGGCTCAAACTCTGAAACGGTGAGATCATGACCTGAGCTGAAACCAAGTGTCTGATGCTTAACCAACTAAGCCACTCAGGAACCCCATGAAAATTTTTAAATAGCACACAATTTTTGATTACCTCCAGAATGTCTAATTATTCATTTCATAAAATGTTTAGTATTATTCTAATTATACATTGATTTTATAACTTAATTGCATTAAATTCCTTACAAATAAACACAACTCTTTAGGAAGTTATTGCTTGCAGGTTGATTCCTAATCCGTTAAACATGCTGTTAAAAATGAAGTGACATGAAATAAGGTGTCAGTACTAAAGACACAGATTTGTGGTTCAAAACAGCAGCCCCCATTTCATCTCAAGTCACCATGGTTCCTCTGTGTCACTCCTTCCTTCTCCATGAACTCACGAAACACACAACCCAAAGCCAACCCAAAACATATCGCCTAATTTGATTTTATGCTCATTTCAAAGCTGAGATGAGAAAATTATCCAAAAGGGAAAAGAAATTTTTCTAATTCATACCCTTATTCAAACAATGGTCAGCCCTTTCCTCTCCTTTCATTTCTCACAGTGAGAAGCTACTTCTGGAGTTCAGTTGAAATGTGCTCCACAGCACATTTCCAGTGATTGCGATTTCAAATGGAAAGGTCAGAGTGGGGCTTGATGCCTTCCTTTGATCCTTTCCCTTTCTAGTAGAAATTCCTTGAGAAAATGTTAGATGCCAGGTATCAAGTCATTCGCTGTAAGAAACATAAAAGTGGTGTGATACATACTCTTGGTCCTTAAGTAAATTACAGTGTCATTATGGGAGCATCATGGAGACACATATAAGTAATGTGGAACACATTTATAATAGTATGTGCTTTTGTATTAAATAGATTATAATAAATGTGCACCTCTTAGGAGTTCCAAAAAGATAGAAATTACTATGATTTGTACAAATTGGAATACAGAGACAAAAAAAATGTATTCTTTAAATGATTTCATATGAACTAACATAAAATCTGCTATAAAGATTGTAATGAAATTTCAGAATTTTCATATTTTGATTACATTAAATGATTTTATAGATAGATAGCCATTATATGTACATATATATGGCTAATTTCCAAAAAGGTATTGAATTGGACAGTCCAATCTGAGAAAAAACGAAAAAAAAACATTAAAATGAATTGAAGGCTGAATTCCCAGGTGTTCAATTTAAATGTTTAATAATTACCCACACACACTGGACTTGGGAATAAATGAAGATAATGCAAAAGTAGAAATTAAAGTTACATATAGGCATGGATTTGAAATCTCAAAAATCACTAAAATCATCAATTATCTTTATTTGGCAAGGGAAAGGCAATAACAGTAAAATGTATATCGGCACCAACTGTGATGTGAAATTTAAAGCTCTAAAACCCCATTAAAATCAGCCTGGTAATGATGTACCATATGCACTGATCTCCAGTTGCCGGAGGATCCCTAACCTGTGGCTTCTTTGTCTCTGTCACATTACCTTGTTAACCAAGAATGAGTTGAGAATGTTTGTTAAGTATTCATAAGATTGTATGTAATATAAAGGTTGATGATTTTAAGACTGCATATTTCTTTTGCTCTCCATACATACTATGTATCTGCTGTAATGTGCCATGTGCGCTCATTTCCAAAGTAAAATTTAAATATAATGTAACAGGGGTGCCTGGGTGGCTCAGTCGGTTAAGCCTCCGACTTTGGCTCAGGTCAGATCTCACGTTTGTGGGTTCGAGCCCCGCATCAGGCTCTGTGCTGACAGCTAGCTCGGAGCCTGGAGCCTGCTTCCGGTTCTGTGTCTCCTCCTCTCTCTCTGCCCCTCCCCCTCTCATGCTCTGTCTCTCTTTGTATCAAAATAAATAAAACATTAAAACAAGTTTTAAATATAATGTAACAAAAGCTATTCATATGGAATAAAACAAATTAGTCATTCTGACTACAAATTTATATATGCATTCTGGTAAGGGACCTGGTTAAATCTGATGATTACAGAGTCCTACTAATCAAAGTGCTGATCAGATATCATTAAAAAAAGATCCATATTTCATTGCCATCTTCTGAGGCACCCACTTCTTTACACTTCTTTATTGCTCACCTCTATAAATAATTCAGAGCCTATTCTCTTTTCCATACACTGACATTTCTTTCATTAATTCCTGTGAAAGTTGAGATTTTTATAAGGAAGGTAGAAAAACTTTCGGCTCTAGCTGAACATTTTCATTTTTTAGCTCAGAGAAATTATTAATAAAATAAGCTCTGGGTCTCTGAGATAAGTAAAATAACATTTTTATTTACATGTTCTTGACAAATTGATTATTCACATTATATTCCTTTCCCAAGCTTAGCAGTTTGTCCTTACTAAATAGGTAACGCTGCCACTAGGATTTTCACAGGAGAAGAAAACTATCTGTGAAGTAACTACACAGCTACATATGAAATTTTCAAGGCTGCATGTATGAAATTTCATCTCCACCAAGTTAATTGACCAGTCATCCATACTGTGAAATACGTGACACACTTCCAGGAGTCTGGAAACTACTTACTTTCAGAATTAATTCATTAAAATTCTCTGCCATCAAGTGACATAATCACAGGAACCTTAAATTGTCTTACTTGAAGATAGTCAAAGTCAAATATTCAGTTCTCACATGACATTTCCCTTTCTTTTTCTTTCTCTGTCTTTTTTCTTCTTTTCTTTTAGATGAATTATTCTAGAAACCTCTCATGCTTTTTTAAAGAGAAAAGGGGTTTGAATCAATACTGACTTCTTCCCACTATCTATCCACCTGCTTGCTCCCAGGCCCCTGGTTATTTGTTGGCATTTCTGAAAGGATCAAGGTTGGAGAGCATGAATGTTCACTTGTAATAACTTGAGGTAAAAAAAAAAAAAGCTTGTTTTAATTATATTATTTGTATGCATTATAATGTAGAACATGAGTCAATACACTTTTCTGCAAGGGGCCAGCTAGTAAATATTTTCTACTTTTTGAGGAAACATTATTTGTCCTAAGTCCTTTCTGTCATTTTAGCATAAAAGCACATTTATGCTGCATGTAGATGAATGACTATGGACATATTCCAATAAAACTTAACTAACATATACTGAAATTTGATTTTTATATTATTTTCACAAAATATTATCAATTTTGGTAAATTAATATCTAAAAATCTAAAAAGTAATATATTAAGAAATAAAAAAACCAATCTTAGTGCTTTTTGCTGAAAAAGGTGGCAGGTCATATTTGGCTTGCCTGATGTGTGATCCCTGCTAAATAATAACACATATAATGGCTTTTACTTATATCATAACTAAGGTGAAAAACAAGAAGAACACATAAAATAATATTGCCCAAGTCTCAAAAATGTTTCATTGATCCACAAAATACATAGACATTTGCAAATCACATATCTTATTTCCACATGTTTTACAGTTTCTTAAAAAATTAATTTGTTTCCTAATACATATATATGTATACATATGTGTGTGCATGCTCATGTGTGTGTATATATGAGTACATGTTGGTTTATTCCTTTCTGATTATATGTTCTAATTAAAATACAATGAATATAAATATTTTTCAAACTGTAATCCTAATGGATGTGTCAACTCTACGTAGACATCTTACAGTCAATTCATACACTCTGCAAACAACTTGGACACATTCTTGGGAGGGACAAAGTCGAAACAATCCCGGATAACTTCTGTATCACCAGCTCCTGAACCTTCCATCAGAAATTGCAAAATTTCTTGAATTATGTACATTTAAAGTGTCACTATCATCATATGCCCAAAACAGTCCATCTGTTTGTCCCACCAACAGACCCTTTGGAAAGACCAGACTAAGTATGTTGTGATTGTTCGTGCTTGGGCACACCTGAAACATCACTGTCAGATGCCTGATTCATTGGAAATACTTCCTTAATCATATTTTTTAAAGTGAACTTAAAGCTCAGAGGCAAATTTCTTTAAAAGCATCTGTTTTATACTTGCAGGTAAACTATCTATCCTACCTCCCTCTGGGGACAAAATTATCTATTTTTTAATCATTTCTTGCTTTTAGTGTTGAATTTTTTTTTCGTTTTATTTAAAATGTATGTGTTAAGCCTCCATGAAACAGCAACCTTTGAGGTTTTATTTTTGTTTTTGTTTTGAACTTTATCATGCCTTTGCTATTAAAAGCATGATTTGGTAGATGATCCTATAAGAGTTATAACCATTTTGCCCCTGCCACACCAAAAATATGACATATATGAAAATATTGCTCAAGGGGCACCTGGGTGGCTCAGTCAGTTGAGCATCCAACTTTGGCTCATGTCATGATCTCGCATTTGTGAGGTCGGGCCCCACATCGGGCTCTGTGCTGACACCTCAGAGCCTGGATCCTACTTTGGATTTCTTCTCTCTGTCCCTCCCCTGCTCACACTCTGTCTCTCACTGTCTCTCAAAAAATAAAATAAAGTGTTAATTTTTAAAAAATATTGTTCAAGATAACCCATTGTGAGAATAAAAAAAACATTTTCAGTTATGTTATGTGACTCTTATATTTTAGAACAGGAATAAATGTGCTTCATTTAATGTGTGCTCTGATTTCCATATACTTTCAGGTTAGCAATAGTTTTGGCAATGGCAAACATCTATGACTAAACTTAGGGTAGTAGCATAGTCAAACAGTAAAGAATAAGACTTCTCCAAGACTTTGATATTCTGTTCTTTTTATAGGTCCATTTGCTTATAATATCAATCCATATCAGGACTAAGTTAGAATCATTTACAATAAATACACAGAATTTTTGCTTAACACAGAATTAGGCTAAGGTACATGCTATATTGGTACTTCTTGCCAGACATGTACTCGTGTAACTTTTAATTGAATCTTACAACTAATGGTCTTTCTATTCTGAAAGGAATATGACTAATTATTATAGGAGAAATTTAAGAATTCATTTTATTATATAGATCAGTCTGAAGTAATACTCATCTTCTACTTACGTTTCTAAACTGGTCAATAGTATTTCAACTATTAACTTATTTTATTTAGGATTACATCAGAATTACCTTTTCTTACTTTATATTTTGTGAGATACTTATTTTCGCAACTTAAACAGTGGGAAATGTGCTGTGACTTCAGGCATCTTTAAGTAGAAATGCACATAAAACAAGATAATGTATTGATTGGTGAAAATGTGACCAGGGGCTCACAGGAATCTATTCCAATATTGTTTCTAGGAACAATGGCTTGTTATTCACTAACTCAGTGTTTGTGGTGACTTTATACAACTTGACTGTCACAAACAAGAATCAACAGTACATATAGACTTAGGACCAGCATCAGTTCTTGATGCATAAAAATTATATGTGCTAGCTGACACTGCTGGTACATTTTAGAAATGTTAAATGACCAGAAAACTTCATTCTGTGACAAATAGAACATAGTTAATTTGCAAAGAGAAAGAACAGAGAAACTAAGTATACCCAAATTGAAAAAGACAGAAGAATGTAGCTTAATATGAATTTCCCATTCCCCTCCCAACACTATTTCCAGCCAGGCCAGCCTTAATGTTCCCCTCAGCCTGATTACACTTTAGACAGGTTTTGTCCTGACAACAGGCCCTAGACCTATTTCTTAGAACACTAACTTTAGAAAACTTGCAATTATAAATTCTTTTTGCCCCTTTGAGATGTAAATCTTCTCCCAGGCTCTTGCCACTTTTATAATCCAAGAATGTCTTTCTCAAGGACATGGGAGTCATCCCTTTCAAATATAACTATCAAGAAAGATAGCCTTGTTTCCCAGTTTGTGTGAGAAGGTAGGTATCTAACTCTGATTAAGACCAATGCCAATTAGCAAATACAGATGGTCTAGTCACATGAACCTGAGGTCCCCACTGATGTCCTCCAACATTCTTCCACCAGCTCATTCCAGTTATAAATACTCTCCCACCTTTCACTGCAGCAGATCTCAAATCAACCTCTCCCTTATTCAAATCATATTGAACAAAATCTTCCTTCCTATTTAACTTAAATGGTGCAATTTTTCTTTAATATTTCCCTATATCTCTTTTACTTGAATTCTGGTGGCACACTACATACACGTGCACACCTGCAAGCTCACACACACACACACACACACACACACACACACACTTGAAGAAGTAATGCAGTAATAAATCCTTTAAGGATAGGAGTAGGTACTGATGAAGCTATTCCTCATTTCTTATTTTTCTCAAAAGCAAAAAAAAAAATCATGGTTTCAATGAAAAGTGGATACAGTGGGAAAAGACAAAAAGACAGTCCCCTCAATCAGAAGATTGAAGTTAATTCTTATCTGTTACAAGTGTTATCTCCTCCCCACAGCACATGGTTCCATAGGGACATACCTGAAAATGGGTTTTATTTTGTTTCTTAATGCATAAGGTAGGTGTATTATTTATTGCCACAATAATGTTCAAGTAACAGGCAACCAAAATACATCAATGACATAAAATAAACGTGCATTTGCCTCATACATTTACAGAATTCCACTGAGTTGGATTGGGCTTGACTGATCTTGAAAACTCTCATTCATGCTTCTGCGGTCAGAAGCAGGTCAGCTAGGCAGATCTAATGACCTTGTCTGGTGTCATTCACATAACTGGAGGTTTGTAAGGGATGTCCTCAGTGAAAACCTGCGCAATCTGTCTCTGTTCCACACATCTTCCATTCCCCAATGGACTAGCTCAGCCATGTTCTTTAGCGTGAGCAAAAGAACAGAAGACAAGTGGAAATGCACAAATATATTTCCAAGTCTCCTTTTGCACCACATCTGCTGGCATAACATCTAAAACATCCCATTGAACAAAGCCAGTCACAAGCTAATCTTGATTCGTTGTGGTGGTGGTATGTGAACCCGCAGGCACACAAGGAAGCACAAATATGGTGGGGGACAGAGAATTGGGCCCTTTTATATACTTGATCTACTATAGGAGAAATGTGCTCTTTCATACGCCTATTTCTGCATCCCGATTTAGTTTTACTACTTTATCCCTAACTTGGAGGAAAACCAGCTAATTACTTTGCAAATGTATTTACACATATAATGTTAATGCAAATTCTATGATCCAAACTATCATCTACTATATGATATGGCAAATGCTATATTTTAAATGTATAATTATCATGAGTTTGGGAATAATGAGTTCTTTTCACTCTTGGTTGAAATGTTTTCAATGTGCTAGGAATCTACTAGAAGAGAAAAGTTAAATATTAATAAAGTTCTCCTTTTAAAGCATTTTAATTAAACTTTGGGTAGTTTTACATTTCACCTTATCCTCCTGCATTATCTCATATTTTTGGAAAAAATTAATGAAAAGGGCACACACTGTTCATGTTTTATTAAAAGGAGGAGGCAAACTCGTTTGAAATAAATGTTCAACTTCTTGCAGTATCACTAAGTGAGTACAATGTAACAAATCTCTGAAGCAGGGTTCTCACTTTTGATAAACTCAGCTTCTCATCTCTTTTGAGTCAGAATTCAGTGTCTTTTTTCTATTCACAAACAATGACACTGAAGTCCAATTGTTTGTATAGTAGCTAAAATTATGCAGATGTTTGAGGCATTGTAATCCTTGATTTCCTTTATCAGCTTGCATTGTTGTGGGGTCAGCTAGAGTAATGGTTCCTTTCTAATTGTAATCTTCCTAGTCAGCCGCAAGAAGCTGGTAGAAAAAATTCATTGGGTAGTCTTTGAATTTCCTACTCTTTTGCTTGAATTTACTTCAAAATACAGTAGCAGTCATGCTAATAGGAACACTTACATGAAGTAGGCATTTTCCCCAAAACTCCTGATGTGTGAGTAGAAAAGTAAAAATTTAAGAAATTCCACACTTCAGAATATACAATAACCCCTATTGCTTGTTTTCTCTAAGAGAGGGACTTGCAAAACCAATTTGCATGTCATTAAGGAGAAATTTATATGGCCAGGATTCAGAACTTTTTAATATTTGGAATTTCTGGCTAAATTTCTTGGTTCCCTGATTCAATAACCACATCTACTAAGAAGAAAACATGAAAAAAAATTACCATCTTTGTGCCATTTTGACCCTGGATTTGGGTTTCAGAGGAGAAAATTTTAGTTCCCTATCTGTTCTCCTCGTTACTAATTATATGACTTAGTACAAGTCACGTCCCATCTCTGACTCTCATTTCATTGTCTTTAATGTGAGCTTATTATGATCTACTTCTCAAGATACTGTAGAGTCATAGTCAAACCATACACAGATCCCAGTGTTGCCAGATAGACTATTACCATGATTATCATTATTACTAGACTCTTTAAAAATCAAGAATATCTTTACAACACTAACAAGAAATTCAGCTTTCTCATTTATGAAGCACCAGATAAAACTGTGCAATGGCTTAGTCACAAAGATTCTACTCATGGATGCATGCAACGGTCTTAATATTTGGGGGGGTGGGGTGAAGGAATGCTTATTTTTAATTCATATGATAAATTAATAATCTGGACAATTTAAAGAACTAAACAGCCAGTCCTGGTTAAACAGTGGTTGAAAAGTGGTAGCTTTGATCAAAATGATCAAAATGAGTAGAGAATGGCCTTAGAAACAGCCCCATGGACCACAGTTGTGTTTAAAACTGAGCTCTCTATGGAGGAAGTCCTTTGGACTCAAGTTTTGTTTAACAAAGCTGATTTAGGTTATTTTCAAAATAACAAGTCAAGATATATGAAGTTTTTATACACTCAAGTTGATTGAAAATGACAAGTTTTGTTGAATGTGGAAACACTAAATCATATTCTCTGGTCATAAATTCACTGTTCATAGGACAAACTACTAAATTATATGGAATGAGGACAGAACCAGCCTGGCACCAGTTGGCATTACTGGGCGATAGATGTTATGAAAAAAAAATAAAAGTTTTTGCACGTCTGTGGGGTGTTTCTAAAACCTGTGCAATTTGGAATTTTGTGAAATTACAGTAATATGCCAGTTTTAAATAGAATTTAATCCCCTCTATTTAAGAGGTACCATGATAGAAGCTTGCACACACATTACCTCCTTCGAGGGGTGATGAACTGCTCTCTCTCTCTCTCTCTCTTCTCTCTCTCTCTCTCTCGTAAAGATATCATCTATAGATAATCTTTGTTGAACAGCAAAATTATTTTGAATCAGTATGTTGGCACAGCTCACTTGCTGTGGGTGAACTTATTTATTATGACATTAAGTAAGATGCAGGAAGCAGGTATCTTTTATGTTAAGTTATAAATTTCTAAATCCTATGCTTTAATTTTAGTGCAGACACAATAAAAAGAGTTGATATTACAGAAATTTAATGCTAATGTTTCCTCTAAAATAAGAAATATAATACACGTATGTATGAAATAATAGTCTTTGCTGAATTCCTAGCAAATCACTCTGCTAACCATAAAAAGACAATTGTTAAGCAGCAGGTTTAGACACAAACAGGGCTAGACTCTGAACCCTACTGATTATCATAGAGTATAATGACAGACAAAAGCTTTCAATCTCAAAGACCAGGCAAAGTACAAAATAAATAATGTTAGGTATTACATGTAATATTTGAGTTTGCTCTGAATAGTCCATCTCTGGCTGATATTAGACTATGGCTTTTCTATTATCAATCCCTTATAGAGCATATTTTCCTCTATTCTAACTTCACAAACTCCCCCTCTGATCTCACCAACTCTTTTGGTGGCTCTAGCTGATGGCCATGACATCTGGTGTTCCATTTCCAACCTCAGCTCCAGACCCCAACTCTGCCTACTCACTATCCAACAATTAGCTGGACATTTCTCTTTGGTTTTTCAACAAGCCATTCCAGCTGATTATCTCTCAGAAATTAATCACATTTTTAAAAAATATTTTCTAGTTTAATTAGAGACCCTAAGAGTCATCCACAATGGACACTTGGAATTTAACCTGATATTTTTTCAATATGTTCAAGAACTACTTCTTAACTCTCTGGGTTCACCTCTCTATATCTGTTGCAAACAGTTCCTTAGTTTAGATCATCATTATTCTTATATGGTTTCATGAAATATACATTACTAAAATTTACTGTGAAATGTGATTGCTTAGCTGGGCCATTTAAGTGGTTGGATTATGTCTTTAAAGCCTGATGGTAATTTGAAGAAGTTGCCACAAGATGGTGTTTTCTTCTTTTAGTTTATTAATTACATGCATATTAAACCTTGACTAAGCCGTATAAGGTAAGTACGATATATAAACTATACTTTCATAGCTGAAGGTTTCATTATCAGATAGTCAATACACACACACATAAACTGTGAGAGAATGTACCAATTGACATAAAATAATGAGGAATATGATACCCAGGTCTTAGTGTTTTCAAAATGTTGTAAACAGTCTGGACTGGTTGGCAACATTAAGCATGGTAGTCTTCACGCATTGCTAACCTTCAAAGAAATTCTGCACTCAAATAAGGGGAGCCCTATCAGCAAGATCATAATTTAACCTGCTAGGAAAAAGCACCAGTAAGAGATGATAAATATGATTAGTTTTCTAGCTTTCAAACTTTGACTTTCTTGCATTTCACAATCCCATAATTCCTTGGTCTTTTGTATTCAACATTCTCTTACCACCCTATTGCAAACTTATCAGTTCATATGCTTGTAATTTCTATGAAGATGACTTTTCAAACCAAAGTTCTAGTGTCAATTATTCTTTCTAGAGCTACACAATTATTAACATAAACCTATTTATTTTTCAAAACTCAACAGATTTTCTACACAGCCTCAGATATCCTTATTTCTATAGAAGTCAAAACATGAAACTTCAATCTTCTTTGATAATGTTCCATTTCTCATTCTGTCTCATTCACACATCTACTGGAAAAGATGCCACATTTTTAAGGTCCTGTTTTCATTGGCTCCAGAGGTATTTATTTTTTCTCTTTATCCTCATAACTTTAGCTCCTCACTTCCTCAACTTCCAGCCCCAGGAGGCATTTTACTTTACCTGGATAAACACCCATGTTCATCATAAAGAAATGCATACACACACAGACATACACACATACTTTATTTTTAAATCAAGGAATGGGTATATTGTATACATATACATATGTACTGGATATGTGTATACATAAATATACCCATCATATAATGTTTATAATGGCATGTTTTAGTATACATAATATATAGCATAACATGTATCTTGATATTTATGTATCAATAAAGACTTATTTTTATGTAAAAGAACTCATAATCACCTTTTGATTAACACATACAGATCTGTACCAGTCTTTATTACATGATAGTAAATAGATGAGTCCTAATTAATTTTATATTTCTTTAGAACAGACATTTAGGCTATATCTAATTTTTCCCTATTACCAATAATGCTACAGAGAATATTCTTATAAGTATGTCTGTGCAAGGGTTTTCTTTTTCTTATGAAATGGATTCTCATATTATCAGCTGAGTTTGGACACATAATTTTTTTTAGCTACTTCAAATTATTTTCCAAAAATTATGTATTAATTTGCCCTATCAACAAGGAAAAGGATTGCCCATTTTTCATTTATTTAACAACAAGGATATTATTATTTCTTCATACATTCTTTAAACTTAACAAAAACTTTTTTATTTTGCTTTTATATATCTTTAATAAGGTTCAAAAATGGTAATATAGTCATCAGCCATTTTTACTTCTACTTCTTGTTCATATCCTTTGCCCATTTTTTAACTCATTGTTTAAACTATATTCTATTTACTTGTAGGATATTTTATAATAATGTGTGTTGTGTATAGTTGTCATTGTTAAGACGGCAATTCTCACAGTTTTTAATGATTGGTAATTTTATCAGTGTTTCTACTTCCAGTCTGTTTTGCTTTTCTGTGTTTCTGAATTTTCTGTTACAAGTGTAATATTTTTGTAATCAAGAAAAGAAACCACAAATATTTTTTACAAATTACCAGTCAGGAGTTTTGGGGGAGTGATAAAATTGGAGTGCTATTAGTCATGATGGTAAATTTCAAACAATCTTTTAATCCTTCCTTCTTGCTGCACTGAATCTCTGGTACTTACACACTATGCGGAAAGTCGGGGGCACCCAAGCCAGCCAGTGAGAGAGAGAAGAAAAGCATCTGCTTACTCATTGTATTTATTCTGCTTAATCAGTATCTGTGTAATACCAACTGTCAAATGTAAATATTTTACATATTATTGTTTACTATAAGCTTACTATAAACTTTATTTAAGTTCTCTGATTTTAAATCCAGAAATCAAATTCTACTCAGAATATGTCCCTGTTCCTCCTGCTCCCACACTATGGTCCTGACGGTAACTTAAATTTTCAATGCTCATATCACAGTTATATACCCCATCCCAGGATGTTCACAACTATGTGAGGTAAGGAGGGTCATGATTCTTATTCACATTAATGAAGAACAAAACTGAGACAAAACTGAGATGTTTAGATGATTCTCCATTTGTCCAACAGAATTCAGCTAGTCAGTGTTGGCTACAGAACCTGGATGTAGCTCCTTTGATGCTACCCATTGATCAGCATCATGCATCTGTGTCAACACGGAATAATGTCCTTTTTCCAAAACAATCCCAGTTATATTTGAATTTTTATATAGTTTTTGTAACAACTGTAAGTACATCTTATAAATTGCATAGGACATGCTTATGTTAAAATAATATTTGCTGATTCTCTGAAATGGAACTTTAACTGTGAGGCCTATATTTTATCTGGCAACCGTATCTTCACTCTTATTTATTCTCAGAATATGAACTATTCTTTAACATGAACGATATTTCTTGCTTGAAATTTATCCTAATCTCCTAAGTAAGCTAATCACTGTTTTTTTGTAATTCATGATGGTATTTCATTTTACCTCTTTATTAAAGTCTACCTTATAGTTTTGTGGCTTCTCCTACCTTTTTAACATGTTAAAATAACTTTAACAACTACAGCTTATTCATCCTAAGGAAAGTCCCAAAATACCTAACATCTTGCATATGGTAGATGTTCAGAAAAACTTCACTAAGGTGAGTTAGTACAAGAGAAACTATATCTATGTTTTCAGTGTAACCTGAATCTATATCTATGACGATATATACTACCAAGAAAAAAGAAAACTAATAGCACACTGTGGGGCCTGGGTGACTCAGTCAGTTAAGTGCCCAACTCTTGATTTCAGCTAACGTAGTGATCCCACAGCTCCTGAGTTAGAGCCCCACATCAGACTTTGTACTGGCAGTAGAAAGTCTGCTTAGGATCCTGTCTCTTTACCACTCTCTCTGTCCCTGCACTGTTCATGCCGACTCTCTCAAAATACATATGTAAACTTTAATTATATATATATGATTTATATATATAAATTTAACTTCAGTTATGAAGCAAGCCATATATGTATATATATTATATATTAGCCCTATATGTATGTGTGTATATATATATATATATAATAGCACATTTTAAGAGATTTACCCAAAATAAGTTAAATCATAAAAAATTTCATATACTTGAAATATCTTCATGTTCAGAACAATTTTTCAAGCTACTAAGTGGCCAAGGTCATATCTCACCTTGCTTGCTTTTTAAGACCTTGAGTAAAACTTAACTTTTCTTTAGCTTTCAAATTCTTCATATACCTGACCATAATCAGGATCGGAGAGCTAGGTCAGATTTTCTTTTTATCTTAACAGCAGTAGTTTTTATCTTAAAACAATATTTTTTATCTTAACAATAATTCATTAACTTTCTTTTATAATCAAAGTAGTTTAATTTCCCAGATATGATACTGAAATAAATAATTGTCAGCTTTTAATGCATCAAGTACCATGCATCAAGTGTTAGGTATAAAGGAAGAAAGTTACATGGTACATGCTCTTAAGACCTTCACATTCGAAATATATGTTCAATGGAATAACTTTAATACAGGTAATTTAAAGGGTGAATTTGAAGAGACAGAACAAAAGGAGTATCCAAGTATGAACCAACTTAAGACATTTTAGTAACCTTCAAATTTTTAATATAGACTCAACATTTCATGTTATATTTTGCATCTATTTTAAAATTGAGCTTAAAGTAGTGATATATGTAAAAGTTTGGCTAAGGAAATATTCATCCCATTATTTACAAATATTCAAATATATATATCAATAATCGAAGAAGTATTTAATAAAATGTAATACAGACATAGAATACTGTGCAATCAATAAAGTTCCTCTGTGGGAATGTATTATCATCATGAAAAAATGTTTTTAACAAATTACTGAATAAAAAATACTAAAATAGCATGATTATAACATACATTTTTGTGGTTTGTGTATAAAATACATGATTATATAAACAGAGTTAGGAAAGACAATTCTTACTACTCTAAAATATTATTTTTCATTCTCACTGTATTTATACCTATTTTAGGTCTATTAATCTAATGTTCCTCATATATGTTTGTACTTAATTTTCTATTTATTCATCTTATGTTTATATAAAAGTTAAAAGATATTAAGTAAAAAGATAGTTCTAAGTAAAGGATAGACGATATTACTGATTTTTGGATACATAGACACAGGAAGCAATCACAAATGATGTCATTCAAGTTCTTTCTACGAATATCTACTCAATGTTAATGAATACAGCTATCTCCATGAGGATTGGCCATGATGTTATGACCCAGATAAAGCCCGGATGGTGCCAAATCCATCTTGGGAAGGAAGCATCTGGGAATGTCATGTTTAGGCTTAGTTAGAAACAAACAAACAAAAAAAGCAGCTTTCTACTTCTGTTAATGGCTTTATATCAAACAAGTAAACATGTCAACTCACCAAGTGAGTTGTGTTTCTTTTAAGTTCAGTAAGTCAGTTTGGAGTTCAGTTTACCTACTAGGAGGTAAGTTCTTTTGCCCCTTATTCTGGGGACTCTCCTATTCTAGAAACTGCTCCCACAATACTACAAATATGTACTCAGCTGTTCTATGGTTAGAATCTCTCCATTTGGGTCAGACTTAAATTGTTACTAAAACTTCTCCTACTGCAGGCTTTTCTGTCACTGTTTTGCAGGGGGACTGCTCTCTCTAGTTTAGCAACTCAAATTGTCTTAACTTCAGTAAAATAAGCATTTACTCCTGAAATTTTGGCATCGGTTTAGCCTAGGATTTCTGGGTGTATATATGTATATTTATATATACATAAATCACACATTATATAACATATTTATATATGTTGCATGTTACAAGTTATATACTTATGTGTGTGTGTGTGTCTACGTGTGTATAATATGTATCCAAATATATAGATTTGGATATAATCTATGTTTGTAATAATGTTCACATTTTAAGAACATACCAAACATGTCAATAAAATTTGGGAAAGTAGACACGGGAGGGTTTCTAAACACAAAATCTATTTTAACGAAGTGAAATCCTCTTTATTTTTCATTGTGTTTTCACAGAATGGAAACAGAACAGGCATAGCAAAAGAGCATTCCAGTACTCTCCTAAAAAATGTGTCAACCATGCTGTACACAGAACACCTCTATGGGTGAGATGATAGTTCAGTGAGGATGTTGCTTCAGTCTGCAGCATCGACAGAGACTGCCAACGAGGGTGCCACTTGCCAACTGGCACTTATTACAGTGGCTTTTTCCCCTTATGATAATTGCTTATCAACTGGGAATTTCATTTATTCATTGGCACTATAAATTTAACTTCAGTTTATGAAGCAAGCTCTAATACCTCCAGAATTTTTGTCAATAAAATCATTTGAGATTTTTCATTAGACTCGTGTTTGAAAACACGGCATTGTTGGCTGATTTTGTTCCTCTTCATTGCACTAATTGTTTATAAAAATTATACTCCATAAGCTTTTTCAGAAAACAAGCACTTTAATGAGCACGCCATTTTAAAAAGTGAAGATAATTTAAGCAATGTAGAAGCCCAGGCACTAGGGATTTGTCTCAAACTATTTTAAATATATCATCCAGCAATCATTATCTCACTAAATCAATCATAAGTGAAGTTTAGAGAGGTTACGATTTTATTTATGTCTACTCAAATGTGACATAAGACCTACTAGGGGGTGTGCAGGAAACCTGCTTCTCTATCCCCCTTCCTACAAGGATCAATATGCAATAAACACACAGAAGGGTTCTGCTACCACACCTGCTGCATGGAAGGGGAGGGATGGAGGAAAAACACACCCACCGCTCAGATCCAGGACGTTGAACCGATGTTGAGGCTAAACTCCGCTACCACTGTGAGAAGAGCAAGAACGCGGAGAAGACTGTATCACGGAGGCACAGGCTCACTGGGCTTCCCAGCTTCACATTCTGCACGAGGTAATACCAGCACAAAGCTGACGCAATCTGAAGCCCCGGGGCCCTGGAGATCACTTTCAGCAATTGCAAACCCATTTAGCTCAAACTCAGATTGGTAGAAACTGCATTGATCGTCTCCCACGGATAGCAAGAAAAAAGAACAGGGGTGCATATTTCTCAGCGTAAATATCATTTACCTCAGCCTCTATGATCCTTTTACTTACAATGTTTAGCATCCTATCAAATATTTGAGACAGTCACAAAAGCAAACCCATGATATAACCCATGGCCAGAAAGAGAAGAGAGTAAAAGAAAACAAATAAAAGAAACAACAAAAAGTAGATACAGAAACAAGCCAAATGTTAAAAATATTAGATGAATACTTTAATGTAATTGTGATTGCTATGTTAAATCATGTAAGGTAGAAGGTGGAAAATCTTGCATGATAAATGGGGAATTTAAACATAGAGATGGAAACTTACATAGGACATTAACAGGAAATACTAGAAATGAAAAACACTATATAAGAAATTTAAAATGCTTTTGATGAATATATGGTACTTGACACAGTGGAGGAAAGAATCAGTGAATGGAAAGAAAATTTAATAGAAATAATCCAAACTGAAACAAAAAGAGAAATAAAAAAGTAAACAACAGCAAAATAGAGCATTCAAGAGCTGGTGGATGAAAGAAGCAAACATACAGGTAATTAATATGTGGCAGATTATATAGCACCACAATCAATATCACAGTCATCATTTGCAAGTGATCTGTAACATTCACAAGATAGGCCATATTCCAGGCATGAGGTGAATCTCAATGAATTTAAAAGAGGAAGTCATTCAAAGTATGTTCTCTGAGCATACTGGCATTAGGATATAAATTTTTAAAAACACAACAATATTCCAGAAAATAGAAAAATCTACAATGTTTAGAAATTAAGCACAGTTTTAAAGAATCCATGGTCAAGTAAGAAATTACAGAGTGAAAGAACAGTCCAACTTGATAGATTAAAAAGACAAAGAGATATTCCCTCTCTCTGGCCCTTTCCTGCTCACACTCTGCTTATTTCTCACTCAAAAATAAACATTAAAAATGAAAATTAAAAAAATAATAAGGGCACGTGGGTGGCTCAGCTAGGCATCTGCCTTCAGCTCAGGTCATGATCTCACCATTCATGCATCTGAGCCCCACGTTGGGCTCTATGCTGACATCTCTGAGCCCGGAGACTACTTCAGATTCTGTACTTGTCTCTCTCTCTGCCCCTCCCCAACTCACACTCTGTCTCTTTCTCTCTCAAAACTAAATAAACATTAAAAAATTAAAAAATAAAGAGATCATATGCAAGTCACCAATATTAGCAATGATAGAGAAAATATTGCTACAGACTCTGTAGACATTAAATAGATAATAGGAATATTTTATGAACAACATAATGCCAATCAATTCAACATGTTCAGAAAATAACCATGTTGCTTGGAAGACAAAAACCTAAATTTATTCAAGAAGTATAAATACCTTGCATAGCCCTATATTTATCTTTAAAAATTGAATTTATAGTAAAACGTTTATTTATTACAAACAAAATTTCAGGTCCAAAAGGTTTCATTGGGAAATTTACCAAACGTGTAAATAATAATTGTATATGATATCTGAGAATTAGAATAAAAACATATTCATACTCATTTCATGAAGCCAGTCTTACACTGGTACCAAAATCACAGACCTTACAAAAAGAAAACTACAGACCATTTTTCCTCATGAACATTGACACAAAAATCCTTAAATAAGTTATGACAAATTACATCTAATAAAACATAAAAAGGACAATACCAGAGAGAGAGAGAGAGAGAGAGAGAGATGCCTTTTATCAGTTTATCGAAGTTCTTATCTACTACCAGTTTGCTTAGCATTTTTAATATAGTTGGTATTACATTTTATCAAGTTATTTTTTTGTATCCTTTGAGATGTTTCTAATATTTTCAATTTGAAGTGTTTTAGTATGGTGACATGAATTACATAAGTCTTGAATTTGAATTAACCTTATATTCTTGGTCAAAATGTATTATCCTTTTACTTTTCTTATACTTAATGGACCTAACTAATAAAAGTTAGCTCAAAACAATAATACAAATATCATACTCAATTATGTATGTATATCATATTGTATATAATATAAGAAATATGCTTATGTATGCTTGCAGATAAGTGAAAAAATGACACTAATGATACAAAGGAAGGGAGGAAACAATTATGATTATTTTGTTATTATAAGATAATCTCACTACCTATGAAGTAGTACAGTGTTATTTGTGAGTGGGCTTGGATTAGGCATAAATGAATAAAACAACAGCAATATGCATTGAGAATGGAAGGCAAAATAATGAACAAGAACAAGAGCAGTTAATAGAAAACAGTAACAGATGTGGTAAATATAATCCCCCAAAGTCAATAATCATTTAGAATGTCAATGATATAGATGTACCAATTGAATGATGGAGAGTGTCGGAATGGATCAAAACACAAGGCCCAATTATATATTGTCTACAGAAAATGAACTTTAAATATAAAAACATATATAGATTAAATGTAAGTGATATCATCATAATGCCAATCAAAAGAACACAGGAATAGTTATAGCAATTTCAGACAAAGCAGATTTCATAACAAGGAAGGGTATCAAAGACAAAGAAGGTACAACATAATAAGAATGTGGTCCATCTCCAAGAAGACATACAATCTCTAACCTGTATGTGGCTAACAATAGAGGGTCTACCTTTACCATTAATTCTACCATTAATTCATCATAGTTGAAGATTTCAACTATCTTCCATCAGAAATGGAGAGATCTAGCAGGCAGAAAATCAGTAATGACCAAGGTTAACTCAACACTTAATAATTCAATTGGATATAATGGACATTTATAAGCTGCTTCATTCATAGATGGCAAAACACTCAAAAATCCATTCTTCTCAAACTCATATAAAGCATTTACCATGATAGTCCCTTCAGGTTTATAATATATACCATATTACATATATGGTAATACCATATGTATGTACCATACTATTAATATAATTTTTTAACAAAATAGAAATCATATACTCTCTTCTTGTGGGTGATGGTAAAATTTAACTAAAAATAAATAACAGGAAGACTACTGTAAAATCCTCAAAATTTATAGAGACTAGATAACACATTTCTAAATAGCACAGGATCAAAGAAGAAATATGAAGAGAAATGTTAAAATATTTTGAACTAAATAAGTAAAAATGAAAACACAACTTATGAAAATTGATGACATGTAGCAATAGAAATGCCTAAGAGGAAAATGTACAGCATAATGCACATACTGGAAAGGAAGAAAAGCCTAAAACCATTCATCTAAATTTCTGCCTTAAAATTAAATTAAATCCAAAGTAAGTACAAAAGAAAATCTAATAAGAATTAGAGCAGAAATCAATGAAATTGAAAACATGAAATCTCCAGAAAAAAAATCAAGTGAACCAGATGATGAGTTTTTGAAAGATAGTAAAATCTGTAAGTCTCTAGACCAGGCTAACTAAGGAAAAAAAAAGAGTACACAAATTACTAATATCAGAAGTGAAAGAAGCAACATCCCTAAACATCTTATGGACACTAAAATAATAATAAATGAAAACCATGTACAATTCTATGCCCACAAATTTGATGACGTGGGTAAAATGAATCAGTTTCTTAAAAGACACAAATTCCCTAAATGCATGTAAAAGAAATAATTAATCTAAGTAGGCCCATCACTGTTGAAGAAATTCAGTTATTAACAAACTTTCAAATAGAAAGCCCAGGCCCAGGTGGGTTCACTGGTGAATTCTACCAAACATTTAAGGAAGAAATTATACCAATTCTCTATAATCTCTTTCAGAGGATAGAAGCAGAAGGGATACTTCTTACCTCATTCCAGAGAGATAGCATAGCTGTGATACCAAAACCACAAAAAGACATTATAAAAGAAAACTGCAGAACAATATCTTTTACAAGCATGGAATACAAAATCCTACACACACACACACACACACACACACAAATTTACCAAATTGAGTCCAACAACGTATGAAAAGAATTACACACCACAACCAAGTGGGATTTAATCCAGTTTTGCAAGGCTGTTTCAGCATGTGGAAATCAAATGATGTAACCTACCATATCAACAGATTAGAACAGAAAATTGAATGATCATATCAATAGATGCAAAGCGTTTGACAAAACTCAACCTCCGTTTATGATAAAATATCTAAGTAAACTAGAAATAGAAGGGAACATTCTAAATTTAATAAAGATTATCTACAAAGAAACTACAACTAACATCCTACTTAATGATGAAAAACAAAAGCTCTTTCACCAATATCAGAAAGACAGAGATGTGATATCTTCTTTTACAACTGCTTTTCAACATCATATTAGTATTCCTTTTTTTTTTTTTATTTTTATGTCTTTGTCTTATTTTGAGAGACAGAGAGTGAGTGAGGGAGGGACAGAGAGAGAGAGGGAGACATGGAATCCGAAACAGGTTCCAGGCTCTGAGCTATCAATTCTAACTAATGCAATAAGATGGGGGATAAAAGGAAATAAAAATTTGCTTTTGGAAATGAAGAAACAAAACTTTTTTCATAGATTACATGACCATCTATGTTGAAAATCTGAAAAAAATCAACAACAATAAAACTTTTAAAACCAATAAGTTATTATAGCACAGTGCAGGATACAAGGCTAATATGCAAAAGTCAATTACTTTATTTTATACCAGCAACAAACAAGTAAAATTTAAAATTAAAACACAATATCATTTACATTAGTACTTGAAAAGGTTAAGAGATATAATCCTAAGAAAATATATACAAGACCTATAAGAAGAAAATTACAAACTATGAAACAAAGTCAAATCAGAACTAACTAAAGAATGAGATATTACACTTTCATGAATAGAAAGATTCAATATTGTCAAGGTTTCAATTCTTCCCAATTTTATCTTTGGAATCAATGCAATCCCAAAGAAAATCCCAGTAAGTCATTTTGTGGGCATCAACTAACTGGTTCTAAACTTTATGTGGAGAGGCAAAAGACTCAGAATAGACAACATAATACTGAAGGAGGAAAACAAAATTGGAGGGCTGACATTAATGACCTCAAAACTTACAGGAAAGCTTCAGTCATTAAGACAGAGTACAATTGGTGAAAAAAAGGGCAAGTACTTCAATGGAAGCAGTAAAGAGCCCAGAAATATATCTGCATAAATATAGGCAACTGATTTTTGATAAAGGAACAAAGGCAATAAATAGAGCAAATATTCTTTTCAACACATGGGTTGGGACAATTGACCATCCCCATCCAGTTAATTAATTAAAATAATCTAGACACATATCTTACACTTGTGACAAAAAATTAACACAAAATGGATCACAGACTTGAATGAAAAACATAAAACAATGAAACTTTAGAAGATGACATAGGAAAAAATACAGGTGAACCTGGGGTATGGCATTGACTTTTTAGATACAACATCAAATGCATAAGCCATAAAAGAAATAATGTGTAAATTGGACTTCATTAAAATTAAAAACTTCTGCTTTGCAAAAAATGACGTCAAAATAATGAGAAGAAAAGCCACAGACTGGGAGAAAATATTTTCAAAAGCACATCTGATAAAACACTATTACCCAAAATATACAGAGAATGCCTAAACTCAACAATAAAAAACAACTATTAAAAAATGGCCCACTAACTTTTACAGACACCTCACCAGAGAAGATTTACATATAGTACATATGCATATGTAAAGATACTTAGCATCTGATGTCATCTTGTGTCATACTACACACTTATTAGAATGGCCAAAATTAGGAAAGCTGACAACACCAAATGCTGGTAAGGATATGGAGCAACAGGAGCTCTCATTGACTGCTGGTGGTGAGAATGTAAAATGGTTTAGCCTCTTTGGAAGAGTATTTAGCAGTTTCTTTCAAAACTAAACATACTCTTAACACAATATAGTAATCATATTCCTTGGTATTCATCCAAAGGACTTGAATACATAGATTAACTCAAAGGCCTGCATGTTGGTAGTTGTTTTATTCATAAATGCCAAAACTTGGAAATAACAAAAATATTTTTCAGTAGGTGAATGGATGAATAAAATGCATATTACTGAGAGAAGTCAATCTAAAAATGCTACATACTGTATATTTCTTCCTATACATTCCAAAAAAGACAAAATTATGGTGACAATAAAAAGGTCAGTAGTTTCCAATGCTTAGGAGGAAACTAGAGGTAAATAGAGCACTGAGGAATTTTAGGGTAGTGAAAGTACTCTGTATAGTACCTAGTGGTGGATATATGTATTATATATTTGTCCAAGCTCATAGAATGTACAAACCAAAGAGTGACAAGAATGTTTCAATGTATATTCATTAATTTTTTTTCAAGTGTACCATTTTAGTGGCTTGCTGATATAGGAGGAAGCTATGCATGTGTGGGAACAAGGAGTTTATTGAAAATTTCTGTACTTGCCTTTCAATTTTGTTGCAAACCAAAACTCCACTTAGAATATAAAGTTTTAGAAAAAATATCACACACACACACACACACACACACACACACACACACAAAACTTTGGTCCCTAAAGACTTTGACATTTTGATTTATTTTACACATCTAACGGTTTCATATAAAATACTAACAGTATTGCTAATATAAATACTGAATGCAGTTTCAAAAATCTGTGCAGTTTAGTTTCATCCTTTAAATAGATCCTACTGGGTATCCTAAATCAAAATACTACAGTGAAGGTCCATACACAACTTGAATTGGTTTTTCCTGTATGATTATCTATTCTATTCTATTCTACTCTCTCTCTCTCTCTCTCTCTCTCTCTCTCTCTCTCTCTCTCTCATCTATCTATCTATCTAGATATATAAAACACACAGTGTTTAGATACAGTTATCCATGGCATTTGGACATGTTTTGATTATCTTTTATTCTCAAAGACTTTTTCAGACATGCTTTTATTGCAGGTATACTTAGAAGTTAGAAATAAAATCACCCTCCAGGCCAGAGAGTAGATTTATTCCCTGACCACCTATAAAAAAGATACTGTTTTCTGGACAACATTTAGACAGGCTTGCTAGCCATCATCTTATAAGACTTCAATTACTAAAGTTTCCTTTTCTGTGTCAGAAACATGCTGCATGTGTTGCATTCATGTGGACCCCTCTGTATCATTATCATGGGACTTGGGAGGCAAGAAAAACTGATGTAAACATGGTATGCATGCTTCTTGATGTTCCAGGAGTTATAAAGTCCTTTGTCTTTGTCCCAGAGTGTCATACCTCCAGCCAGCATGTGTGAGCCTGAGGTAGTCTACCTTGGCTACAATATCAGACCCTTCACAGTTCTTCACATAGTTAAGTTCCTTGTTTTCAGTCTTTTTTAAACTTAGTGTATTTTATTTACCCTTTTTGATTTTACTTTGTTTATATCTTAAAAAACGTTGACATGTTTCCATAATTGGAACTGTAAAAAGGTACAAATCATGAAAATCTTGCTTGTAACTCTGTCCCCCTCTATCTAACTTTCTATTTCCTTCACCTTATTAGTAAGCACTTGTATTATTTTTTTGTTGAACTTTCCATTGATTTTAAAGAATAAACATAGAGATAAACATTAAGACAGAAAGAAATGCAGATGATAGATAGATAGATAGATAGATAGATAGATAGATAGATAGATAGAAAGAGCAGACAGGTAGAGATAGACCAATGTCCATAAAGAGACTTCCCTGGAATTTCAGAATTATGAACTGTACATGAAAATGTAAGATTGCAGAAACAAGAACAAATGAGCTATTAAAAAGTAAGGGCTGAGATACCGATTCTGTTAGGAAAGTCATCTCCATAGCTCACTGACTAGCATTGCAGTCCCTGTGGTGTCATGATATTTGAACTTTCTGGAAATTTGCCTTGGAGTTTTAGGGCTTGCTTCATCTAGATCCTATTCAGCTATCTTCTGGATGCACTTCCCCCTCTCAGAAAATGAAAATTTAACATATAAGGGGCAGCACAGTGGTATGGTAATGAACCAGACCTCAGAGAAAGAAAGGAAAAGAAAGAAACAAAAAGAAAGAAAGGAATCAAAAGGCCTAATTGTAGTGTTTGATAATCTCATGATGTAAATATTACCACCCCAGAGAAAATAGCAAGCTACCAACGTATCGCTGAACATGAAGTCAGATGTACTGTTGGATATACTGAACACAGAGAAGGATGCCCACAATTTCCTTCTCTTACTGGCTCCAGGAAACCACTGAATCAACATGCAGCAAGTGATCTTACATAGAAATTGCTTATGTCTTTCCATTTGCTTGAGAGAAAAGGTGCTGATGACTTACACTTGACCTTCTTTAACAATAAGCACTTAAAGAAGTAGGCTAGGTCCCTGAAAGTCTCAAAGTACTGATGACATAGTATGTGTCTACTCCATTACAGTTAGGTCAATGGTGATGTACTAAATCTAATTTTTTCACATTCTTGCACGTGACATTTCATGAAACTTTATTTTTGCTTTTGTTATTCGCTTTATTTATGCAGACTTGCTATCATGGCCTGGCTCTTTTTTTTTTTAATAGTACTCCCACTATCTACTCATTTCAAAATCTTCCAATACATACTTCCCCCAAATCAGATCCTCCTTGGTTCTTGCTTATTAAACTGTACCTGGGTTTATACTGTCATGCAAACGCTTTGCCTTTTCTCTCTCCTTTTTTTGAGGGAGTACCAGCTTTGAGAACACAATTTATGCCTAAAATTATCCATATACTGCCATTTTTACCTGCTATTTTTTCCTGAGCAAAATGCCACACTGTCTGTGTTAATAGCAGTGTACTAAAAAACTATGACTGAAACATGACTATGTTGTTAAGAAGGCAAAAAGAATTATAGATATAATCATAAACATTTAAAATTTCAGCATATATATAAACATATAAATGATAGAATTTGTATTTACGGAGAGCACATATATATAAATTCTCTACAAGACTATATGACAGGCATTTCAAACAGTGAAATACTGTAGAGATTTTAATTATAATTGCTAAAATCACTTATTAACATAGTAAAAACACATCAAAAGGTCAGTGCTTTTTTCCATTTCTTTAAGAATTCTTGCATTTAAAAATAATAATATTTATAAAATAACACATAGATAGTTTTACACTAAGGGTCAATCACAAAAATGTAAAAATGAAAAAAACTTTTCCTAAGATGAAGATAAGTGAAGTTTTTAAATGCTAAGTTGAAATAAAAGAGCAAAATTTAGTGCTTTAAGACAGTATAATAACACTTTCTGAATGCTACGCTACTCAAATAAAACACTAGATTATACAGTAAACTATTAATAGTGGTTTTTCTCAAAGCTATAGGATTGTGACTGATTTTTTTCTTTTCTATATTTTCCCTACTGTCCCCAGAGTGAGCATGTATTACTCTAATAATAAGATGAAAGTACAAAATGATGTCCAAAATTACATTTTAGAAGAATATAATGAAGTCAATTTAGTTATATCTTTTAAATACAATTAAAGTAGTTGAAGGAATCACTGGTAGATTATTTTTTAAACGAAGATGAAAGAGTTCTTCTTTCATTAAATGACAGGGCCGATTTAGCCATTAAAAAGTCTATTAAGAAATATCAAAAAATAGAAAAAGTTTTGATATGAAACACTTTACAGTTAAAGGAAACTACAAAAAGCTATTTATAACTAGCAAATTTTGAAAGGCAAAAGAAAAAGTAACTCGAAGTGTTCAAACTACTCTTGTTTATGAAGAAAGGATTTTTCAAGCCCCTCAGTCAGTGGAGCCAGGGATTCTTGATTTGGGGGGTTGTAGATTCAAGCCTCACACTGGGGGCAAAGATTACTAAAAATAAAATTAAATTAAATTAAAAAAAAATAACTTTCAAAATCTATTTAGTTGTGTTCCTCTTCTTCAAAGGAATTTTACCTGGTGACCAAAAACATAACACAGCAAAAGGTGAGATGCCATCGTTAAAATAAGAATGAGGTAGCCCTCACCAGCTGCCCCGTCCATGGTAATAATCCTGGGCCACAGTCCAAACATCACTTCCCTGGAGTATGGAAAGAGCAATGAAATTAGAACTGAGAATATTGATATCAAGCAGGCCCTGGTGGATATAAGTATTATTTAGTTGAATAGGTATTAAAGTATTCCAAATCCTTGAGAAGGATCTGTGAACAATGACAGAGAAGAAAGGGAGAAAACTTAAAAAAATAAAGTATCCAGAGTCCAAAGCTTACCCTGGCTAAAGGGCAGAGATTTATGCTGGCAACAGTTAATGAAAAAGCTAACAATGCAGTGTTGCAAGAAAGCAACAACAAAAAAAAAAGAACACATTTTCAAAATCACTACCTTATAGGAAAAAACCTCAGATTTTGAATACACAATTGTATAATAGAGCTGTGGTGTGCATAAGGCACAAGTAGAGCAAAATGAGGTTTTAGAAGTCTTCAAAGATCAGTTTATTCATTGAAAATTGCATTATGTACATAATATATGACATAAAAACATGTTCGGGCAATTGTACCAAAAGATAAACATTAAGCATGGCATTTCTATAGAATGCTGAATTGAAGAGGAACAAAACCAATTCCAAATAATATAAGCCAAGCAGAGCATGCTGTATAGAGTTGTAATTAGTATAATGAACAAGCAGAATTGGCAGGAGGATTTAGAAAACTTTATTTTCTCCCTTTGCCCACTCAAACCCTTTCCATGGGACAGGTTTTTCCCTTGCCCCTGGATGGGCTGCAGCACAAACCCAATAGCTTTGTCACTCATTCTCAGATATAAAAAAAAAAGGGCCTCCAGGTTCACTGATTGGTAAACCCAGTCCTATCTAACAAAAATAAATAAACTCCAGCTTTCATTTAAAGGTAAATCTCAATTCAGTGTCAATATCCTATGTCTCCAGGTCTTTGATTTTTAAAAGGAAAGGAACGTTCGTTAAGGAACATTAAAGACAAAGAAGGAGTGAGGAGGGTAGGGAGCAATGGGGAATCTCCCAACTTCCTTAAAGACCTGCTTCAGGCTAGCAGGTTGAAAGCATGTTTGGCTTCATTTCTCCTTCCTTGTAGCTACCTCCCCAATCCTGCTCGTTAAGGGTCTTCTGACTTCCCCAAAGTGGAAGAGGAGGAGGAAAGGGACAGATTGAGGAGAGGGAGAAAAAAAATTATGCTTGACTCATGTCACTCTGATCTGGTTTTTATTTCCTGTGACCTGACCAGACTAGATTGTTCTCTTAGCAGCGTTCCTTGCTGGGTGATACTCACTGCTGCTGTCATGAGGAAAGACAGCCTCCTCTTTGGGTTGCCGCTTAAAATTCCCTGTCAGTGTCTGCATCTGTCACTTCACTTGACCAGGGTTCTATTGCACATCTGGTTCTAAGGGCACATGCACTTTGGGACCACCGTCGGTACAATCAAGCTCATTCCCACAGAGCCTGTTCTCCACTCTGGTGGCTCCTTCTGCTGCTCTTACCTTGAGTTCAGTTTGGTTCTAAGAAGAATTCAGACATTTGTCTACTTTGCCTCCCAAACTTCAAAAAACGTAGGTTAACTCTCACACTTAGAGTGATAGGTCAGCAAATGGCTCATCCCCCTGGGAGGTGGGGAGATCATGTGACAGCACTGCATCAACTGGTCTAAAGATATGCTGTTCCTGATCCCCAGGCCACTGCAACATCAAGCCTTCAGTACCTCGAGTGGGTGAGTGTCTACAAAATCAGTCTTCGTACATTTCCCTTGCCAGTCCCGTCACTTTACCTAGAATGTGTCAGTACTTATCACTTTAGATCTGTACCTGCCCTTTGATCTTCAACAAAACTAAGACAGAAATAGTGCTATTTTAATTGCTAGTATTAATCAAAGGAGTAAAGATGATTTTCATCCTGTGTACATGATTCACAACTCCCTTAGTGGTGCCAAACAAATATCTGAGATGAAAACATGATTACAATGATGGAGAAATGTGTAAGTTGGATCCACACCTTCATAATACCCAGGATTGGCTTTATTCATATATATGATCCTGGTAAAATAATAAATCAACTCTTATCCCCATACTTAATTTTAATAAATAAGCTAGTATAATCAATAGTAAAGGGCACAAATTAATTAAATATCTCCCTGACGTCAAATTATAATATTCTCCACCACACTTCACACACACACACACACACACACACACACACACACACACACACAGAGCACTGATTAACCTGACGGTTGTTTCTTGTGATTTGGAAATGGATAAGAGCAAATAAAGATTCTACATATTTCTTTAGGTTTGTATAATGACTCTGGTACTCAGCAAAAGCCAAGTAAAACAAAACTAAGCACAATATATGTATAGAAACAAAAGAGGAGTGGATAATTGAAACAATTATCTTGAGTATTCATGCCTAATCCCTAAATATCAGATAATAACAATTACAGACTGTGAGTAGAACCCTTCTTGGAGAGAGGAATCATCTCAAACCAGTGCTCCACTGTTTGGCAATGAAATGTTCTTGTTGTTTTGGAAAACAAGGCCTTTTTTTTCTTTAATTTTCTGTTTAACATATGGTCACAGAAAGAGAGTCTCTTCCTCCAGGAAGAAACACTAATGAGCATATGCTAAAATCTTGAAATCTGATGGAAAGACCTAAAGACACAAGGCAGATTTACCACTTGATAAAAAATATGTGTAAAGTTTTCTGAAATTTTTCCTTCAAGTATTGATTCATTTATTGCTTATTCCTTCCTCTCTACCTCTTTTCTTTTGCTTTCTAATAAGTTGATGTGTCTAAGGATGTCAGAGCACATTTTTAACAAACTTTGCTTTTAAATTTTAGATTATATTTAGATTCTCAGAAAAGTTGGGAAACAAATTCCCTTATATTCCTCATCCAGTTTCCCCTGTCGTTAACATCTTATACTACCCAGATACATTGAAAAAAACAAGAAACTAACATTGGTATATTACTACTAGCTGAGCTAAGATTTCACTAGTTTTTCCACCAATCTTGTTCTGTCCCAGGATGGCATCCAGGACACCACAATATATTTCCTAGTTATGTTTCTTTAGCCTCCTCTGGCCTGTGATGATTTCTCAGATTTTCCGTGTTTTTCATGAACTTGACAGTTTCTTGAATACGAGTGAGATATTTTGTACACTGTCAATTTTGGTTTGTCTGATGTTTTTCTCAAGGTGAGCCTAGGATGAAAGACTTCTGGGAAGAATATCATGGAAGTGAAATTCTCTCCTCACAGCCCAAGAAGAGTACATGTTATCACCATGACTTATCACCAATAATGTTCACAGTGGTCACTTGACCAAGGAAATGTTTGCCAAGTTTCTCTGCTGTAAATTTAATTTACACTTTTCATACTCTATTATTTAGAAGTAGTCATGAAGGAGAGCCAACACTCAGGAAGGTGAGAAGTAGTCAAAATACATTTTAATATGCAAAATTGTCCTTAACTGCACAGTAGTTTTAAGTCTGATTCCTTTCACTGGATACAAAATCGATGTTTAGCTGTATCATATTTTGGGAGGGAAACAGCAAACCCATCCAGATTTTCATATCATTCCAATCCAGACATTTTTGCCTTTTTTATTGATTTATTGAGAATGTACTACATGGCAATCACTCTTCTGGACATTCAAGTTTTAAGAAAAATTGCTTGCCCTTTCAAGGTTATATTGGAGCATATTGCTTAACAGTCACACTCGAGGATTATTTCATTATCTAGGTGAACATGCCTTTGTTTGACCTACTATTTACTATTGACTACAGCTCAGAAGCTGTGAAATTACTTAGTACTTATAGTTTTTTGTTTAGCAGAAACACAAATGATTTTTTCCTAATAGAAATGTAACCCTAAGTTTATTATTATATTGCCCTATAATACATTAACAAGTTTTGTTCTAAATTATTAATATTATTCCTTCTTCAGTGCCTACTAGACTTGGTTTCTCAAATGGTTTGCCAGTTTTACCACCCCGATAGTCCTTTCATTAATGATGTGATAAATCCTTAACATATATTTATCCAATATTATATGAGAGTCATTTTACTTCGACATGGGGATACATCAGTGAACAAACCAGTCAAAAAACTCATGTGCCTATACTATACTATGGTGGGACAGAAGCAATACAAAAATAAGTAAGATATATTTTGCTAGAAATTTATAATTACCACATAGAGAAAAAAAAAAGAGAAAGGGATAAAGAATGCAGGAATGGAAAGTGCAGTTTTTTTTAAATAGAGTGGCTAGGCTAAGCCTCTCTGTGAAAATAATATTTGAACAAATATTTAAAGTGAGTGAGAGCACAAGTCATGGGAATTTCTAAAGGAAGAGCATTTCCAGGCAGGAAGCAGCATGTTCAAAAGTCCTGTGTAGGGAATACTCCCAGAATGATGGAGACAAGCTCGGAGACTAGAAATATACTGAGGAGCGGACAAGGGTGGTATACAGACATTGGACTTCTACTATGACTGAGATGGGAGACTTCTGGCAGTTTCTGAGCATTGGCTGACAGAATCTGATTTCTTTTTTTTTTAATTTATTTTAAAATTTATTTATTTTTGAGAGACAGATGAGACAGAGTGCAACTGAGGGAGGGACAGAGAGAGAGAAGGAGACACAGAATCTGAAGCAGTCTCCAGGCTCTAAGAAAACGTTCAGCACAGAGCCTGACACCAGGCTTGAACCCACAAACTGTGAGATCATGGCCTGAGCTGAAGTTGGATGCTCAACTGACTGAACCACCTAGCTGCCCTGAGTTCTTATTTTAGAGCATCAATCTAGCTGCTCTGTTAAGAATAGATTGTCAAAAGACAGTAGGGAAACCAATGAGGAGGTTATTTCAATACTGCAGGAGAGAAATGGCAAGAAAAAAAAATAAAAAACAAGAGAGATGGCAGGTCTCTGGACTGGTGTGGTAGTGATGGAGGAGGAGGAGGTGAAAAGTATACTTGTCTTGGGATGCCTGAATGGCTCTGTTGGTTAAGCATCTGACTTATCTGACTTTGGCTCAGGTCATGATGTCCAAATTCATGAGTTCTGAGCCCCACATGGGGCTTGTGCTGACAGCTCAGAGCCAGGAGACTGCTTCAGATTCTGTATCTCCCTCTCTCCGTCCCTCCGTGCTAGTGCTCTGTCTCTCTCAAAAATAAATATTTAAAAAAATTTTTTAAAAAGAAAAGATATTTTGTCTTAAATATATTTTCTCATATGTCAAGAGATAATATACATCTGCCAAAGGGATTACGCAGCCTAACCAAAGGAGCAAAACAAACAAACAAACAAACAAACAAATAAAAACAGACCCAAAGTGGCAGGGAGCCTGTACAATGTCATAGGGTATAGAAAACAAACTGAGCAATTGAGAAGACAAAACCATTTCTTCCCCCTTTGCAAGACTGTCCCTACTATGAGGAAGGGGTTTTATGCTATCTTAGCTGAATGATGTTTTTTCAGTTTTATTTTTGGATTATGATACATGCCTATTATAGAAAAATGGAAAAATATAAAACAGTATGTACAAAAAAATTTTAAGCAATTAATGTCCAAAAGAGTTTCTCATCCAAGAATAATTCAAGCAACAAATGCTGCCATGTACTGTAATATCGGCTAGTAGCCTTAATGTTAGCACTAGGGCAGTGTATTTGGTTTTTTGGTTTTTTGGTTTTTATTTTAAATCATTTAATCCTTTATGCAAATGATATATTACTAAATAATACATAAAACAGTTAAAGGCAAAAATTTGTTACTTCAAGCTGGGATATGGGAATAGAAACCTAAACTGTTTAGACACCAATCTTTAATCAGTCACTTGCAACATCTACAGCTTGGGAGAGGATGATGGCTTTTCTGACTAGCATTTCTTCACTAAATCCAGATAAAAAGCTACTTTTAATGAAAAGATATATGTTTGGTTATATATATTTTTCATTATAGGTTAATAAAAAATGTCACAAGAAAAACATAATAAAGTCACAGACACTCCTGAACTTGTCCTCTGTTTATCTAGCATTCTGAATAATTCATTTGTTTTAACAGTTTTAGGAAAGATCATTCCATAAAAGCAAATCTTGGACCAGGAGTTGAGACACCAATCCAGTAGGTCAGTCCAAACACAATGCGGATTTATACCTCTGGTTCTCAATCAGAATAGGCTACTTACAAATATATTTCAACCATTTCTCCAAGAAGGAGTTGACCTTTTGGATGAGGTGTTTTAAATAAAAATAAAATGTTAGAATAAAAGCCCATGATTTACTTAGTATATGCTATTAAGCTTCTATTCTGTTATATATCTCCAAATGCACACAATACCATAAGATTAATGAGCATATTTTACTCATAAATGAAAAGCTAAGAGAAAGAGGAAATTGAACTCTTTTGAATGTCCATTGAACATCTAACATTAGTCTTATCAGATTGTGATCAATCAACATCATTTTTCTTTGTCTATATTTTAAAGAGAAAAATACAAGTCTCAAGAGGAGTTTGGGCCACATACTTATTTCAACTTAAGAATATAAACCACAAGCATAGACAATAAAAATGGACCCAGGAATTGGCCAGTATTCACAATGTATATAGGCAGTGGACTGGTTTAAATAACTGGGGCACCTTGTGACCGGGTTCAACACTTCTCACAACTACAAAAAAGATGAGTCCAACTCCAAATAACCTTGGCAAGGACTATAGAGCTTTCCCACAGGCCTTTTTAATCATCTTTCCTTATCAATAAAGTTTCATTCCACTAAATTTACTCTTCCCTTTCTCTTCAAGTTATAAAACTGCCATCTGCCCTGTAATTTCTTATCTTAAAATATGGGGCAACTAGACACCCCACACACATTCAGTGTAGATACATGCACTTTCTTGGGGAGGCTTATCTTCTCATTCACTCACAATCTCTTGTAATGCATCCCTGGGCCACTTTGCATAATAAGTTGGAAAAAGTTTTAAAGCACCATTTTAAGGACTCAGCTTTAATAGGCAGTGGGGTTATCACTACTTAAATTTTATTCTTTTGTCTCTGTCACCCATATTCAACACAAATAAAATCATACAGCATATTTTGTAACCTCCTCTTCCAGTTATAATTATGTTATTTCCCATATTATTAAATACGTTTGACAATATTTGAATGGCTACCTATTGTCTGCAATTTTCTTTGGTATTCAAAGATCGCTTTGTAGTCATAATTTTAGTCAAAATTTTTATAGTATCATGATTTCTAAGAAGAAGCTCCTTGAAAATAAATTTTGGGGTCAAAGCACATGAATATTTTTAAGGTTGCTAATACAGTTTACCAACACTCCTTCTGAGAATTCTATTGACTTGATTGTATTGCTTACTAAAATGTCTTCACTTCTTTTATTTCTCAGATCTTATTTATCCAAGTCATTAGTTCAATTCTGGACTGACATAGTCCATTTCATTGTTTAGATCAAGTTTATTTAGGAGTTCTCTACCTAGACTACAGCTAATTGCTCACTTTCCATTTTAGATACTTAATACAAAAGTGTTTGAAGGAGTTTGATTAGGCAGCCTACACGGTTTCCTTATGGAAACCATCCATGCTCTTGAGTATTTTTCACTGCCTTCTTTAATTTGTTTTTCTCTTTTTCTTTCTGGAATAGTTTCAAATTACTATTTCAGACTGCACAGTAAGCCCTATCATTTGGAGACTCAGTATTTCTGCTTTTGATAACTGGACAATTACCATGAAGGTCTAAGTCACATAATTATTGAAAATTTTGCCAAAGCAGAAATTTGAATGGTGGCACTGTGAGTTTGGGTTGGGAGTGAGTCATTTAGTTAATTCATCTGCATCTCTCTGCACATTTTATTTACTGGCAGACTCTTCTCTGGTGTCTCTAGGGAAGCACTAATTCTTTTTTACTGTGAAAAATAGGACCCAGGGAAAAAAAAAATCACCTAATAGAGTTGAAACGGAAACAACAGACAAAACAATGGAGTTTCAAAAGGTTACAGATACTGTTAAGAAAATAAAAGTCTTCAGGGGCCTGGGTGGCTCAGTGGTTGAGCTTCCGGCTTCAGCTCAGGTCGTGATCTCATGGTTCCTGGGTTCCCGCCCTGCATTGGGCTCTGTACTGACAATTCAGAGCCTGGAGCCTATTTCAGATTCTGTGTCTCCCTCTCTCTTTGCCCCTCACCTGTCTCTCAATAATAAATAAATGCAAAAAAATTTTTTAAAAAACAAAGAAAATAGAAGTCTTGGTTAAATAAAATGGCAGAAACTCTAATTTGGTTGTACATCTTACCTAAGATATTTTTACAATTTTCATATACTGAGTAGAGAAACTGGGGCAATTCCTGTCACATCAATATTGAGGCAAAACCTGAAAGAATTTAAAAATAGCCAACCTATGTTTTAAGGATATTGGCAGCACACACCAAACTCTTAAGGAAAATGTAGTTCAGGTTAAACCCAGGAAACTGCACAGACATTGCCAAGGAACAAAATACTGCCACAAGTAAAAGCTGATGCTGAGAATTTGAAGGAAAATTCAACAGGGGGAGCAGTGTTAGCCAAATACGTGCCTGCTAAGACTTAACCTCCCAAGCCAAACATCTTCACACAGGGGAAACACCAGAGGCCAGAAAAAAAGTAGTCGATGAAGACAAGCCTGTTTGTATTGGAAGAAAGCGCCTCCCTGACCAGGCAAGTGTTTAATCCATGCACTGCTCAGCAGGAATCATCATTCATCACCATTGATTCACTTTGCTGACTCAGAGAAGTTCAGAATTAGGTTACTACAGTAATAATGTAATGTACTATGGAGTTTATTTTAATGGCAGAATTAATTTTAACAGCTTTATAAATTACTTTAGTTCTGTATTTATAGAACCATTAAGGTTATGAAGGGGTCAGTCATATTTTCAGTTATACTTTACAGCATGTATAAAGGAAATTATACGTTACGTTGGTGTGAGGGAATTACCTGATTCCAACAGCTCTAAGGGCGTAGCATTCAAGAATCTATTCTACTCTGAAACATAGGTTCTGAGCCTCCCTCACCCCCTCAGACTTCACTGCATCTACCAGTTTATTTTAACCCTTCACCAAATAATTCTCCCCAACACCTGCTTCCTTATGGGAAGGAACAATTCTGAAAAACCTAAGTATTTTTAAAAAGTAAAATGCTGCTTAACCAAAGGTAAAACCAAGCGTCTTTGTGTCTCTATTGTATTTCTTTCTCATCCATCATGTCCACTGGCTTTAAAAACAGTCTGTGATCAGGCAGAGAAGATATGAATTACAGAGGCAAAGTTAGAAAATAAACATTGTAAATAGTTTTTCGTCCAACATGTAACATTTAAGAATTATACTTAAAAACATAAAAAGGTAAACTTGCCTGTCAAAGAACGTATAAGATTTCATATGATGGCATCTTAACTTCATATTTAATATTGAGCCATGTTCTTAAGAATAATTACCTCTACAACTATGGATTCTAGAAAAATCATAAAGATGCTGTCAAACATATTTCAGTAAGCACCAAATGAACCTCACTTGCAACTATAAATCATTAATCTTTAATCACCAGCCAATTTCTCAATAAGCTCATTGGCATGGAATTTCTAAGATACTCAAAGGATAGTTCTCGCCGATCTGGCATGCATGGTTGGCTTGTGTGTTTAATTACTGTTTATGCATCGGCAGGATCCAGGCTTTTGTATGTAATAAATAGAATGCTGTCACAGTGTCCAGATGGTTTTAGATGCAAGACCCAGGGAGCATGTTTGGAGAATATAGTACTGATTTACTCTCTGTTTGTACCAGTTCAATTGTAAAAATCATGCTAATAGTACACATATCCAAGAAATCTGCACTGTAGAAATAAATGTACTGCTTTATTGGTTTTTTGAAAGATATTTAATTTTAACTTTACCTTTATCATAAGAAAAATGTAAAGATGTTTTAAAGCAAACTTAATATCTTTGTTTAATATGATGCCTTTTATTTTGGAAGGAGATAAGAGAGTACCTACCTAGGCTCCAATCACTTACCCATAAAATGGGCTTTTAAAATAAATGAATATGTAAACAGATGTTTCTAATAACACCTCAAAACAATCCTTTCACAGATTAAAAAATTCTCTTTAGTCATGGTAGAATTCTTTGCAATAAGTTGTAAGAGTCAGAAAAGTCATATTTTCTCCCACTCTTTTTTATTTATTTTCATATGATATTTTTAAATGACAATGACTATGAAGTAACAGTCAGTTGGACAAAATATTTACCTATTGCTGATTATTTACTTTCCTCATATGAATTATTTTTTTTTTGAAAAATTCAGAGCCATATTGTTAAATTTGTATTTGACTGAGATATTAGAAAATATTGAACATATGAATAAAAATCCTTCAATATCATTCTAACTGGTTTGCATCATGAACTTTGCAGCCCATCTAATGAAAAGGAGGAGGAAAAGAAATTATAAAATTTTTAATCCTCTTTTATATGACTGGGTTGAAGACTAACATTAAAATAAACTGAAGAGAAAAAAATAGCCTGTCTGCAATTTCAGAATCTAGGACATTTCTATCCAAGAGTCTGTAATTGAGCATGTATTGGCGTTTGCTGTAAAAATATTTAGAAGAAAGCAAATTGTCCTAAAACTGGTCTTTGATGGACTTTGTGAGTTGATATGATCTATTATCTTTTCTGGAAAATAATTCGAAATTCTGATAAAATTCTTGAGCACTCTTATAAAAGATGTCAATTATTTCAGGGTCCCTTTGGAAAAACTATCCACTTGAGAGGAGCCTAACTAGTCTTAGAAAGAGATTATGATTCTGTAACCAATATGCATTTGGGTGAAAGAAAATCTAGTTTAATAGTAACTCTAGCTAGTCTAATTTTCTTTGTTTTTAAATTTTTTAAATGTTTTTATTTTTGAGAGAGAGAGAGAGAAGAAGCAGGGAAAGGGCAAGGAGAGAGGGAGACACAGAATCTGAAGCAGGCTCCAGGCTCTGAGCTGTCAGCACAGAGCCTAGCACGGGGCTTTAATCCACAGACGGTGAGATCATGGCCTGAGCTGAAGTCAGACCCTTAATCATTTGAGCCCCCCAGGCACCCCTAGTCTAATTTTTTAAATAAAATGTCTTTGCCAAAAGAGAAGCTTATGACTTGACAGGTATAATTTTCTCAAGTGCTCTTAACTGTTTCAGAAATGATATTAACACCCTACTGGTATACCTAACATAAGGGCCAATGACAACTATGGATCAACCAACAGAGAAGTAACATGTCTGCATAATAAATAACAAAAACAAAACAGTGAAGCAGACCCCTACACATACGACCATTTGATGTATGACAAAAGCAATCCTGAAATATATTGGGTAAAGTATGCTCTTTTCATTAATGATGCTAAGTCAGTTGTATACCAATGTGGAAAACAATAGACCTTGGTCCCTGCCCCACATCACACCTAAAAGTCAATACCCTATAACCAACAGTTCCACTTCTGGGCATGTACTCAACATAAATGTGTGAATATATTTATATTTTTATGAAAAAGAATGTTCATAGAGGCACTCTTTGTAATGGCCCCAAACAAACAGTTCCAACCATAGAAAAGACAAATTTAACATACTCATATAATGATTTTGATAGAGCAACAAAAATGAATTACTTGAAAATATAAAATACTCAGATGCATTCCATAAATATGATGCTAAGCATAATTAGTCAATAAAGAGAACCTATTGGATGATTCAACTGTATGAAATTCAAAAACACATGAAACTAATATACTATGCTCTAAGCCAAGGTAGTGAGCTGGTAGTGACTGAAAGGGAACACTAGAATGTTTCTGCGGGTACTAATTATGTTCCGAAAATTCCTTTAGATATTGGTTTCATGTGGGTTCATTTTGTGGACTCTCATGAATTTTGTGTGCGTAAGACATGTGTGTGACCCATATGTAAGTCAAATATATATATATATACACATATATATATTTAAATATATAGTTATTTGTACATATTTATTTAAATGTATTTATATATTTTTATATATGACCGAGTTCAGTAAAGAGTTTACTTTATAATGAGAAAACATGCCTCATTATTCATAACTATCAGGATTTGATGAATCTTAAATTAATCCCTACCATCTATGTATTTGTGCTGCCTACCTTCTGGAACTTAATTTTGCCCAGTCTAAGGTCCCAACTCTCTCTACTTCTTGTCCCTACAGACTCCAGATCATTTGGCCTCTCTGTTTTATATATCCCATTGTCTCATGGAACTCATAATTGTGACTTTGCTTCAGTTAAGAAATTGCCTGATATTTTTTATCATAAAATTACTAAACATTTTTCTCTAATACCATATATAACTAAGAATATTCTAAACTTATATCTAATATAGGACTTTCTATGATACTGTTAACACCTAATTAAAGGTGTTGGATGCAGCAGGAAAGTCCTTTTAGAACCAAACACACAACCACTCAGTGCCCCGAAAAGGTGAGAGAGAGATAGGAGCAGGGTGGGGAGGGCAACAAAACCATGTCCTTTCTTGCAGAATGAGCTTCTGATTAGAGTAAATAAAGGAAACTGAAAATCTCATTGATTTCTGCACAAAAATAAGAGTACGGTTTCATTGGCTAGTGTGAGGTGAAATGCCAAAGTAGAACATTTCAATGAAGGAATGAACCATATTCCTAATCCCCATATAAATAATTCCTATAACTGCATTGGTATATGTTATTATCCACAGTTCATTCTCTTCTGCTAGTATTTTTAATAAGACAGGGTATGGTGTAACCTCCTGGAAACTTTATTTAAGAGCAAACACTTCTATTGGCATAGAATAACAGTGATTTATTCCTGGAGAAATTTGGAATAGAACTGCACATCTAAAAATTTAAGCATTTTTTTTTCGTTTTGGCCGTATTATTGTTTTGAATTTTTGAAATTCATAAATAATATCAAACTGGCACATTCCATGGAGATACGCTGAATACTATTCATGGATATTTGCTGAATAAAATAAGCATACATACAGCCTGGGCAAATTCCAACAGATCAGATATTTCCATCTATATCTCGGTGCCTGGCTAGGCAGATCTTCTGTAAAGATGTCAATTAAAAGTTGCCTGAGGCTTGTTTATCTACCTGGATATCTGGAAATTATACATATACTGCCACTTTCCAGAATATTCTCTATAACTGTGAAGAAATGCTTGAAGAAGCGTCTTAGTTATGATAATGCAAGGCAAGTGTACACCTATTGTTCTGAGGAAACCATAATAACACTGGTTGTGTGTCCCCAGGGACTTTCACACCCAATATCCTTTGAGATGCATTTCTAGAGAAGAAGGAAAACGTTTTGCATGTACTCCTGGGAGCAAAAAGATAAGAAACTTCACTTTTCCCTTTGAAGCTCAAAGATTTTAGAACCACTGTGAAATGATTCCGACTTCTCAGTCAAGAGGGCACAAGGACCCAAAGGAGAAATCCTTATCATGGCACATTCATATTGGAAAACCTGTTCAGTAGTATCTCCCCAAGTACTCACCTCATGATTTAGCAATTCTAGTTCTACTTTAGATTCAAACAGCTGTCAGTTCATATGCTGACCTCAAGACTTCTGCTAAAATATTCATAATATTGCTGGATGGAAGCTCCCCAAATGTCTATCAACAGCTTAAGAGGTAAATAAATGAGGTGTACTGGCATGGTGGACTTATATACAGCAATGAGAATGAAAAAAAATAGACAAAATACGGTTGAATCTCAGAAACATAATATTGAGGGAATGAAGTTAGTGTGAAATAATACACACTGTAAGGAGCCCTTGTATTTAAAGTTCAAAGAGGGTTATAACTAATCTATGTGGTTAGAGGGCAGTACTGGAAAGAGATACAACAGGGAGTTTTGGTGCATTAGTAATGTTTATTCTTAGTCCAGATGCTAGTTATATAGGAATCTATAGTTTGTAAATATCCATCAAGCTATAGAGTTATGGTGTGTGTGTCCTTTCCTATATGTATGCTACACTTCAATTAAACATTTAAAAATATAATAAGTTGTGATCTTTTTTCAAGCTGGCAAATGTGTTATTCCATTTTTGCACATTACACGTTTGGATCTAAATTTGGTGGAAATAGTATTATTAAAAGATCCCAGTAGAAAATATGTTTATATATGTATCATATTGTTAACATATATGTTTATAAACTTTTATGAAATAAATGCATATATTTATTTGTAAGTGATAGCCACTTATTCATGATGAACAGCCGCAGGAAATATTTATCTGTAACAAACTTCTTAGCGTACCATTATAGTGAACTTTAAAATTTGGAAGATACCTGATCACGAGAACAGTATGTTTTTAATTGTAAATTCACTCATCTCATGTTTTCCATCTATCTTGTGCAATGTCAAAAAATGTAACTGTTTTGTGCTGTGGAGAAATGACTCGATGTGAGACTGGCATTGCCCAGAAGCTTTGGTACTGAGGGCAGCTGGGACAGAATGTCTGAATGAATAGAGCCCCTAAGAAGTTGAGGAGAAAAAGGAAAGCATTATTATTAGCATTAAATCTCAGCAGCCTTGATTACATTTTCTATAATCAACTAACCCCTGAGTTTAAAACACACTTCTGAATGAGAGACTACTAAAGTGCCAATAATAAATAAGTTTCAGGTAGTATGAATTAAGGAGGCATATTTAAACCTTGGTGTTTAACATTTACATGCAAGAATAATATAGACAACACTACAAAAAAGGAATTATTATTCTCCTTTTTTAAGGAAGGTAGCTAATACAGAGCGGTTAAACAATGCACAAGGTCAGTAGAATGTGGGGAGTCTGGGTTTAAAACCAGGAATGTCTGATTTCAGAGCCCAGGCTCTTAACCTACATGCCACCGTCCTATGATAATATAAAAAAAAAACCCACAGAAAAGACACATGTAAAAATACAATTTCTTATTGGTTCATCAAAGGATTGCTAACACTCAGGACAACAGAGGACTTTTGTGTATCTTAATATCACAGAGGAAAAAATACACTTTCCTTTAAAAGCTCAGAAAGAGAAGAGACAACACGTGGCAAGCATGCTTTTGAAAGTCGATACTTAGGGAAGTCGGTCTGGGAAAAAGAGCTGTGGTTCTAGCATTGAAAGACTTGAAGGCTTAAAAAAAAGCTGCAAACTTAAAAAAAAAAAAAGGTTCTTCTTAAAGTTGAGAAAATGAAAAAATACAAAATTACGGTTAAGAAAATCCCACAAAACAAGCTGATTCCCAGATGCCATACACTTTTTAATTGGTATCTGTGCTGCAATGTTTGTCCTTTGGCTGTAACGGCTTTAACTGGTAGAGCTACCACGATCCTTTCGACTTGTCTAAGCTCATTCATCAGTTACTATGCGTGAAACTCTGTAGGGTAGCAGGAGCTAGGTCATACAATGAGGTTGAGAAAAAATATATATATAATCATATTATATAATGTTTCCTATCCTCAAGATGCTCAGTCTGTAAAATCAAATCCATTTGGAATTAATATTTTAGTACAGTGATTTCACTTTTATTTTAGTATGGCAGAGAAATATGGCATCACCCACTTCCCTTCTCTGATAGAACTTAAAATTGATTAGAAGAGCAAGGATGAAAAACCCAAATATCATCTTCTATGAAATTAGGACATACCTGTATTCCTGGACCATGACAGCAGTCAAAACCAAAAAGAAATATCACAAGACATTAAGAGAGGAAGTCCGTTGCTGCTGAAATCAGACAGTGGGGTTGAGAATCCTACTGGAAGGAAAGTGCCGCATACCTAGTGGCAAATAACTCCTTGTTTAGAACAACCCAAAGTCACCCAACAGACAAGTCAGATTTTCAGAAGGCAGTTTGTAAGTGAGGCATGCTGAAGATGCACTGTAAGCATACCTATGATGTCCAACGTCTGTTGCACGGAGAAGAGTTAAGACTAAAAGATCTCTTTCTCTCTTTGTCTCTCTCTCTTCCTCTCTCTCTATCTCCCTCTCCCTTATTTCCCTTTCTCCCTCTCTTCTTCTCCCTCCCTCTCTCTCTATCCCTCACACACAAAATACACACACACACACACACACACACACACACACACACACACACACGATCTATGTCACAGAGAATTTTCACCATCTTGAAACTAAACTTTATACCCTTCTCCATATAAACATCTTGGTCCAAAAAGATCACATCTCAAAGGAAGGTACATAATAATTGCAAACAAACAAACAAACAAACAAACAAGGGGAATGTAAGATATTCCCACGATGAAAGGAAACAGGAAAAGCAGATAGCACATAGAAAACTTTAGCCAGAAAAATCTCTTCACACAATAAATTAAAACTATGCCCATTATATAATCATGAAAACACAAACTAATAAATTTATAAATTTATTTATAAACCAAATTTATAAACCAAATAAATTTATAAACCAAAAGGCCAAATCAGGGATATAAGAATTCATAGATAATATGGCAAGACAACAGAAATAAATAAAGCAAGAGCTGGTAGAACTCAGGAGATGGAATTCAAAAAGTCAAACTAAGTGGATATGACAAATACTATAAACCATCTGACATTGGCTAGGATGCAGGGCAAGTCTTCAAAGAAGACAAAAAAGTTAATATAGATCTTAAAGGACAAATGGAATCAAGGTCAATCAGAGGAAGAAAGGATGTCCAGTCTAATATAACATGTACAAAGACGTTAGTATATTTTCCGGGAACTAAATATGGCTTTCTACAGGACATGAGGGAGGGAAAAATGATGAGTAAGACTGGAATTGTAGATAAATACTGGATTTTGGAGAGTGTTTTATACCAGCCTAATAAATGCAATTTCATGTTTTTAGTAAAGAGGACCTACTGGTGGCTCAAATCAGATTAATTTGGCCATTTATGTTTTAGAAAGATTCCCCCTGCCCACAATGAGGGAGGCAGATAGATTAGGATGAATAGAGGAGGCAGACAAAGAAGTGAGAATAATGGTAATTCCTATCTATAATCTAGACATAAAATATAATGACAAAATTATAGATAATGGCTATAGAAAAGTGTGAGAAAAATAAGAAATATTTAATAAGAAACATCTACAGAACAGTTTGGCTAGATGAATATAGCAGGTAAAGGAAAGAAAAACTGACGAATGACTCTAAGTGTCTGAATTACTTGACTGGTTGGATGGCCTTCCAGCAATCAGTTTGGAAGCACTGTAGGGTATACAGGTTAGGGGGTTGGGGGAGGAGGAAGAGACGATGCATTACCTACAAGTGAGTATATTATAATAAATCAAATAATCCAAATAATTATTGGACTTTAATAAAAAACGATACAGTACCCAAAACTGAATACTGAAAGATATTGGCAAATTTTGACTGATGTAAAAATAAGAAAATCATCCCTATGTTTGCACACCATATTTCATAACTTTAATCTTGCATGATTTTAGATGTCTTAAAGTATTACAAATCATCACAAACTGTGTATCTCTCAGTAGCACTAAGTGCTCAGAGAAGAATTTGCACAGATTTTAGATAATTTTGAAAAGTTAATCTTTAAGGAAATCAACCTAAATTACTGAAATCATGTTACAGACTGGTTAGGAAACATAAGTAGTGTCTATTTAAGAAGAATCTTACCTTTCTTTTCTTTTCTTTCTAAAGCAATGTGGTCTTTGTTATTTTATAATATCAACAGTGCCAGATCATAACAAATGCTATTCTTATTTCAATCTTTTCATTCAGCTTTTACTTTCATGTTGTCTAATATGATGAATGTCATCCAGATTTTCTGTTGTATTAGAATTTTAGGGATATTTGCAATATCATTTAACAAAATTCTGTGAAATACACCAAGCAAAGCAGGTGGGGTTTTAAACTGCATATGTGTGTGTGTGTGTGTGTGTGTGTGTGTGTGTGTGTGTGTATGGGTGTGTGTATATGTGTGTGTGTCATTCTAATGACAAGGTACCTTCATGATGCTCTCCATTGCAATGTACTATGTTCATTTATTTATCTTTAATGTTTGTTACTACTACATAATGAATGAACCACTATGCCTTTTCTTAGTTTGAGCTTTTCTTGAAATGCCCTTCTTGGCATTTTGTTCATTTTGTGTTTTGGTATGTGTGATTTGGTCATATTCAGTTTCAGCTCTATTAGACTATTTTGAATTTTGATGATATATCTTCCTATGCAGTAATATAAAGTTATATATAACTTTCAAAAGATAAATGTTAATATAGTTCTTACATATAAAATCACAGCACAAAAATCAAATTTTTAGGGATATATGATAGCCTATATATGTGTACACACACACACACACACACACACACACACACACACACACACAGTAATTGGAATGAAGATGGTATGTATCTACCAGAAAACAATGTCCCTAATCACACAGAGACCGGCGCTAGTAGTTGTGGGATAAATAAGGCAAACCCTGCCCTTGTGAAATTTTTCATGTAGTCACCATGAAATGCAGTTTATCTGTCTGAATTGTGTCCCCCTAAAATTCATATGTTGAAGACAAAAAGACACTGCACAAGCATTCTATTCTCCTCTCAAACTTCACAATAAAAATAGGCCATCTTCAATGTCAGGAATATGGAAATACAGGAATAAAAATAGGCCAGTAGTTGAATAGTTGTGGAGATAACCTAGATGTTGCACTTTGTTTTCCATATAAAGGGACAAATGTATTCCAATCTTTTGGTTGGTGACATTTTAGGATTAAACAATTTCAATCAAGAAATTAAGATGCTCACAGATCTCCAAAATTATACAACTTTTGAATAAAACATCAGTTATTTTTCCTAGATTTTTCTTTTTCCTCATACTTTCGTTATCATGTAAGTTGATTCAGTTTATTGAAGTAAGAGGAGAATTCTGGAAAGAGGGAAGACAAACATACAGAGTGGTAAAGAGAGTCAAACAAAAAGACATAGACAGTATCTACAGAAAGAAAATTGACATCCTCATGATTACCAAAATGCAAGCAGATGAAGGATGGACCCCCAATACATAATCTTTGCAGGACAATGGCAGAAGGAAGCAAAGGGGCATCTCTTAAAACTTGAGAACTGCAAAATAACCCACAGTTTAAGTGAAAGCTCAGCAAATCATTTTGAGAATAGCAGCAAAACTGGGAGGGTGTGTGATTGAGGGAGAACAAGGCACTTAGGATAAGAGAACAATGGTCTAGGACCATTTGGTCTAGGACCAAAGATGTAGAGCATTCTGCATCCTATGAACTGTTGGAACTAGTCTAATCCTTTTTTCTATGACAATAATCTATGCTCAGGAGAAATGTCCATGACTAAAACTCAAATTAGAAACAACAGAGGCAAAAAGAGAGAGAGAGAGAGAGAGAGAAAGAGAGAGAGAGAGAGAGAGAGAGAATAAAAGAGATAGAATAAACTGATAAGAGAATCATTAATTCAGGAGTTCTCCTGCACAAATTACTATATGCCTCAACTCTTCATAAAAACAACAGATGAGAGAAATTTACATACTAGTTAGAAATGCTATCTTAAAGTTTAATGAAATTAATTTCATAAACATAAATACAACAAAAGTGATACCCATACAAAGTTATTTGAAGAGGGAAAGAGAGACTAAGAGACAAAATAAATAACATCCATACAGACAATGAAGGCAGGTCAGAGGAAATGGTCACAACACATCAAATGGATAAAAAGACAAAATAAATGTCATTTAGAATACAAAAGAACAATATAACTTAGAAATGGGGTGAAAGGATCAAGGAACAATTAGAAATTCTAAAAAATGTGTCTAAAATATAGAATGAGAAAAGCAAAAATCAGGCATTTTTTATGGGAATAGATTTTTTAATAGAAACATTTTATAAATCAAAATAAATTATAATAATTTTATAACTAGTCAAGATTATTTTCAAGTATAAAGTTTGCAGAAAATTTGTCATCAGCATGCAAGGTCTTAGGGCATGTTTTTCTGATGATCTTAACTTAAACTTTCCAAAATAATGAGCTTCAGACAACCAAAATGACTTCAAAGACTTTGACCTAAGGACTGGTGGTGAAGATTACAGATTAGTGATTTACCTATAGAATCAAAATTAATGAAGGACATAAATAAGAGAGCATAGAATGTACTGGCTGCATGTTCTGACAATGGGTATAATACAACTGTGAATAAACAGGAGAGAATGGGTAGAGCATTTGAAAAAAAGCTCTTTTTTAAACCGAATTGGTGCTAATGTTGGTATTATTATTCTAAAGATGCTGTGTGTGTAATGTAGGATAAAATCAACAATTCTAATTTTATCATACCCAGTATCCTTGCAATTTAGGCTGTTCAAAGTGTGGGGGGAGAGGAGATAAACATATAAAAAGGAAAAGTTAAATTTTACTGAATATGAATACAAATTTCATGTAAAATCAGATATTGTTAGAAATGGTCTACAAGACATTTTTAAAAGTTATCTTTTTTTTCTAAAACAGTTATCTATGTTTTCTCCATACATGTCTATATATATCTAGAGAAATGATAGATAGATAGATAATAAAGCACACACATATATTTTCTAATGGTGTTCACAGGAAAATTCTAGAAACAACGATCAACCTATTAGGAATGGCAATCCTTTGTCCAAAGTGTGATCTTTAAATATCATCTTCCACTAGAAGGAACCTGAGCTACTTGGATAATTGGCTAATTCTAGGTCTCAGACAGGAAATGTACAGTAAACCATTTTCCTATAAGATTGCCAGAGAAGTTTGTTCTAATAACAAGACATCTAACCAGAGATATAATTAATGAGGGAAAGAATAAATGGGGTTTCTGAGAAAGAACATTCTTGACAGAGGGAACAGCAAGTGCAAATTTCATAGGTAGAGTTGTGTTTGCTGGTTTGAGAAAAAGTAAAGAGGTCTTTCTGGCTGCAGCTTTGAAAGTGAGGGTAAGTGTATCGAGCAATGGACAGACGGCTTACAGGTGGGCGAGAACATGAAGGATCTTGTAGACCATTTCTAACAATTTGGCTTTTGTCTGAGAGAAACAGTTCAGAGTTATTTTTGAGCAGAGAATCAAAATAATATGACTTCTGTTTTAAAAGGATCACTCTGGCTGCTATGTTGCATTAAATTATTGGGGGAAGAGTAAAAGGGCGACCAGGTGACAGCCTGTGCCAGAAATCTGGGCAAGATTTGGTGGACACCTGGACATGCATAAGCATAAAAATGGTGACAGTGGTAGGATTCCAAATATCTCTTGAATGTACATTCAGTGGGTTTTGTGACAGATGCAGGGTATGAAAGGAAGAGAAACTTCAGGGCAGCGCAAGGTCTAAGACCTGGTCAATGATAAAAATAAAGATGGCAATTCCTGAGATAATAAAGACTGAGAAATGCAGGTCATCAGGGGACAAATCAAATACAAAAAGTTTGCATAATTGTTCATCATTGTTATTAAAATTATATTAAAATACATTCATTTAAAAATATTTTTCCTACTGTTACATTTCATTAAAATTGTAGTCAATCTTTGCAAATGCATCTTTAATGTCACAAGCATTGTCAACATAAGGGTTATTTTTAAGGCTATCTAACACAGTTTTAAGAATACATCATCTTCGCTTCTATCTGTGTTGTGAAAAGTAGCACCTTTTCAAGTTAGAACTGATACTGCCTCAGGAGATTTGATCCCATATATATAATACTAAGACTATCTTTTAAAATTTTTGTCTTACGAATGTTAATATGTGCTTTCAAAATATAAACCACTCATTATACTATAATAAACTCCACAACATTTCTATAAAGTGTTGTTTAAGGAACTTAATTAAAATACTATGTACCTATTTGCAATGGAGATATGGACATTAGAAGGAAAAAATCAAATTTGCTAAATTCCTTTGACTTTTTTCTTTTTAATTACAACTGATGGTCTCATTTAGAATGAACACTGGTTTTGATCAAGGTCATTCTGGAAAAGTGTGACTTACCCAAATAGTATTCTGTTCTTTACAATAAAGTAATTGTGAAACTACTTTTTAATATGAAAGGCATTGGAAGAACAAGTGTAAGAAGAATTCTAATTTTAGAATGATGATGAGGAAAAGATAAAACTAAAAGAAAGTACATTCAGGAATCATTATTGCTCTAACTCAGTTTTTTTTTTAAATCTTTCTCTATATTGTTCCATTTGAGCAAATTCATTGTACCTTTACTGATTTTTCATTCCATATCTATATATTTTTATTTAATTTTGGAATTTCAGGGAAGAAACTATATTTAAGTTGAATCTTTTAATCAGCAAAAGAAAAAAACTTAAAATTACCAAACCTATTCTTGTTAACATTTTCTTGACAACATGGCATCATGAAAAAATATTCAATAGTGTAATATATAATACAAGTTGAAATATTAGTTATATTCCACAGTTAATAAAGATTATTAGTCTGATGACTTCCAGTTCTGCTCATTTACATTTTGAGGCATTGCTTAGTAAAGTTTGTTACCAAATTTCATTTGTTACTTATATACAAGGGATAAAGTAAGGCATTCTTCAAGATAATAAATCACTGGGGTGCCTCATTAGATCAGTTGAAAGAGTATGTGAATCTTGATCTCAGGGTCATGAGTTCAAGTCCCATATTGGGCATAGAGCTTACTTAAATGCATACATACATAACAGGGGAGAAAAAAGTACTAAGTCACTATTGTGCCATTAGTTTTAAAGAAAGTAGTATCAGTGTTGGAGAGTTAAAGTTGAGATTATGTAAAGTCTTTCTATGAAACAGTACTCCAAGGTCAAGACATTTTATGACAAAATTGAATGTACTCATATATTTAAAGAAAGAATGTATCATAGAAAAAGATTAGAAACCTAAGAAAACTATAGAAAGAATAGCCAGTAGAGATATTGGAATACCCAAGGGTCCAGAGATGACAGCGTTTCACCTAAGACGTTTGATCCCTTTGGTAAGACCATTCCCATTCTGTGATAAATACAAAAGTTTGTTGTTTTTTTTGTCAGTTTCTCTAACACCATCCATCCTAATGACATGTTTGCAAAAGACCTTCTAATTATTTCTTATGGGGAGAACATAGTGTGATTTCATCAAAGCATGTTGAAATAATTCAAATTTTTTTAAAAAATAGAATTTTATCTCACATATTATTTTCCATTCTTTTGGTCCCCAGTAGATTATTCTTCCAAAGACTCATCCACAGTCCCTACGGATAATTCCTCTTGACCTAATTTCTTTTGTACTTATACAAAGCAGGATTTAAGTCCTGCCTGACTACCGAGACAACTTTTGTGAAGGTCACCATTGTGATGCCAATTCCAACAGTTAACTTTTACTCTTATTACTTAATATCAGCAGCTTTAAACATTGCTATTAATTTTTCACACATCTGGAAGAGGAAAAAGAGTAATACAATAAAGCCTCATATAGCCCTTACATTTTTTTCTTTTTTTTTTTTTTGTAGTAAGAACATAAGATTTATCTATTCTCAACAGATTTTTAAGTGCCCAATACAATATTGTTCACCACAGGCATAATTTTGTACATCAGATCTCTGGAATTTGTCTTGCATAACTGGAAATTCATACAGTCAAATGGCAACTCTGCTTTTCCCTCTCCCTTTCGTATGAGTTTGACTACTCTGGATACCTCATGAAGGTGGAATCTTGCAGTATTTGTCCTTCTGTTACTTGTACTCTATTGGAGGAAATGTAAAATGGTGTATCTGCTATGGAGAAAAGTATGGAGTTTCCTCAAAAATTAAAGATCAAACTACCATATGATCCAGCAACCCCACTTCTAACATCCAAAGGAAGTGAGAGCAGAATCTTGAAGAGTTACCTGTGCTACCATATCCACTGCAATATTAATGACAATAACCAAGACATGGAAACAGCCTAAATGTCCATCAATGGATGAATCAATAAAGAAAATGTGGTATATACATATTATTTAGTCTTAAAAAGGAGGAAATCCTGCCAAATATGGTAAACATGGATGAACCTGGAAGACATAATGCTAAGTCCTTATGTATTCAAATCATGCAGCTACCAATCACTCAAATCCAACCATTATCAACATGTTGTCACATTTTTCTCTTTCATTTGCTCAAGTATTTAAAACTCATGAAGATGAAATTTATTAAAGCAAATTCCCCAAATTATGGTATTTTATCATATCTATTTCAATATGTGCTTCTAAAACTAACAACATTTTCCTACAAAATCCAAAAATATATTATCACATTTGACAGAGTTAATAGTAACACAGTTAACAATAAAATGAAATAATATCCAATCCATAACCAAATTTCCTCAATTATCTCAAAAATGGGTTCATATACTTATTTTATTCTAAGGAGGAGCCAGACAAGTTCAGCACACTGAATTTGGTATTTTGGGTTTTTTAAAATGTCTCCTTTAATTAAAAAAATTTTTTTATTTATTGATTTAAATTTTTTAATGTTTATTTTTGTGAGAGAGAGACATAGCATGAGTGGGAATGGGGCTGAGAGAGAAGGAGACACAAGAATCCGAAGCAGGCTCCAGGCTCTGAGCTGTCAGCACAGAGCCTGAAACCAGGCCTTAACTCATGAACTGTGAGATCATGACCTGAGCTAAAGTCAGACTCAGACTTATAACCAACTGAGTCCTCCAGGCACCCCCATGTCTCCTTTAAATAGATTAGCTTCCTCCTGGATTTTTTTCAATTACAGTTGTGAATTGTTATTATTTTAATGGCACTGAAAATTAGTCAATAGTCAGACATTTTATACATTTTCCCCAGAAAACTTTTAGAGTAGATTCCTTGATATAACTGGAATTTTTCTAATCATTGTTCAATTTTTCTTCATGCAGGTTTGAACATTTCTCATTCCCACTAGATTATATGAGAGTGCTTATTTCCTTGCAGCTTCCTCATCAGGGAATGTGGTCCAAATTTTGGATGCTTAGCAACCTGATAGTTAATAAACTCTTTGTAATGTGGTTTAAAATTGTATTTCTTTCCATTAAGTACAAATAACTTATTTTCATGGTTTTACAGATCATTTTCACTTTTTCTTTCATTAACTACCCTTGCAGTCGGCAGCTTTGGACAGGTTTTATCACTACCTCTTTGTGTATTTTTTTTCCATTGGACTTTCAAGACCTTGCTTCTCACCTCCTTCACTGCTCTTTCTGTTCTCATTCCTCAGGCCAGATTAGTCTCTTCTCAATCTCTATCAGCTAGTCCCAGGGTTCAGTCTATAAACATCATCTTTTCTCCGTATATACTCACTCCGTGGGGGACTTCATCTAGCCTCCTGGTTAGAACACCATCTACACACTGATGGCAATTCTCAAAGTTGTATCTTTCATCTTTAGCTTTACCCTCAATTATAGAAAAATACAAAATTCACAACTCAAAATGCCCAATTCACTAACAAACCACACCCTTGATGATCCCTACGCTCTAAAGCAAACCTCCCCTAATAATCCCTGTTTCTTGCCTCCTTTCTATTAGTCAAGCTGAACCTAGAGTGATCACCAACTCCTTTCTCTCAGACCTCTCTTCTAATACAGAAACACATTCAGCTGGCTGTACCAGAATTTGACCATTTTTACCACCATCTGCATCATTACAGTTCTAGCTCTTCACTCTCTTGATTTTGGGAATAAGTCTTTCTTACTGGTCTCCCTGCTTTCAACTTGTCTTCCTGATGTGCAGCAACTGAAATGATGCTTTTAAAATAAACGGGATCAGATCCAGAAACTTTTTTTCCCCTGGATGTTTATCTAAAAGAGTCTAAAAGAGGTATGTACACATCCATGTTCAAACATTATTCACAATAGCCAGTAGGTGGAAACTTATTGCTACTATCCATCAATAGATAAATAGATTTAAAAATGTGATATAGAAACAGTGGACTATTATTCAGTTTTATAAAGAAGGGGAATTCTAACACAAGCTACAAGATGAACCTTGAGGACATGCTAAGTGAAATAAGCCAGTCACAAAATGACAAATGCTGTATGATTCCATTTACACGAGGTATCCTGAGTAGTCAAACTCCTAGAAACAGAAAGTAGATGGTGGCTACGAGGAGCTGGAGAGAGAAGTGGAGAGCTGTTGTTTAGTGGGAATAGACTTTCATCTTTACAAGCTGAAAAAGTTCTAAAGATTGGCTGTATCACAATGTGAATATACTTAAAACTACAGAACTGTAGACTTAACATTTATTAGGAGGGTACATTTTATGTTATATGCATTCTACCACAATTTAAAACTTTAAAAAATAATCTAAGTCAGATCTCCTTCAAATCTATCAATATATTATCTTCTTTCTCAGAATAAGTCCAAAATTCTTCCCAAGGCCTCGTGTGATCCGTACCCCTCCCCAACTCAGCACCTACCTCTTCCACTACTTACTCTCTGTCTCATTTTTCCTCTGCTTTCCTCCTGTATCTTGAGCTTGTCAAAAACACTTCTCTCTCAGGTCCTTCACGATTGATGTTTTTGGTGATATCTATATAATTCATTCCCTATTTCAGTTCATAGCTCAGAGAGGCATTCCCTGGAAATCCTATCTAACTAGTATTTTCTTGTTCTCACTCTTTAACCCATTACTGATTTATTTTTCTTCATAAAACTTAGTGTGTGTGTGTGTGTGTGTGTGTGTGTGTGTGTATGTGTGCGTGTAAAGCATTTATTTTTGTGTTGTTTTTTTCTTCCCCTCTCTCTTTTGATTGTGCATATTGTCAGGGAAGTATATCTGCTTCTGTCCTATGGTCCTTCTAGCTACATTTGGAATCAAATTAATAGTAAACAAATTAATATGAAAAAATAAAATTTAATAGACCTACATATAGGGAATCCACACAAGCATGAAATTCCAAGGACAATGAGGCAACATGAAGCTTAGATGAGCTAAGGAGAGGGGAAGGGTCTGAGGATACAAAGGGGAGAAGACCATTGGCAAGAAGGTGAAAGGACATGTTTTCTAAAACAAAGATTACCCTATTATGTCTATAAGTTTCTTAGATAAAGGGGAGTCTCTCTGTATAGCTCCCTTCCTGGGATAGGCTCGCCTTTCCAAGGTAAATTTAGACAGTTGAGGGGGAGGCAGAGAGCTATTCCTGCATCTGCTAAGTTTTGATTACTTTTAGCTCAAATTAATCTTTATGCTAAAGTGGCCCATCTTGGGGCAGCTTCCCCTTGGCCCCTACAATATGCTTAACTAGTTTTTCTCTCTTCAGTTATCAAAAAATATCTTTCATTTTCCATTTCTCTTATAAATCTTTCATTGGATTTGCTCTTAATTTTTATATTATTTTTTGGAGAATGTATACCTTTACATTCCTGGATCTTCCCCTCCTTGCATATAATGGAATTTATTAAGTTTGTTAATGTCTTTCAATAACGTGTTATGATTTTCTGAGGAAAAATCTTTATATATCTTGTGAGATTTTTTTAGTACCTATAATTTGTGGTCATACTCAGATTATATATATATATATGTATATATAATCGAACATTTGTTCATTTTTGAGAGATAGAGCACAAGCTGGAGTAGGGCAGAGAGAGAGAGAGAGTCCCAGAATCCAAAGCAGGCTCCAGGCTCTGAGCTATCAGCAGACAGCCCAATGTGGGGCTTGAACCCATGATTCGTGATATCATGACCTGAGCTGAAGTGAGACACTCAACCGACGGAGCCACCCAGGTGCCACAATAATATATTTTTAAAAAGAAGTTTCTTTTATTTTCTGATGTAAAGGAATACCATAGAATTCATTTTATATCCAGCAACTGTTCTAATCTCTCTTATTAATGCTGTGGACCCTTTGGGACTTCTGGGTTGTAAATCATTTATCTGTGAATGCTGATGTCTCTGTTTCTTTTTTAAAATAGTATGTTTTTTCCTTTCCTTTTGTCCTGGCTAATCCCTGTACAACAATATTGAATAAAAATCAGGACAGTGAGTATCGTTGTCTTATTCTTTATTTAAAAGAGAAATGTTTTTGATATTTTACCATAAAATGTTAATTTTTTCTCCAAACGTCCCACATTAAAGAAGTTCTATTCCTATGTTACTAAGGATATTTTTGTTTTAATTCACCAGTGATTATTTTATGCATTGGTTGGGATGATCATAGTTTTACCTTTAGTTTATAAATGCAATAAATTACATCAACATATTTTCTAATGTTGAACTAGCTTGCATTTCTAGAGTAAACCAATTTAGTTGCAGTGTTGAGTTACTAGATTTGGTTTACTAATATTTTTTAAATGTTCTCATCATGTACACTATAGAGAAACCACTATAAAGTTTCATTTTCATATGGTTACTTTCTATTTTTATAGCAAAGTAAAACTTCTGTCATAAAAAAACTTGTAGAGAGCTTCTGTTTTGTTTTGTTTACTCATAAACATGTACAAGACTACAATTATGTGTTTTTCTTATGTATGTGTTTAAACTGGCCCTAGCATTTTCTTGATGGGTAATTTTATAAATATTCATTAAATTTCTTTAACGATTATGAGGTCATACATTGTAGTTGAAGTCATACATTTAAAATATTATGTGTGTTTCAATGCAATCCCCATCAAAATTGCATCAGTGTTCTTCTCAAAGCTAGAACAAACTATTCTCAAATTTGTATGGAACCACAAAAGACCCTGAATAGCCAAAGTAATATTGAAGAAGAAAACCAAAATGGAAAGCATCACAATCCCAGACTTTAGCCTCTACAACAAAGCTGTCAACATCAAGACAGTATGGTATTAGCACAAAAAAAGACACATAGACCAATGGAATAGAATAGAAAACCCAGAACTGGGCCCACAAATGTACGGTCAATTAATTTTTGACAAAGCAGGAAAGAGTATCCAATGGAGAAAAGACTGCCTCTTTAGCAGGCGGTGCTGGGAGAACTGGACAGCAACATGTAGAAGAATGAAACTAGACCACTTTCTTACACCATACACAAAAATAAACTCAAAATGGCTGAAGGACCTGAATGTGAGACAGGGAACCATCAAAACCCTCAAGGAGAAAGTAGGAAACAGCCTCCTTGACCTTAACCACAGCAATTTCCTACTCGACTCATCCCCAAAGGCAAGGGAAATCAAAGTAAAAATGAACTCTTGGGACCTTATCAAGATAAAAAGCTTCTGCACTACAAAGAAAACAATCAAGAAAACTAAAAGGCAACTGACAGAATGGGAAAAGATAGTTGCAAATGACATATCAGATAAAGGGCTAGTATCTAAAATCTACAAGGAACTCGCCCAACTCCACACCCAAAAAACAAATAACCCAGTGAAGAAATGGGCAGAAGACATGAACAGACACTTCTCTAAAGAGGACATCCAGATGGCCTACAGGCACATGAAACGATGCTCAATATCACTCATCATCTGGGAAACACAAATCAAAACCACACTGATCTACCACCTCACGCCAGTCAGAGTGGCTAAAATGAATAAATCAAGAGACTATAGATGCTGGCGAGGGTGTGGAGAGAGACGGGCACCCTCCTACACTGTTGGTGGGGATGAAAACTAGTGCAGCCACTCTGGAAAACAGTGTGGAGGTTCCACAAAAATCTATCCGTAGAACTCCCTTGTGACCCAGCAGTAGCACTGCTAGGGATTTACCCAAGGGATACAGAAATGCTGATGCATAGGAGCACATGTACCCCAATGTTCATAGCAGCAATGTCAACAATAGCCAAATCATGGAAAGAGCCTAAATGTCCATCACCTGATGAGTGAATCAAGAAGATGTTGTATATCTATATATACAATGGAGTATTACATGGCAATGAGAAAGAATGAAATA